>NW_004524727.1:6162364-6282021 GCF_000260255.1 Octodon degus | reverse complement strand
CCCAGCAACCACACCAAAAATCTTCCAGTCCGACCTGGTGGTGGTGCACGCCTGTAAGCCCAGCACTCTGCGAGGCTGAAGCAGGAGAATGACAAGTTCTAGCCCACTCTGAGCAATTTAGCGACTTAGCAAGATCCTCGGACGCGAGGGCGCCCTGGGCTCTCACAGGGGCGCCGCGCCTGCCCAGGTTGCCGCGTTACGGCACCCGCCCCAGCAGCGCCACTGCCGCGCTCCAACCTTCCCGCCCCCCCTTTAATTTCTTTCTTAAACTCTCTCAACTTGTTTCTAATCCCCTCATGTGGATTCTAATCCAATCTCTGGAGTCTGAGATTTCGTCCTTGGGTTTGCTTTGAGCCTGAAAGTTAGTGAAATTAGTGCTGTCCCCAAGGCTTTGGAGCAGTAGGGAACTGTCTCAACTTTCTCACATTCTGTCTGTCTTTCTTGGAGGAACCCCAGCCTCCTTTTTCTCTGTCATCCTCTGGAGCAGGCCACAGTCTGATCTTTCTCCCCTAAGTGGGAGCAGATCAGCTGAATGCACCCTGGGAGCCAGCAGAGGAAGTGAGCCATGCCCATGCACAGTGCACATCCGGCCCACCCGCTCCCCATCGCTCCCTCCCAGACCTCTTATTTCCTTACCTTTGGGAGCATCTCTCTTCCTAATGTTCTGTTTTGTAATGCTGGGACTGAACCCAGGGCCTGGCACATGCCTGCAAGTACTCTACAACCAAGCCACACCACATCTTCTTGTGATTGTTTGAAAGGTTGCATAGGCACCTCCAAGGCCCTAGGCGAGTGCCTCCTCTCCCGGATGCTCCGGATGCATTCCCTCCAGAGCCTAGTGCCCACACACATACTGGCTCATTGGTTCTACAGGGGGCCTAACATCCTGCCTTCCTGACACCTGCCAAGTGGCATCAGTGCTGAAAGTCACAGACCACACTTTGGGTTGTCAAGTTGTCTTAATCACTTCCTGTTACTAAGACACAACACCCAACTCCTGCAACTTAAAAGAGAAGAGGCTTACTCAGGCTCAAAGTTTCAGTGGGTTCAGTCCATGGTAGCTGTCTCCAAGGCAGGAACATCATAGCAGAAGGACTTATGGGGCCGGGGAGATGGCTCAGTGGAATAAGTGCTTCCCTGGCAAGTGCAAGGGCCTAAGTTCAATCCCCGGTTCTGAAAAAAAAAAGAAGAACCTGATGAAGGAGAGCTGCTTGCCTCATAGTGACCCAGGAGCAGAGAAAGCAGAGAAGAGCTGGGGACAAGAACGCATCCTGCCAGATCATACCTGAGCAACCACCTCCAGCCAGGCCCCACCTCCTACAGCAAATCCATGATGGACCCGCTGATGAGCACAGCACCCCATGATCCAGTCACTGTCCAAACACGTAAGACTTTTGGGGAACCCTCGAGAGCTATTCTACAACACAGGGCATTACCACAGGAATTCTGTCACTTGACCTCCCCTGGCCTAACAACTTCCCCATCCAGAGAGAGGCTAGAAAGGCTGGAACTGGGTGTCCTCTTTGAAGCCCCCTCCTCGGAAGTTCCTAGACTTATATTCCCTGCTCATAGATCACCCATGCCACTCAGCAGCTGTGGCTAGCCACAGCCTCCTGGATAATACTCTTAAGACCCTCATAATTTCTTCTACAAAGTGTGCTCCATGCTCGAGTAGAAATGTGCAGATGTCAGCTTGTACGGTGCTTGGACCCAGAACTAGCAATATTTGTCCAATACCCTTCCAACACATGCCTTGACTGTACAGCCGTTTGCTTGAGTCAGCGATGATCAACTTTTTTTCCACTGTGTTTTGTTTTTCATTCTCTGTCCTGAGGAACTAAAGAAGTTCTGCATCTTGCTGTGAAAATCCAGCCTGCAGTTTTTGGTGGCTCATCCCAAGTAGCTGGGTTGATGAGCCCTGGGAAGAAGGAACTCAGGGCATCCTCTGTCCCGTGGCTCCAGCTGTGCCTGCCAGGCCCCTGCCCTGCTCTGCCCTGAGCCCGTCCCAATCTTTCCAGTGACTTTTCCTTGGCCCTCTCTATCTCTCCTGCTCCCTCTCCTAAGAAGAGCCTAACTTTTCTTTGAAAGAGAGAATTTAATCCTCCACCTCTCAACTTTTATTCCTCCGTGAGAGCTTCAAATCATCATCCACAGATACAAATTCGCTGACTCACTGAAACTTAGACCGAACCCCTAAATCTACGCTCCCAGCATTTTTTTTTTTTTTTTGGACATTTGTGAAGATACACTATTTGATAACAAAATTTGAGTTTCCCTGTTTTCATGATTACCCAGAAAAAGACTACCTACATTCCCATTGCGTGCTTCAGCTCTTATGCCATAAATGTCTATTTGGTAGTAAGTGAATTTAAAATTTCACATATTTGTGCTTTGGGCTGGTGATTTCATTTCACTGTTTAAAGTGCGCCCCAAAACAATACTGAAGTGCTGGCTACTGTCTCTAAGTGTGAAGAACCAGTAATGTGCCTCACAGAACACTACGTGGCTCAGATGAGCAGAACAGGATAAGCTGCCGTGCTGCCTCCCGTGAGTTCAGCATTAGAGAATCAGCAAGACACCTTCAAACAGAAACACACATAAAAACAAAGCCATGTATTCATTGGGTGGTACACACATTAAAAGAAGCTCACAGGAAAATTAACCCTATATTTCCCCTAGAAGTAATCTCTTCAGTGTTCACTGACCTAATGTGTTAGCCACTTTCTTATTGCTGAGACAAAGTCCCTAGCACCCACATCTTAAATGAGGAAAGGTTTATTTTAGTTCATATTTTTGGTCATGTTAGGTCACACACCTACCAAGGCAGAAACAGCAATGCAGAGGGACGGCAGAGGAGACCTGCTTACAGCACGGCACACAGGAAGTGGAGAAGGGAGGAGCCAAATGAGAGGTAAACCCTTCCGGGTCATGACCCCAGTGTCTGCCTCTGCCCACTAGTATGATGCTCTCTAGAGCAAATCATTTCTCAAAGCCACCTCTGAGTACATGAGAGTCTGGAGGACATCTAGATCTAAGCCCCAATACTCAGTATTCACTAATTCAGCTGCTGTGATGCCTTTATAAAATCTACCGGCAGCAAACAAGATCAACTCCAGAATGCTGACCATGTTCACTCATCCTGAAGTCTCAGAATTCAGGAGGATTGGAGGCTGTCCTCTCTCCTATTCCTAATCTCCCCTTTCTTGGAGGCCCCACTACCTCTGCTCTCACACTTGTGCTTTTCTTTTGTCCACACAGACCTGGGTCCATGGGTCTCCTTGCTGAAAACTGGCGAACACCGTCATACTCACCACCCTGCCCACACTCACGCTGGTCACTCTGATTCCTTCTTACTGAAGAACCCGGATCTCACTTTACAGCCGACAAGGCATTGCTTAGTGCTCAGCAACACCGTGAGGTCTACGAGCTCCCAAGATGCTTCTTGCCCCCCACAAGCACTGCAAAACACCCACGACCATGGCTGTGTAGCGCTGAAAACTTTTTCTGGGCTCTCATCCCCACCCAGAACAGCTGTCACCAAGGGACTGACGCTTCCCACCCAGCAGGGTCCCTCTAGTCCCCGTGTTTCTGACCTTGCCCTTTTACTGGACTCTACTGCTCACACTATCATTTTTGTTTGTTTGTTTGTTTCTTTCTTTCTTTGAAACACAGCCTCACTATGGAGCCAAGCTTCCCTGAGGTCATGGTGCCCCTGCCTCTTCCCTAGAACTGGCCTCATAGGTGTGCACCACCACACCCAGCCTAATGTACCATCTTGAAATTGTATTTGGCTTCTAGGACCAACAGTTTCCTACTATGCACAGATCGCTTCGTTTCTGTTACCCACGAGCCCCCAAATGTCACAGGATCCACCCTGGGATTGCCACTCTTTTTGCCTACAGCTTTGTGTTCAACTCTGACTTCACCCCCAGAGAAGGAGAAATAGGGAGAAACCATCCTGACTGCACACAAAAACTGTGCAGTCCAGCAAGTTACGCAAGGCCCTGAGGCAGTGTTACAGTTTGTGTGTAGTTGTCCTGCCACAGCTTCATGTAGTCACTGGGACATGGTTCTAGAGTTTGTGATTAATTCATGATCCAAGGCTGGGAATATAGGTCTAAGCACTGCTGGGATTATGGGTGTGAGTGCTACAAAGTGTCCCAGCCTGGGACAGAGAGCCCGAAGGCAATAGAAAGAAAGGACAGAGGCTTGCCTTTGTCATTTTTGCCACCATTCCTCCCATTTGCTCTTTCTGTTTTGCTCTTTTCTACCACCATGAAAGGTTGCCCTCTGCCAGATGCTGCTCTGCCTTGGAGCCAGCTGAGTATGGACTGAAACCTTCACTAACTGTGAGCTAAATAAACCTTTCTTTCCTTTATTTTGGGTGTCGGATATTTGTTCCAGCAACAACAGAAAAATAACTGAGACAAGTAGAACGCACACTGTTTTAGCCT
This sequence comes from Octodon degus, assembly GCF_000260255.1. Lineage (NCBI taxonomy): Eukaryota > Metazoa > Chordata > Mammalia > Rodentia > Octodontidae > Octodon > Octodon degus. Next base: position 6,277,567 of record NW_004524727.1, on the reverse strand, counting down.
ACATCCACAACAGCCCTGGATGTACCTGCTATGGGGAAGTAGGAACTGGTGAGATCATCCTCAAAGCTTTGGTGGTGCCAGTGGGCCTCCTGACCTCTGGTGGCCCCGGAGGGCCTGGCTTAGATGAAGGCAGTGTTGGGAGGAGGCAGAGAGAGGCTGCCATTCAATGAATGGGCCTTGGCACCTCCTGCTTCTCCATCCCCACTTTATTGTGCAGGGGTCTGGCAGACATGGCTGCTCTGGAATGCTGGAGTGGAGTACCACCTGGACAGTTGGACAGGCCTGGGCTTGCATTCCAGGGCAGCCAGGTCTTCACTGCAGTGTTTCCAGAGTCCACTCCTCTGTCCAGAGTTGTCCTGCTAAGACTCCACAAGAACTGTGGACATTGCAGTTAGGCTGGACTGTGGCTCCGAGGTCACCACTCATCCCAGACCTCACCTCTGGCTGCAGACAGCAAAGCAATGGCCTTCTCCCTAGGGGTTCGTTCTGCTAACTGACTGTATCCTGAGGACCAGGACCACACATCTATCCCAGGGCTCCTTGCCTGTGAGTGCCAGGAGCTTCAGATGGATAAGAAAGCCAAGCAAAACAGAGGAAATGAGCTGCTGCACAGACCACTCTGTGCACTCCTATGGCACATGCAACCTCCCCAGGGTACCAGCATGGCAAGGGGCAGCGCTGCAAGTCACTGTACCCAGAGTCCATGTTTTCCCACGGAGCAGAGACAGTGTACCAAGCGACTCTGGGCGGGAAGCACATCCCTTCTCTGTTGATTGCTTTTGACTCACTTTCACTATGGGCTTCTGAGAGCCAGGGCCCTGAGCAAAGGGGAAAAGGAAGGGAAAGGAAGGCAGCCAGGAATCACACAGGAGCCTGCTCCTGCAGGGTGTCCAAGGCGCTCCAGGGTGGCAGGCACAGGCCGTCCCGACGTGCTCTCAGCATGGTGACCCTCACGGTGTGGCAGCGCTGAGCAGAGTCTTCCCATAGGCAGGAACAAAGCCGGTGCTGTTGTGAGGAGAGCCGTGTAATCAGCTGAAGCATTCCTGAGCACAGCCAAGGGCAGCCGCTCCTCGGCCTTGAGCTTCGGTGCCTCCCTGCATTTTTCTGGTGCTTCCTAGAGGAAGCAGGATCCAGATTCTCTCTGCATTTAATTAGGGTCACTCTGGGTGGGGCTGACCCAGTTCTTGGGTGTGTTCCCCCCCCACCCCACCTGAGCCTGCCCTATCCTGGCTGCTCTGAGAACACAGGAGGCTGGGTGGGCATCTGAGCAGCAGGGACACCGCAGCTTTGCACTGTGCTGACTCCGGTGTTGAGGCTGACTGCTGGGCCTCTGTTGCTGGCTGTGTGGCCTTATACAAGTCACTAGACTCTATGCCTCAGTTTCCTCGTTTGTGAATTAGAAGCAGTTAAAATAACCAGCTCAGCCAGTTCTGCTGGCACACAACTGTAATTTCAGCACTCAGGAGGCTGGAACAGGAGTATCTCATGTTCTACTTCAGCCTAGGCAACCTAGTGACTTAGCAAGATGCTGTCTCCAAATTGAAAATAAAAAGAGCTGGGGATGGAGCTCAGTACAAAGACCTGGGTTCAATCTCCAGTACTACCAAACAACAAAAGGAGGGGGGCAGGCAGGGAAGGATGGAAGGAGGGAGGAGAGGAGGGAAAGAGAGAATCAAGGAAGGAGAAAGGAAGAGAGGGAGGGAAGGAGAGAGGGAAAAGTAAAAGAAAGCACAGGACAAAGTGACCTGCACAGCAGCCATCACTCTTGGTGGCAGAGGAAGCAAAGCCGGGTGCTGAGAGTGGGCGCTGGCTTCGGGCACTCACGAGAGGCTGGGTCTCAGCAGGGCCATGAGTCTTTGCTCAATGTTGTCACTGGGCTGTGTCACCTGTGTGTACTACCCCGTTCCTTCACTGCAGGCTCCATCTTGGAGACCCAGGTCAATGAAGTCAGGGGTGGCTCCTGGGTCCCCAGAGTTCTTGCTCCCCATGAGTGACCCTGAGTTTGGGGGCTTCAGGATTTGTGGGTCCAGCTCTGTCTCCACAGAGCTAGAGGGAAACATGGAGTCCCCAGAAGAAGAGCGCTCTACAGTCCCCATCCATGTCCCAGAAGCTGTCCTGCTGTAGCCAGGATGGAGGCAGCCAGCTGTGCTGTGCTCTGATGTGCTCCTTGTCATGGACCAATGTCTCTGGGCCTCCTTTCTTGTTTCTCCATCAGCAAAACAATCAGCCTAGAGCCGGGTGTGGTGGCACCTTTCTCATCCCAGCCCAAGTGAGGCTGAGGCAGGAGAATTACACTGCAAGTTTGAGGCCAGCTGGGGCTGCATAGTGGGTTCAAGGCCAACCTGGACTATGTAGCAAGACCCTGTCTCAAAGCAAGGAATAAACAAGGAAACACAGGCAACCCAGCTAGCGACTGGAGGTCAAAGCGACTTTCTCAGTGGGCTTTCTCCCAACCCGGCTCCTTCTCAGCCTCAGAGTGCAGGGAGCCTTTGGGGAGGCCAAGCCGGCGTGGAGCAGGGAGAGCAGTGTCCTGACTTGCTGGGGCGGGCATGCCTTGGCCAGTTCGCCTCACTGGCCCCGCCTGCAATTCTTGATTACCCCCTGCCCCCGGAGCATTCAGCCCTGAACTTTCTAATCACAGCCGTTCTGTCTGGCAGCCTGGGATCGTATGGCATCAATTGAGAGCGAAACCCGACTCAGGTTTGGAATCCCAGTACCTGCTACACTGCTGGGGAGGAGGTCCCCACCGGCGGCCCAGCTCGGCTCAATCAGCGAGGGCTGAGCACGGAGGTCCCGGCCGGTAAGGGCAATTATGAGGGCGCGGAGATGAAAGCGAGGCTCCACAGTCCGAAAGGTTCTTGTGCTTTTAAATTATCTGTGATTTACCTGCATAAAAGGAGAGGAAGTGCTCGGAGATTATTCTAATTGGGGCAGACTTTTCAAATCATGGAAATGCCAGCGTCGAGAAGGGGGAAACCCAATCCGTTCAAATTGCCCCCGTGAGTAAGGCAGGCCAACAGGAGGAAAGAGGGGCTTTCATTTGCCAATGTGGGTCTCATCAGTGTAAATTGGATAAGCGCAGGGCCAGGAGGGCACTGGCGTGGCGGCCTCCCTGCCTGTGCCTTCGGCTGCACTGCAGAAGGGGTCGCTGGGGAACACAGGAGCAGGAGGAAGCCGAGCCCGCCCTGGTGATTGGAAACAGGGCCCTGTGTTCCGCAGGCCGCCCAGGAAGTAGCCCAGGAGCAGCAGGCGGCAAAGCAAAGCAAGCGTGTGATGGCCCACGGTGGGGTCCTGACGGTGGACCAGCGGCGGAACGTCTCCCTAAGAGCAACCGCCCAGAGGGCAAGAGTTGGAGGCAAAAAATGAAGCACCTTCCAGAGGTCAGAGTCCAGGTTCCCGCAGCTGGGGCAAGGCCTCCCAGGTGTGGGGCTCCTCACCCCTCAGGAAGACAGGGGAACTTTTCTCTGTGGCACTTGAAGCCACATCGACGGGAAGAGTCCGTGACTGCTCGTGGGCCTCCTCCTGCGTGCAAGTTTGGCTCCAGGATTTACGTAGGCATAGAAATCAGAGCTGTCAGGAAACATGCACACTCCATGCCTCAGTTCTAAGATAAGACCAGCATCTAAAGCTGACATATATGCAACTGGTAAGCCTACCCAGCTATGTGGAAAGGCGGCTATGTGGCATATCCATGTGTCCAAGATCAGAACAGTTTAAAACTAAATGCCAGATAATACTTGGTACTCAAGGTTATATTTTAGGATGTAGGGATTTACTTGATATTAAGCAATAAAATCTTTTTGTAAAGCTATGGTGCCATTTATCCTTTTCAGAAAAGGTAAGAAAGATTAAATAGTGCTAAGTGGGCCAGGGAGATGGCTCAGTGGAATAAGCACTTGCCTGGCAAGCGCAAGGACCTGAGTTTAATCCCCGGTTTCACAAAAAAAGGAAAAAAAAAAAAAGCTAGTGCTAAGAAAAAAAGATAAGTTTAGTTTTGTTGGACCTGTAACTAGACTTGTGCTTTTTATTGTTTTGTTCTGTTGAGTTTTTGAAACAGGGTCTCACTACGTAGCCCAGACTGTTCTTGGACTTGTGGCAATCCTCCTGCCTCAGCCTCCTCAGTGCTGGGAATGCAGCACCTCACCTGGCTGCAGATTTGTGTTTAACAAACAAAACAGACAGCACCACACTCCATGGCTTCGAGGTGACTGCACGCACCTCACTCACCTGTGTGCCCCTTACCACAATGCTGGAGGAAAGCAGCTGTTGCTTTGCACTCAGAGTGAGGCCTCCCTCCCAGGATCCTCCAGCTCCCAAGCCTGGAGTCCAATCCCCAGCACGCCCTAAAAGTGTGACTCTTGGGCAGGGGCAGTAACTTGGCAGTCTAAGTGCCCGCCTGAAGAGCAAGGGCCCGGGCTTCATGCCCCATACCTACCCCACTGCCATCCACTGAAACCGGTCATCATAGAGCACACCTGTAATCCCAGCACTGGGGAGGCTGAGACAGGAGGATCACTATGAATGCGGGCTGTGTAGGGAGACACTATGACAAATACATAAATAAATAAATGATTAAAAGTGTGACTCTGGAAATAGAGACAGGGACAGAAGGTGTGATCACAACATTCGGAAAGAGTTAAGTTTTTCCCGTGAAATTTGCTTCACCATGAGCACCCTCAGCCTCCCCTCACATCGGTCCATCGTCCTAGCCATGGTTTTTTTTTTTCTTTTCTTTTTTTTTTCTTTTTTTTTTTTTTTTTTTTTTAGATAGGTTCTTATTATGTGGCCCAGCCTGGCCTCAAATTCACAAGCATCTCTAGCTTCAGCCTCCAGAGTAGTAGCATTACAGGTGTGTGTCACAACATCTGGCTCTTGACATTTTCTTTCTTTGTCTCTTTCTTTTTTATTTATGGATTTGGTACAGGGTCGCACTACGCAGACTCATAGTGATCCTCCTGTTTTCAGCCTCCCTAGCACTGGGATTACAGGCATGTGCCACCACGCCTGTATTCCATCACAGACTCGGTGCACCCTGGGGGCAGGACCAGCATGACACGCAGGACTGGGGATCAAATCCTGGTCCCTGTGCTTTCCAGAGCAGGCACTTAGTCCGCTGAGCTATCTCAACAGCCCTCTTGCCACTTTCTGCAGCAACTCTGGAGTCCTCTTTTCTGAGTACAAAGTGTGACCAAAATGGTCAAAAATATGGTGACCAACATAAGCACCATCCATGGAAAGGCAGTGCGTGAAAACATGACACTGTCCTCATCCATCTTAGTCACCAGATCTGGCACTAGGCAACTCTGGCTGTTCCCCAATGTCACAATGACCATGAAAAGGAGATGTTTTGAATCCACTCAGGACGTCGAGATGGCCAGGACAGCGCAGCTGAGCATGTTTGAAGCGAACAGAGCACTCTGATGGCAATAGGATTTTTACACTAATAGCTTTTTTGAATGTCAGGCTTCGCTGTATTTTGTTCCATCACCCCTGCCTGTCTCCTCAAAGCCTGGCCTTGGTTTGTGAAAAACAAGTGCCTTTTCCTGGCCAAAACAGACAGCCTGCTCCAGACAGCCTTGACCTGGGCCCAAGCCAAAATAAGAGCTGCAGATGGCAGTGGGAATGGCGGGGCAACTGAAGTCGGGGCCAAGAGCCCCAGCGTGGCCTGCACAGAGAACACTTGGCCCACGGGGATGTGGCAGTGGATGCCCCAGCAAGCACATCACATGCTGCTGGCTGTGCACTCAGCCTCAACCTCCCTCATACGGACCTACGCACATCAACATCCCATGTAGACCTGCAGGGTGGTGGACTCTGAGGTCCTTCAAGGACAAGTGCTGGGGCCCCGGGCTCACCCTCTGCAAATACCATCTGCCTCTCTCTGTAACATCTTTGCTCTTAAAGCCAACTGTAGCCAGGTACGGTGTGCATGTGAGGAAGCCCAGCACTCTGGGAGGCAGAGGCAGGAGGACTCAAGTTCTAACTCAGCCTGGGCAACTTAGAAACTTGAAAGGAAAGGGAGGAGAAGGAGAAAGGACATCCTCATGGACCCTCACAGTCCCTTCTGCCAGACTGGTACAGCTAGGTCTGCTGTGCTCACATTGTGCCCACAGGTGCCCAGGGATGAGCCTTTGCCCTGCAGAGCAGCCCACATACTGACCAGGCAGCCTGAGAAGAGCACCATAAGGCAGTGGGATGAGAAGTTTGCAAAGACAGAAAGAGCTGAAATGCCTGCTCCCACCTTCTCTCCCCACTCTTCCCCAAATGCTGTCCAGTCCTGTGGCCTCTTACACTCAGTTTCTTATCACTAAACAGTAAAAGCTGGTAACGGCTTCTGGGTCACAGAGCGACTCACCCAAGGCCTTGCCCCATCTGGTACGCAGAAGAGCATCTTTTATGTTCCTGGGGGCAGATCTCCTGCATAGTGATGGACCTTTAGGTGCTAGTCCTGAGGTCCAGAGAGGCCGATGCTCCAAGCCCCTGCTGGCCTCACATTGCAGCGACAGGAGGTGAGGGCATCGGCCATCCTGGCCGGCACCCCAGCACCTACAGCATGAGACAGATGGGATCTAGGCAGTCATGCAACACAGCTGTGCGTGAAGCCCGGGTCTTTTCACAGGGGACAGTGGCCTGCACCTCCACACCAACTGCTCTGGTTCCTGCCTACTGCTGGTGCCGCAGTGCCCATGTTACCAGCTCGCAGAGGAGCACAGAGCAGCCTGGGAGGAACCATGCAAACTCAGGCCTGGGGAATCCAGAGCCAGGCCACCCTCCTGCACCATGACAGCTTCTTGGGTAGAAAGGTCATTAGCATGCATGAGTGTCTAAAACCAGGTTCCCACAGCCACAGCCAAAACAGGAGAGAGAGATGTCAGGCCACAAAGCACCACACCCTGGTCCTCTCTGTCCCAGTTGTTTCTGATGGCAACTTGTGTTCATTTTGTTCATTTATTTTGTTTTGTTCTGTTTCTTTTTGGGTTCTTTTGTTTGTTTGTTTTTTAGATGGGGCCTCACTAGTGAGCTCAGGTTGGCATTGAACCTGGGAGCCTGTGGAGCCCAGGCTGGTTTCAAACTTATGATTCCCCTGCTTCAGCCTCCTGAGTGCTGGGATGACAGCTGATATCAACTTTCAAAACACAGTTCAAATATTACTGCTTCCTGGAAAGCCCTTTCCAACAACTAAGCCAGGACAGGTGAGGGCCTCCTGCCCTGAACCATATCTCCAGCTCCTAAACTGTCCCTACTCGGTGGCCCCACAGCAATCAGCCCATGCACCCACCCCGCAGCACAGTCTCATGGGCCTTTGTCCCTGAGTCACACAGGGACACAGGGCCTGGCACAGGATGGATGCTCAGTAAACGTCCTAGAGACTAAATCAATCACTTCAACAATGAGCACATCGGTTCTGCCGCCACACGATGCTGGAGTCATCATTGGCCGTGGTAACCGCATCACTCGGCAGCTGGGTTCAGGCAGGCAGTGTCCAGTGCCAACAGGTCCCAGAGATGCTGGTGCCAAGCCTGGCACTGGTGCTGCAGGCGGCATGACACTGCGCCCTGGGGATCCCGCGAAGCACGATGCCACCCACACAGAGTGCAGGGGCGAGGCGCTCTGCCCTGTTAATAACGGGCCCACTTCTCATCTGCCGCAGAGCCTGTGAAGTTGATCCAGCCTCCAATCTTCAAAGGCAGATCGGCTCTGGAGTCGGCCCCAGAGGGCACCGAGCGAGACAAAACATGGGCCAGAGTTTTTACTCTGTGGATGCTACACAGGAAGTCATTGTTGCAGAGAACACGTTCTGCCAAGCCAGGGATCGCCCAGCCCTGCAGAGCTACAGAGCCGGCCCAGGCACTGTCCAGCCCCGAGACCCCCCAGACAGAGACAGGGACTACAACACAACTTGGCTTTTGCACTGCAGCGGTCCCTCCCTTGAAAACAAAAAACACAGATCAAGTCTACACAGCCTGACCTTACAAACAACATAGCAAGCCAGAGTTATTTAAGACAAATGGGAAGTCAAGAGCCTACCTGGGTTTAAAAGCTGCTCTCAGGGCAAAGAGCAGACCTAGGAGAAGAGTAGACGCCCGGGGAGAGCTGGCCCCAGGCAGAGGAGAGCCCCTGTCTCCAGCCCAGCCTGAGCTTGGCCCTACCTGCACAGGCGGATCCATGGCTCGGAGCAAAACGGCCTCACCAGACTGCTTGTCCTCTCCATAATTCCTGACTCTTCTTTAAGCCCTGTGTATTCAACACAGTTTGAAATTACCCCTTTTCATTATACTATTATCTGCCCTAATCTCATGCAGAAAATAAGACATACTCTATTTTGCTTCTCACTCTGTTCTCCAAGCCTGCAGAAGAGGCTGAGGCAGTTGGCCCCACTAATGATCAAATCCTTGGCCTAGAATATGAACAAGAAGAGAGCACTCCTCCCTCGCACACTTAAGTTCCTGCATGCAGGAACGGGCCTGTAATTCGGGCACTCTGTGAGGCTGAAACAGAAGCATCCCAAGTCGGAGCTAGCCTGGTGAACTTAGCGAGACCCCCATCTTAAAATTCTCCAGAATGGATCCAGACCATGGTAGGATACATTTTTAGATAGAAAGGGACAGGGATATAGCGCAGTGACATAAGCTTCTGCTTGGCAAGAGCAAAGTCCTGAGTTCAATCTTTGGTACCAAAAAAAAATCTGGTAGGAAGGGACGGGCCAGGACAGCTGGCCCCAGAAGCAGCACGTGGTTCAGTGCTTTAGCTCTGCATGTCACGGGACCCCCTGTGTGTACCTCATGCCCACCCACCCCCAGCTGAATGGGAGGCAGGCATATGCAATCCAGCCCCCAGGCAGCCTTCCTGAGCCACAAGGTACCAGCCTGCAATGACTCTTGACTTCTCCTACACCTTTCTGTCATTCAGGAACTTATGTGTATGGTAGTGAGGCTTCATCAGACTCAGAGAAGATCACAAAATGCTCAGTATGAGTAGACAGGAGTGGGGGGATGAGTGACAAGGGACACTCACTGGCAGGGGACAAGAGTCAGGAAAGCTTCTAGAGGTGAAGAGAGAGAGAGAGAGTAGGAGCCAGCCTTCCAGAAGTGGATAAGGAGCCCGGGCTTCCCATTAGGACTGAGACGAGCAGTGTGAACCCCCGAGGGTCACTGCTTCATGGGCTGCCACCTGTGCATAGGACTCTGGGCTTTAGGGAGCAGGAGTGAAGTAGGGAGGTTATTAATGGGAGCTGAGAGCCCCATCTGATCCCTGGGACCCCATGTCAGGGACTCCCAGCCAGGCCCCAGGCACCCACAAAAGGTCCCAAGCAGTTCAGGAAAAGGGTTCCATGAGGATGCAGCCCCAAGACGCTAATGACAAACGATAGTATGGGGCTCAGACACAGGCATCCTGTCTTGAATAAGGGCTGCATTTCAGCTTGTACACCTGCAACAGGGGTTTGAGAGTGCTGGATATACATGCTCAGGGCTGCAGAGACCTGGCCGCAGACATACCAATGCAACCCCCTTCAGTAGAGTCCCTGGAGCCAGTCTCAGGCTAAGGCCTATCATCCTACCACTCCGAGAGGCTGAGGCAGGAGTGTCACAAGCTCCAACCCAGCCTGGGCAATTTAGTGATTTAGTGAGGCCCCCATCTCAAAATAAAAGTGAAAAGCGTTGGGGATGCTGCTAAGGACAAGACTTGGGTTCAAGCCCCACTGTAGCTGGCCTAGGGGGGCCTCCTGGCTCCTGTGGCTCCCACTCCGGTAGGTCAGTGGGGGCTGCAGGCCTGGTGACCTCCGAGAATTCTCTCAACCTTGAGGTCTTGGTTGTTGTGGGTGTGCTGTGGACACCTCTCAGAGCCTCTGAAAGATTTTGTTTAGAATCCAACAAGTTGCTTCTTCTTAGGAAGAGTCAATAAAAGCTTTTCAAAGAAAAAATTCCCTAAAGCCATATGATTTGAGTGCTGAGAAAAGTTGATTTAACCCAACTTAGACCTTCCTGAAGACCAGCCCAGGGCAAATTAAACCCTGATCAACAGAACAGTGTCAAATACCCAAATTCTGTGGGTCAGAGACAAAGAGCAAGTCACCACTGGTAGGTTTTCCTCACAGATCCAAGCCTCCCCGCCAAGACACAGCATGAGGCAGCAGGGTGATAACACCAGTCGCCCTCCTCCAGGGGGTTGTGACTCCGTCTCCACCATGCCTGGCTCAAGGGCAAAGCTTAGCTGTGTCTGCAGCCTGAAGGAAAGCCAGGAGCCTCCTCAGCCCCTTGGCCCTGCTCTTAAGGAGCCTGGGCCCCATGCGCCCCACCACACCCAAGTGCTCCCAGTCAGACCTCTGCCAAGGACTAGCCAGGTCATGCTGGCTGAGACTTCCCCTCCCCTGGATGCATAATGGATAACAATGTCCCTACTTCAAGTGGGATAATAAAGGCAAGAATCAAATGGGTTAGGGCACCTGCCATTCTAGGACATGCACCAAAAACACGTGTTAGTTACCTAGTTACTTGGGACCACAAAGTTCTCCCACGCTCTCCACCCCAGCCTCTCTGCTGGCTTCTTGAGCTAGATAGAACATGGACAGTGTCACTCTAAGTGGAGGACACTGTCTGGTCACAAGCAATGGACAAGAATGTGGTGGAATCACCAGTGTCCCACAGATTCTAAGACCCCCCAGGCAGAGACTCAGCTCCCCAATGCACTGCCACCAGTGAGCTCAAGTGTGCATACAGAAGAGCAAACACACAACCACTGAAAGGGTAGGTGAGTGAGGGTCTGGGTGGGTGGAGGGTGCATGAAGAGATGGATGGTTGGATGATGGATGGATGGATGGATGGGTGGGTGGATGGATAGATGGATGGATGGGTGGATGGGTGTTTGGATGAATGGATGGATGATTGTTGGATGGATGGGTGGATGGGTGGATAAGTAACTAGATGGATGAATAGGTGGATGGACAGATGGACAAGTAGCACATGGATAGATGGACCAATGAGTATTTGCATAAGTAAACTGGAGGAAAAGAAACGCCTCTAAATACGGAAGGTTAGCGTCTGTTCCTAAAGCCATTTGTTCCAGAGTCCTAGGTGACATTTTACAAGTGTCTACAGATGCCATCTGTGACAGCAAGAGCAGAACACTGCTAGCCTTTGTCTCCACTTTCATTGGAAATGCACAGAAGAAAGAAAGTCTGTCTCCTGGGAAAGAAAGCCAGCAGAGGCTGGGTGGGGAAGAGACAGGGCAAGACGGGAACTAGAGAAGGTGTGTTTGGTTCCCACGTGGCAGAGGCTACATGAAGGAGACAGCACTGTGACCTTCGTAACTAACAGAATTGGATACTGAGAAATGTTGGAAGACGTGCACAGGAGAACGTCATTGGGAAGATGCTCAGATGGGAGAGAGCAGGCGTCTTGCCTGGGATACACATCCTAAAGGCAGTCTGTGTGGTGTTTCTTTACCTTGGGATATGAGAACCCAGCACAGATACCTGTTCAGTGATGACTGAGTATAGGACTCAAGAGTAACAGGAATATATTTTGAGCCAAGCATGGTGGATCAAACCAAACAAAAAATATTAAAAAGTAAAAGTGTTCAATATGAAGACTCTGAATTCAATCTCCAATACTGGAAAAGCAAGAGTGAGTGTGGGGCAGCCACATGTGTCTTGGTAGTGAGCCTGTCTATCACACAGCAGGGTGGCCACAGACAGCAGAGCTCGCTGGGTACCAGTTCCCATCAGAGTGCCTGGGCTTCACCCACATGGACTAGCCCCTGGCAGTGGCCAGCAGGGTGTAGGAGCATCAGGCACTCTAGGGTGCCTCACACATGACCCTTGTGAAGAAAGGTCCTGGGAGTCTCTGTGGGGATGGAAAGGGGTTGCACAGAGGGCTTTAGAGGCCACAAAGGCATCTACCTGCAACAGGGCGACTCAGGGGAACCAGGTTTCCTATGGCAGCAGTCACTGGGCTCAGTCACTTGTGGGACAAGAGGGCAGTTCTGAATGAGTCAGGAGGGCTGCAGGGAGGCCGGAGCCCAAACCTCACCCTGGCCCTCAGAGCAAAGCCTGCTGGTTTCTGTGGTGCCTGTCACTCTGGAAAGAACCTAAGACGGTGATGATGTGGGACTCACCTAGCACTCACATGGGCTCCATAACATGGGGATGTGGGGACCAGCTTAGGACAGGGATGTGGCCCTTCCCCACTCTGTGTCCAGAATACTGCAGGGACCTTGACATTGAGTACAGTGGATACTACTCCAAAACTGGCAGATGATGCGCTTCTAACAGCTGCTCTGTTGGTTTTGTTTTGCAGCTCTGGGGACTGAACCCAGAGCCATTGCACTGAGCTGTTCTCAGCTTCTTTCTACTCTGAGAAAGGATCTCGCTACAGTCGGTCCTCCTGCCTCAGCCTCCCAGGGTGCTGTGATGTCATTGCACCACAGGACCACCTGAGAGCTGCAGCTTTAGGCTCATGCCTTTCCTAAAGGAGCTGGGGCTCCTCAACCACCTGCACCCAGGAGGGTGCCCAGTGCCTGGCAGGTGATCCCAAAAGGTGGACAGAGCTGAAACCACCCCAGAGAGGGTCAGGGCTGAAAGGTACTGGCAGGGCAGCCAGACTGTTAGTGCAAAAGGCCTTGCTGCTCTAATTAACAAACCGCATAACTTTTACTCCATGGGGCCCTCTCCTGCCTCTCCTTTCTTTGAACTCCGGTTCTTTCGCAAATCCCTCTTTTCAGGAATGGGAAGCTGATCTGTCCTGGTGAGGTGCCAGGGCACGGTGTGCATTGGCACGGTGGCGGCTGTCACTCTCGGGAGACAATGGGTCACAGCGCCAAGGGGGAGCACTCTCCAGGAGGAATTTCCCTGCTTAATCCGCTCTTGTACACTGGCACCCAGTCAACAAAGGAAAGGAACCAAATTACCCGGCGGCTCTGGCAGGCGTGACACTGTCAGCAGGCCAGAAGTTAATTCCCTCCTCTGCCCCGTGCCATAACTCTGGGACAGGCCGGCGGTGCTGGCAGGAGGTGCGGCTGTCAGGTGGCGAGGGGAGAGAGCATGTGGCAATGCGGGTCCAAGCCCCTGAACAGCTCCACAAGCAGACAGACAGATGAACAGAACCACAGCCAGAGGAGGGCAGCGTGGCTGGGCCCTGCCTGTGTGGGGTGACTGGGAGGCCCTGTCAGGATGGAACTGTCAGCCTCATCTGACTGATGTACCTGAAGCCATTCAAGAGTTAGCAACTTGCAACCAGGCATGGTGGTACACATCTGTCATTCCAGGAGGCTGAAGCGGGAGGATTCCAGGTTGTATTCTACCCACTCAGTTCTAGCCAAGCATGAACAGCAAGGTTGTGCTGGGGGTGGGGAGAATGGGCAACTTGCCCACTGGCTGCAGCAGACACTGGAGCCTGTTTCTCAGAGCCAAACTGAATCTATTCCAGAGACTTAGAAATCTTCTTAATCACTCAGTCAGTAATATACTTTAGGGCAGTTCCTCTCACCCTGGCTGTAGGAAAGCACAGGCTTACTGAGCTGCTACACCCCTCACAAGCTCCTGTCACTTGACCTGCTAGTTTTCCTTCTCTGCTGCTCAGAGGAGAATGCAAATCTGATCAGACAGATGAGAAGAGTACCCACAGTGTGCACACTGGCTCCAGCAACCAACCCAACGAGGGCCTCTAAAGGACCATCCAGGTGAGTCCCTGAAAAGACTTGGTCACAAGCATAGGACTCTGCTGCCCAAGACTTCAGGACTTCAGCAGCCAGGACCTCAGGAAGCTGAACCTCAGGAATCAGGAACTTAGGGCCTCAGGACCTCAGGACCCCAGGACCCAGGATCTTAGGACCTTGGAACCTCTTGACCTTGGGTCCCTAGGGCCCTGGTACCACTGGCCTCTAGGACCTTAAGACCTCAGGACCCAAGATCTTGGACCTTAGAACTTAGGACCTCAGGACCTAGGACTCAGGACCCAGGACCTCTGGACCTCAGAACCTCAGGAACTCAGGACTGAAGCATCCCAGGGCCCAGAACATCAGAATGTTGGAACCTTGGGACCCAGGACCTCAGGACTTAGCACACCACAGCCCAGGACCTCAGGATGTTGGAACCTTAAGACCCAGGATCTCGGGACCTTAGGACCCAGGACCCAAGACCTCAGGACCTTGGGACCTGGGAACCTCTGAATCTAGGACTTCAGGACCCCAGCATCCAGCACCACCAAGCCCTACTTCAGTTTTCTTTTGAGCCTAAATTTGCTCATTTTCCAAGGAGGACATTAAATCCAGGCTGCTGCACACCTGTAATCTCAGTGCCGTGTCTGAGGGAGACAGTTGACATGTTCAAGCCCAGCCTGGGCAGTGCAGCCACTGGTGAGACCTTACCCTAAATGAAAAATCAAAGAGGCTGGGGATGTAGCTCAGTGAAGACTGGGTTTATTTATTGCTCAGTATAAAAGGAGGCAGACAATGAGCACACAAGCATGAGCACCTGGCGCAGCCGCACTTGCAGGATCCCAGCAAGTCGCTGAGTCACCCAGCCTGGTCTTCAACTTGCAACCTCTGCTTCAGCCTCCTGAATGCTGGGAGGACAGGAGAGTGCCTGGTCCAAACTGGATCACACTGGACTCCACTACGTTAGTACCCAGCGTCTAACATGAGACACCCCAAGAGAGTAGGGATCCTCTAGATGCCCCTAATGTCACAGTCCTGCCCCATCCACAAGCCCAGCTCCAGCCTCGGCTTCTGCACAAAAGCCAGGGACAAAGGAGCACCCCACAAAGTAGGCCCCAAGCTCACAGGAGAGGCAGACCACTGTGTGCCAGGCTTCTGCCAAGATCCCGCTTTCCGTTGTAGCAAGCCCAGGGCAAAGCATCCATGCCCCGGCTGGGGCACTTAGGTCCAGAGAGGGTGAGGCACTGCCCAGTGTCAAACAACCGCTGTACCCAGGCACACAGTGGGCCTCAGAGCAAATGGGCAGGTAGGTGCCTGCCTTGAACATGGTCCCGGAGCCCCAAATTGAATAAGAGAGAACAGGGCAAGCACCCTGTTCCAAACTCAAGACCTCCGGGACGAGGTGGTTCTATCAGCGCTATGGGTCCTGGCACCCTTGCTCAGCCCTGAGAGCCATGAGAATGGTGAGGATTCACAGGTGGGGAAACTGAGGCTGAGAAAGGCTAAGCAGCTTTTGCCTGGTTTTGCATCTCACTGCACAGCCCAGCTGGATCCTAGTCTGCACTGCCCAACCCGCCGTAGTGGTTTCATGTAAAATCAGTAGATGAAAAGAAGCTGGGTTGTAGCCCCTCCCCAAGGAATAAGGCACCTTTCTTTTTTCCTTTTTTTTTTTTTTATTTCCTCTTCCTTCCCCCTAGACAGGGTCTGGCTACATAGTTGAAGCTGACCTTGAACCTGCCGTGATCTTCCTGCCTCAGCCTCCTGAGTGCTGGAATGACAGATGTGTGCCATCACCCCCAGCATGAAGCTGAATTCTCACTCTTACGATTCAAGTACTCTGCTGGCGCTGGTACCAGGCTGGCAGCAGGCACCGCACTCACACAGCCACCTTCTCATGTTGGAAAGCACATAGAGGCAGCCCTCTGGAGGTTTCTTCCAACAATGTATCAATCAATCGTGGGCGTCAAGGCAGGAGCCCCTGCTGCCTTGCAGTGATCCAACCACCTGGGGCGGCTTGCATCATGTGACATGCCCTACAAACCCTCAGAAACTGACCTCTTTGGAAAGAAGTAAGCAGAGAGGTTTGCCTAGCCTCGCATTCAAGCCGTGTTCTCCAGAGCATATGGAAAAAGTTGCTGGAGACCCACCCTGCAGGGGCAGGGGGTGGCAGCCTTCTCAGAGGAGTAGGGAACAAGCTACTTGCTGAAGCATCCTTGCCGCTGAGTAGAGGCCTGGGGTCAGGAAGCTGCGTTCTTTGCAGATGGCACCTTGTCCCCCAGATGTAGCCTTTCGAGCCAAGTCCTGGGCGCAGTGCTCGGGGAGCTGGCCCGAAGCCACACCTGGGCTCAGGACCACCTCTGGCACAGCACAGAGATGCTCTGCCTCAGTGTCCTGCTTTGTGAGGACAACAGCACCTGCCTCTCTACCCAGTCCCAGGGGCTTCATGTTCTCTTAGCTCAGCCCAGCACCCGCAAGCCCAGGGGCACAAATTGTGTCCTTCAAACAGCATGATCTGTAAAGGGACCAGGTGACCAAATTCCCCAGGAGGAGGGTGCTGCTTCCTTGGGTATCACTGCCTGGGACCTGAAGGCCATGACATGCACTACATACATGCCCCAAAACACTGAAGACGTCAGAAGCCCACACCTCGTTGGTTAGGACCGGGTATCTGTGGCAGCTGTGCATCAGCTGTCCCAGAAACCCTCTTGTTGGTTTCTTCAGTCTGACCTCTTGAGCTTGCTACAGACCCCGCCAGCAAATTTCAGGAGAGCTGCCTAGGTGCATGTGCCTAGGAATAACTCTGCCTCTGCAGAATCCTCTGTGAGCCTGTGCCACCAGGAAACCCTGCCACCCGAGGGTGTTGTGTGAGGGTGGAGCCAGACCTGGAGATGCTGGTGGTTGCTCTGGGCATCCTCCCTTGGGGTCCTGTGATTCTAGGCTCCATGCCTGGTGTGACAGTCACTACAAAGTCATTTTGGCACCGCCTATGCACATCTCAGGTTGACACTGAACATCAAAGCTCAGAGTGGCAGCAAACTCAGCGACAGCGAGGACCCTGGGTTCTCTCTGCATGGTGGCACATTTCTGTAGGCCAGTCCTGGAGCACGGAGGAAGCCACTGAGTCAGCTGTGCCCCTGATGTGCAGAAGAGCCTAGAGCCGGAGCTATTGACAAGAGAGCCTGGGAAAGGGAGGCCCAAGTTTGCCAAATCAGAGAATGTTTGTGCGTGGGGGGTGGGCTGAGGTATCCCCAGCATCCCCTTTCCAGGGAATGTGTGTCTCCTTTTCAGCACAGGATTCGGTCTTGATTCTAAACAGGACTGTGCTCCCCTTCAAACAAAATGACCCAACGCAAAGAATATGTGTGGCTTCTCTCGAGCGGCGACAGCTGAGTCCTGGCTGAAATTCAATGCGTGGCCTAATCGCCATGACAGGAATTTGGAAGGAGCCCCAGATGCCTGCGCATTATTGCACAATGCTGCCTTCCTTCCCAAGCGGCCGGCATCCCCATGAAAGGCCTTTGACAAGGCCAGCAGGCTCGGGGAGGCAGCCACCCACCACTTTCTTAGGGGCTATTGTCCCGCCTGCCGGGACTGTGACCGGGCTCCACGTTCGTGGGCCTCCAGGTTCCCTGATGGGAGGGGCTCAGTGACCCTGGAACAATAGATGAAAGTGCTTCCTCACTCGCCCCTGCCTCCTGACCCCTGGCCACCCTTCTCATGCACCGTCTCCTCTCCAGCAGGACGAAGGATTCTTCTCCTTTTGATGCTGCAGCTGACGACCCCATCCTCCACCTACGAGGGGCTGGCAGAGGACACCAGAAGGGGCCCTGCATGAAGCACAAATGAGACAGGGTCACTTCCTCCCACCCTACTCCTGGGCACACACGTGGGTGTATACAAGCATACACATCCATACACATGCACACATAGGTGCAGGAACATGTGCACAGGCATGCACATACACACACATGCACGCAGACACATTTACACACATGCACATGGACACACACTACTGACACATACATGCACACCCATGTCCAAGATCACTGTGTCCCCTTCCTCCATGGCAGAAGGACAACTTCCAGCTAGGTCCTAGCACAGTCCAGAAGGCAGGAAGAGCAACTGTGAGATCTCCCATCTGTCAGAGAAGGCACTCGCCTGTGTGTGAGCAGCACCCTCATGACTGATGCAGCCACTTCCTCTCAAATAGCCCTTCACATATGCGCAGAGAAGCAGGGCTAAGCCATTAACTGGGAGGAACACAAGCATGGAGCCCAGAGCACGGGGCCCACCCGGAGCCAGTGGCCACTCTGCCACCTCCTGGGTGCAGCCTGGTACAGATCAGGGTCGCTCCTTGCAGGAGACTGCTTTGCAGGGCATTTAGCAGCACCCTCAGTCTCCAAGCCCCAGATGCTGGTGGCACCAGCCCCACATGTTTAAGTCCCATCATCCAAAATGTCACCTCGTGCTACTGAAATTCCCCCCATGGGCAGGATCATTCTCAGCTGAGAACTACTGGCTTGGGAGAAATTCAAGGAAAAACTAAGCTGAACTGGTACCAGCTGTGCAACTGAGGGTGTGTGCAGCCCCGCCTGGTTAGCTTCCGCTCTGTCTCTGTCTCTCCACCTCCCTCTCAGGTTAGAGGAACTTCCTCTTCCCCATCTTGTCTAACCTCATCCTATCATAGGATGGGGGGGGGGGTCATGTATAGCCTTACTAGTCTTCAGTTTAACATCAATAGTCTTCTTATTCTTTGGTTTTCTGTCTGCCATGGTTTGAGTGCAGGCTCTGTGAGTACTGGCTTGTGAACAAGTACCCTTTGCCCTCCCCAGCACACGCCCCAGCCCAGCCCAAAGGAGGTGTGAATGGGTTCACTCCACAACTACAAGATTCTCTGTCTCCACCACATTCTTGTGCTGGCACACAGCACCTGACACCCACAATGTAAAGAAAGAGAGGTTTAGTTTACAGGACTCATGGTTTGGCCCATGGCCGGTTTCTCCCAGGCAGGGCACAGGACAGAGGGGTCTGGCAGAGGAGAGATGCTCAGGACATGGAGGACAGGAGGTGGAGAGAAGGGAGGAGCCAGCAGGCAGAGGAACCCTTCCAGGACATGCCCCTAGGACCACTGCTTCCATAGGCCACACCTCCTAATATCACCGTCAGCCACCCATGAGCTCATCCCTGGTCAGTCCACTGGTGAGTACAATGCCCCACAATCCAACTACCTCCCGAAACCCCACCTCTGCATTCCTGAGGCTTTGAGGGAACGTTTTAGGTTTCAACCACAACACCCTCCCATCCACAGCCTGCAGACAATGTGTTCCTTCATCTTTCTGGGTCTCCCAAAGGCCCTGCCCCCCACCTCAGACCCCAATTATGTTCTAAGTGTTCCAGGCTGTCTGGTTAATACCCCATCTCTGCAGAACCCCCCATTTTCTCCCAGCCACCCAGGCCTCCCTATGCCCCAGGATCAGAGGCCCTGACTCATCAGGGTATTTTTTAATCCCAAAGTATTTTTTAATCCTGTCAGCACCATTTCTGGATCCAGCCTATGGCCCTTCCCAACAGCACACCCCAAAGGCAAGGGCTGTCATTGTTTCCAGGTCTTGCTGGAGCTGACAAAGGCCTGGCAGCTGACACGTGTCACTCAGATATGTCCATGTCTGGGAAGGGACCACAGCCAATGGAGACTGTGCACCTGAGTGAGCCACTGCCCAGGGTCCCAGAGGCAGATCACTATTCCTAAAGACGCTGGAGCAAAATCATTTGCACAGCAGCTCTGCCATGGTGTACTTTGGGATGTTCATGCAGAATTCATGTCAATGGTAAATGAAGACGTGCAGCAGGGCCTCTGATCCTGGGGCACAGAGGACCAGATGAACCCAGGGGACAAAAGTCATAGCCAGCCCACCCAGCCTTGGGACACAACAGTGAGCCGTGCTGGCTGCAGCCATGGAGCTCATCACTTGGAACTAAAAATGCTGTTCGTAACCTGTTCCTTTCCAGTATCTTCCATGGGCAAAGGCCCACACGACCAGTTTAGGTAAGATGTAATTGTCCTACATTTCATACTGTGCTTTAGAAATTTTAAAACTGGGAATGGAGGCATGCACCTGCAATCCCAGCACTTGGGAGGCTGAGGCAGGAAGATCACATTGAGGCCAGCCTGGGCTACATGGGAAGACTCTGACCCAAAAATTTTAAACAGGTGGTTGGAGGGGCTGCTGCAGGAAAGCAGTGACTGGGCCCTGGTGGGGTGCAGACTTTGGTGCGGTTCAGTCCCTGATGAGTCAAGAAGTCCTCAGTCAGCCAGCATCCAGAGGACACGGATGTGTACGAGGGGCGGTTGCAACAAAAGGTGAATGTTTACATTTAAAATGCTGTTAAAATAAGAGACATACAGCAGTGCATCCCCTGAAAATCCTGCCCTTGCCTCCAGTGCATTCGCCCCGTCATCCTCGCCACCTTCTGCAGCAGCTCTAGCGATCTCTTTCCGAGGTCTTCACAGGTGTGATCACAAATATGGCGATTTTTGCTGTCAAGAACCACCCAATGGAAAGGCACCTTGGAAAAACACCACACCGTGTCCTCATCCACCTCAGTCACCAGATCTGGCTCCTCCCTGAAGTCACAAGGACCAGGAAAGGGAGACGTTTTGAATCCATTCAGGACACTGAGACAGCCAGGGCAGCACAGCTAAAGACCCTCAGGAAAGAGGACTCCAGAGCTGCTGCAGGAAGTAGTGCAGGAATGAGTGTGGGTGAAGAAAGGGGAGGATTTTTGAGGGATGGGCGGGGGGTTGTAGCAATGTGTCTTTTACTGTAGTCATTCTTTTAATTTAAGCATTCACCATCTTTCAAGCATACCTCCTAGCCAGAGACCTCCCAGCCTGAGACAGCCTGGAGTAGGCTTCAGGTCAGCCCTGGGCAGCGGCACAAATTGCATGCTGCACACACACTGGGCGGAGGATAGCTGGCAAGCCTTGGACTTGCACACATGTGAACTAGCAGAGACCCTGGTGTGGGTGAAGTCAGATGCCCACACAACAATAAGGCTCCCAGGCCTCCTCCCCACCCCATGCATTTCCCAAACTGGCCTGGGCAGGGAGCCTCACCAGCATGGTACTCAGTGAGAGCTCAGCAGGGAACACCCTGCACACACCCCACACACCGTGCCCAGGTGAGGGATAGACTCCAGGCCTGCATCCCGCAGTGTGGACCCTGCTGCACAAACCACACACGCACAATCAGCGGAGCCCCCTATGACTGCCATGCTGATCAAAGCCAAGGCTTCTCATTAAATCAATGCACCCAGAAGACAGAAGGGCCCAGGGCAAAGCTCTGTGCAGTCAGTCGCAAACATTTCTACATTCATTCAACAAATATGGCCCAAGCAGGGGCCCACATGAGGAGCACACTGCTAACAGTCTGTAACTATGGACAGGAGGTGAGCACGCAGCACAGGCCACAATCAGGGCTTAAGGCTTGCAGACAGCCAACACATGGCAGCTACCTCTCGGAGCAGCCTGCATGCCCACCAGCTGATGAGTAGGATGGGCAGTATGGGGTTTCCACACATGGAGCTCTACGGGGTCATCTTGAGTCACCTGCAGGAGAGCGGGTGCTGCGCCTGGGGACTAGATGGTAGGTGAGCTAAACCAGGCACACGAGCTTGGAGACCGCCTAACTTCTCTTACACAGGAAACTCAAATAGAAATAAAGAGCAAAATAAAGGCAGATAATAAGAAAGAGATCATTTGCAAAACAGAAGGGCCAAGAGATGGAGATGGCAAGGGAGAGGAAGGCAGGGTAAAAAGGAATTAAGAGCACACAGCAGCCAGCTCGCACAGCAAGCTCGGCCATTGTCCTGCCCAGGGCAGGCGGCCACGGGTGGTGGCCAGGAGAGGAGTTTTGTGAGTGTGGGAGCACGGTGCCTATTGGTCTGTTTCCTGTCTGCACAACGGACCTCAGTTCTCACACAGGGTGTACAGGGAGCCACGGGCAGCACCAGCTTGGCCCTGGAGTTTCTGGGCACCACACCATGCTACCCTCCACCGTGCCCTTCCGAAGCCCATCCTGCAGCCACCAACCCTTGTCTGCCCAACTGGTACTGTGGGACCCTAGAAACAGTGTACAGTGGTGCACAGCCCTCTGCTCCTCCCCCAAGTGCTTCAAAGGCCTTAGGAACCCTTCCCCACAGCTGCTGTTCTGAGTGCCCAGATGCCCTGTGACACCACAGATCCAGTCACCCTCCTTCGGTCCCCTGGCTCCTGAGGGACACAGATATGCACACTTCAGACTGTACTCTAGTTTTTTGGGGGTTTTTTGTTTGTTTGTTTGTTTGTTTTTTGTGGAACTAGGGACTGAACTCAGGACCTTGTGTTTGCCAGGCAAGTGCTTATTTTAATGAGCTATCTCTCCAGCCCATGTTTGTACTCTAGAATGAAAGAGCAGTTTAGCAGTGTGGTGGCACTCTGGAGGCTGAGGCAGGAGGATTGCAAGATGCAGCCCAGCCTGAGCAACAGGCAAAACCCTGTTCCAAGGGTTGGGGACATGGCTCCATGCAAAGCTCTGGATTCGATCCCAGTGTTGTAGTCAGAGAGTGGGTCAATCAATCCATTGAGTCAGGAACTGCGGTAGCAAACAGTGTGGCTTGGACAACACCTGGCTGTCCAGCCCTGAACAAAGTATGAGATCTATCTGGGGCTCTGTTTCCCAAACAGCAAAGTGGAGCTATATTGCACCTCGAACCCTGTCTGGGAGAGCTAACAAGTGGACAGCTGCAAACTAAATGCCGGCTGCTGTTCCCACATAGCAGGGCTGCTGGGCCAGGCTATGACCTCCAGCCTGGCCCTGCCCAGCCTGTCCTGGGCCGGCCTGGGCAACAGCTCCAGAGAGCTGTTTTGGGGTGTCCTGATTCCCAAGGGTGGCAGGGGAAGGCTAATCAGATGGTGAGCCCAAGAACCCAGATTAAGAGAGAAAAAAAACCTCCCCAGCGCCTTTGGATTTTAGCTCTGTGTATGTTTGCTTTGAACTGGCGACTCGGCTCTCCCTGGAGGCAGAACAAAGCGGCTGGTGTGGAGCTCAAATCTCATTTACAACTTAATTTTGAAACAGAGATCGCAGTATTGGCGAGGCGAGGGGCAGGAAATAAACTTTAGAGTAATTGCTCCACTGACTTTTAAACAACAGGCGTCGCGCTGCTGTTTGGGCTGAAGGAATTCAAAGCAGAGTGCTGTGGCCACAGGGTCTCACGGTGGCAAGGCCACCAGCCAGCACCGGCTGCCGGGCCGCGGCAGACCCCAGACGCAAGAGGCAAAGCTGTCCAGGACTGAAGTCATCACCTCCACTGAAGCCAGGGCAGGCAGACTGGAGGTGCCCTGAAGCTCAGGCATGAGTCAACCTCCCGAGCATCACCCACCTGGAGCAGTCACAGTACTCAGGGAAGTGGCGCTGCAGACACCCTAAGGTATCTGTGTCCATTACACAAGCAAGTAAACTGAGGCAGGCAGCATCTTCTGTCTGGAGCCTGGTGGACTGGGTAGCCTCAGTTCCCCTGGAATCAGGTCAGACAGTAAAGGTATCAGCAGCCGATAAAACCTGTGGTGTGTTGTTAAGGCTGGGTTTCCCACCATGCGGCCTCCCAGACAGAAAGCACCCTAGCTGGGGCTCCATTCCGAGGACTTGCTCTTACAGAGCTCTTTGGAGGCTGGATATAAGTTTTGGGGCACAGAGAGGCTACTAGAATTGAAGGCAGGGTGTTTGTATTGAGTTACATACCCAGCCTGTTTTTCATTATTTACTTGGAGTCACCCAGGTTGGGCTCCAACTTGCACTTCTGCTGCCTCAGCCTCCCAGAGTGCTGAAATTATGGAGTGCCTTCCCCAAGCCCAGCTTGGACATCAGATTTTACTGCAAGCAAAGCCCTCCACTGTTTGCAGCCTTTCCTTGGAGGTGAGGCTGCCTTGTGAGGGCATGCCTCCCTGGCCTGACTGGGCCGAGGCATCCCCTCTGATACAGCCCTTGTCCAGCTAGCCCAGTCAGGGCCATTCCGATTGACCCTTCGCAGCCGCTCTGCTTTGCCCATGGATGTGGTTGGGGCTGGTTGCTGATTTGATTACCATAAGAGAATGGAAATAAAATAATAATTGCAGGGGCTGTCCTTTAGGAGAGAGCATTGCAAGCCGTGAAGCATTGTTGGGTAGTTGCCAGGCGACGAGCAGGGAGGCCCCAGTGGGGCTGGTGTCCCCAGAGCAGCCTGCTGGCTAGGCCTCCCCTGCAGCTCCCTGTGAGTCTGGCCAGGTAGGTGAGCCCACAGCCCACTGTACCCTGAAAGGGACTCATCTCCATGTTCTAGCACTGGAGTCCTGAAATGCAATCAAATGGAGCAAATGAACACATCATCAACTCAACCGTACATGAAAAAATATATATTTTTTAATGATAGAGCTTTAATCCCAGTGTGGCGCTACATGCCTATCATCTACCACTCCTGAGGCTGAGGCAGGAGGATTGCCAGGAGTTTGAAGCCAGTCTGAACTGCATAGTGAGAGTCTGTCTCAAAAACAAAACAATAGGTGCCAGGGAGATGGCCCAGTAGAATAAGCACTTGCCTGGCAAGCACAAGGGTCTGAGTTCAATCCCCGGTTCTGAAAAAAAAAAAAAAAAAAATTACTAAAAATAAAACAAGCATAAAATCAAACCTTTCATTCTAGTCTTGATCTTTCACAAAATGAGGATGTCACAGAAATTACTGGTCTTGCCCTCTATTGTCCCCTGAGAGCTTTTGACACCTGGGTGGTCCCCAAGAGTCTGTGTCTGCTTGCAGGAAAGCGTGACCAGAGCCCAGCTTTCCTGTCCCTCAACCTGGCCACCTCCATCTCTGCGGTGGCCCAGCAGCAGTGCAGAGACACGGGGCCTGCCTTTCTCAACCCATGACAGGCAGGGATCCTGCCCGGGTTAAGCTGGCAGAAAACCTGCGTCCCAGAGTCAGACCCAGCAGGCAGATGTCTGGCCTCGTAGAGAGACCATTCTACTACCTGCAGGGACAGCGCTCTTGGTGACAGTGACAGCCACACAGGCTCACTCCTAGCTAACACACAGGATCGAAAGCCCTCCCTTGTGGGCCCCTGCGAAATCGATGCATCCAGGAAGAAACATTATTTCAGGTGACCAGTACAGAGCAGGGCAGCAGCAGAGTCAGCTCATCCCAGGCTGCCGGAGGGCAGGCATGGTGAAAGCGAGGCCGTGCACAGGCAGGCTCAGCCGCAGGGCAGGACAGCCATCTCTTTCCCAGGCTGAAAATTTGGGGACCAGGAACTAATTGTTGGTAGTGTAATTGCTCCATACCTCATTATAGTCCCTGCCATATCAACTTCTATTAACTAGTTCCATGCAATGAAAAAGCCAATTATGCCATAGTAATGCCACTCGCTGGAGAAAACAAGGAGGCAATGAATCGGATGGTGAGCAGACTCATCTCAACGAGTACTGCACCCCATCTCCGGGGCTGACATGGCTTGAGATGCCACATCAAGCTGCCCGCCATGGGAAGGAGGCAGTCACAGTTGGGAAGGAAAGAGGATGACCACTGTGCACCCCGTGAAGAGCACAATCGACCCAAGCATATATACCAGGCACTACTCCTCGGGAACCCAGAAGCCATCAAACCAAGACACCTACTCGCTGTCTAGCAAGTACTTCCGGGTTACCCAGAGGTATGATAGAGAAATATAGAACATGTTTAATTTTTAATAATGAATTATAGTAAAAGCCCTCACAATCCTCCGCTGGCTCCTCGCACACGCGTCCCATTGCCCTTGCTTACTGCGGCAGCTCTGGAGGCCTCTTTACTCAGGGTCTTTATCTACGCTGTCCTGCTGCCTCAATGTACTGAATGGATTCACCACGCCTCCCATTCAGGGCCATTGTGACTTTGGAGAAGAGCCAGAGGTCACACAGCACCAGATCCACGACTGAATTGGATGAGGACACAGCGTCGTGTTTTTCTGAGCTGCCTTTCTGATGAGTGGAACCATAGTTTTTCTCATGCTTGGTAAAAGACCCTCAGGAAAGAGGATCCCAGAGCTGCTGCAGGAAGTGGCAAGGATGACGGGACCAGATGTCAGAAGGACAGGGAGGACACAGAGGGGATTTGCGGCTGTGTCTCCCACTCACTGTTGCCCTTTTATCATGTAAGCTCTTGCCAGGCTGGGGTCACATCCTGTGCAGAGAGCAGGCTCAGGGCTCTGCTCCACGCTATTTGTTGTCCACCCCCACCCACACACAGCACATATCACCTGCCCTTCTGTGTCCTTTGAGGTCCCCACCAGTGCTCAAGCGTCCAAGCCACAACCCAGGAGGCTCCCAGCCCCAAGTCCTGAGCCCTGAGGAAGAAGCCTTCTGTCCGCTGCTCTTATAATCCTTGCCAGCAACTCCAGACACAAACTGGAACAGAGGCGCCAACGGAGATGTTTCATATACCCAGCCTTCTTCTAAATAAACAGATAATCACCACATAAAAATTGGGTAATGAAAGCAAGCAATTTATAAAACAAATGCATATAGTAAATAAATATCTGAAAGTGTTTTGACTTCCAAAAAATCAAAGCAAATCCCTTATTGTAACTACAATTTCCCCCTCACATGTCCACCCTTTTCAGATGGCCATACTTACCCCTCACAGGTGGCCAAGAGGCCACACTCCAGTGCCCTGGGGGTGGCATTGGAATGTGTGCAGCATTTCAGAGAGAGGACATGCTGGATACACCAGGAGCATCACAAACGTTCACGTGTTTGTGAAGGAAGGGATTTTCCTTCTAGGAAGCCATGCTAGAGAAAAAACTGGACAAGCAAATCAAACACATGCCTAGGATGTTAGGGGTGGTGGTGCACCCTATAATCCCAGCACTCAGGAGGCTGAGGCAGGAGGATCACTGTGAGTTCAAGACCAGCCTGGACTGCATAGCAAGACCCTGACCTACACAGTGAGACCCTGTCTAAAAAGAATTAAAAAGAAGGAAAAGAAGAAGAAGAGAAGAGAAGAGACCAGATGAGCAAAAACTGAAAACAACTTAAATATCAAAAAGTTAGGAAAAGGGGCTGGTGAGATGGCTCAGTGGTCTAAAGCACCTACTTAGAACAAGCTTAGCAAATCACAGGGACTGCGGTTCAATCCCCCAGCACCACATGCCAGCCAGCCCCACCCCCTGGTGGGCTGAGCTGACCACACACACACACACACACACACACACACACACACATTTTAAAAAAAAATTTAATTTAAAAAGTTAGGAAAAGGGTAAACACATTTTGATACTTCTATTCCATGTGCTTTTTGTTGTGCAGACCCAGAAAGACTCCTGAAGGATTTTTTTGTGTAAAAATACTGGCAAGGGCCAACAAGATAGCTCAGCAGACTAAGCACCTGCTTTGGTAAGCACAGGGACCAGGGTTCAATCCCCAGGACTGCAGACCATGCGGAACCCTCCCCGAGGCACACTAAGCCAGCCACCGAGACCAGGTGTGGTAGCACATACCAGTATTCCCAGTTTCGGGGAGGCTGAAAACAAGAGGATCACTACGACTGGGAGCTGCATAGTGAGACCCTGTACCAAATACATAAAATGAAAAAAAAAAAAAAAAAAAAAAAAAAAAAAAAAAAGACAACTCTGGCAATTTCACCATGGAAAGGAGAGGAGATGGGAAACCAAATATAGCAAGCTTGATCTGCAGTTGTGCTTCTTGGGTTGTGTTGTGTGTGCAGCACTGTCACTGGGCTGGGGTGCTCTGCCCTGAAGCCCCCTGGGATCCAGAGCAGGTTTGCCTACACCCCGCACCCCTGTGCCCTGATTTGATTTCCAGTGCCCACCACCCCATGTCCCCACCAGTCTCCTAACCCCAGAGCATGGCCTGGGTGCCGTGAGCAGGAACAGCACTTTCTTCTGCCCTGTAGGGTAATGTGGCCAGGACCTCAGCACAGCGGGGAGTGGGACAAGGACCAGACAGAAAGTGGGCTGGGCAGAGCCACCACTGCCAGGCAGGGCGGCTTGCCCCAGATCAATCAGGGCTCAGCCGGCTGGCCAAGCTCCAGTCTGCCAGGAGGCCTGGGATATGCCCAGCATGGTGGCCTTCATTCCCAGGTCCCCCACAGATGGCTAGGCCCACCAGGACACCCCACCCCAAGCCACTGAGAGCTCTCCTGTGCCCTCCCCACCATCCAGAGGACCAAAGTCGATGCCCTATCAGTCCCATGCCAGTCCCTGGCCAGACCATGGGCTCTGATGCCAGAGCCACCTCTAGGATCAAGTGGCATGGAGCCCCTGATAGCCACTGTGATTGCAGTGGCAGCACCCAGAGCAAGCTGGGCCTGAGCTTCTCACACGATGCAGGCCAGGCCCACCAAAGAGGGCCAGATCCACTGTGGAGAACACAAGTGAAGCACAAGCACCACAACAGGGTGCTGTGCAGGGGGTTCCAGGCCCCCCGCCAAACCTTTTATCCTGGAGTTCTAGAAAGAGAGGAGGTGAAGGATGACAGGCCACAGAGGAGCCCAAGCCAGGCATGCAGGCACAATCCTGTTATCCCAGCATTCTGGAGGCTGAGGCAGGAGAATTGAAATTTGGAGTCCAGCCTGTGCAGTGTAGCAACTTAGCAGACCCTGCCTCAAAATGTATGTAAAATAAATACAGGCTGGGGCTGGGCTCAGTGTAAATCTCTTGGGTTCAATCACAGGGCTACAGAGAAAAAGGAAAAGAAAGGATAGAAGAGAAGAAAGGAAGGAGAAAGATGAAAGGAAATGATAGAAAGGGAAAAAGAAGAAACCTGAAAATGCCCGTGCCAGGACACATGCTTCTCCATGCCTCAGTTTCCCTTTAGAAACTCTAGCAGTTGGAAATGCAGCACACAGCCCTCGCTAGCCCATCCCAAGCACTAACACTGCCGCAGCGTCCCCACCTGGCCGACATCTGGGCTCCAGCTGCAGGGCCACTGCCGGAGGCAGACAGCACTGCACGTGGCACCCACTCCCCATGTAGGCTCTGACGCGGCAGGCACAGGGGCGTCTGTAGCCAGCTCAGGGCCTGGGCCACTGCTGGAATGGCTTTATCTAGATAGCTCACAGAGCCTCACACTGAGGCTGAGGCAGGAAGACTGCAGTGAGTTCAACATCAGCCTGAACCACACATGAAACTCCCAAAAAAGCAAAAAAAAAAAAAAAAAAAAGCCTTTTGCAAGTCAAAGTTAACAACAGCTCAGCTCATCATAGCTACGTCTTTATTTATTTATTTATTTATTTGGTGCAAGATCTCACTATGCAGCTCGGATTCGGAGTGATCCTCCTGTCTCTGCCTCCCCAGCTGAGACCACCATGCTCAGTTTCAGTGGCCCGCATGGCACAGGGCTAGGGATTGAACACGGGTCCGTGTGCTTGCCAGGACGGTGTTTAGACTACCAAGCTATCTCCCTAGCCCATAGCTACATCTTGGAAGCAGCCACAAAGCCCATCCACAGATGAGTGGATAAAGAGGTGGTACTGGCACACCATGGAGTACTACTCTGCCATAAAGAAGGGGCCTTTAAGTCCTCTATAGGAGAATGGATGCCACTTGAGACCTCAGTGCTAAGTGTAGTAAAGCAGACACAGAAGGTTAAATACCACATGGGCTTCTCTTCTATGAGAAGCCCAAAGAGAAAAGAAAAAACAAAAGCTGACAATAGGAAATAGAAGTAGGTCTTTTGTAAATGGGCAGGGGGCCCAGAGATAGGGGTGCTGGCAGACCGAAGCTTCATGTACACGTGTACAAATAGATAGAAGGAAGGTTTTCCAGCAAACACTGGTGAGACGGGCAGGTCCTTGCCGCCTCCTGTGGCCTCACCCAGAGCCAGGCCTGCCCGGGAGCAGTGTGAGCAGGGGCCCCCTCCCAGGCGGACACCACGTGGCCTCTCTTCCACGTACCTCACGTGTCTCTGCCAGGAAGCCTCGCTGATGAGCCCTCGGCAGTGCTGCCCACGCCACAGCCACAGAGGAAGGGACTCTCCAAAACACAAGTCAGCTGTCCTGGTCTCCAATTCTAGAATCCAAAAAGGGACTCCAGGAGAGAAGGGAGTGGGGCATCTTTCCAGAAGCCAGGGGCAAAAGAAAGATGAAAGGGAGAGCCAAGTGCTCCAGGCCTGTGTTGCACACCTGCCACCAGAAAACTCTGAGAGGCTGAGGCAGGAGGATCCCAAGTTCAAGCCCAGCTTGACCAACTCAGTAACTTAGCAAGACTCTTCCAAAGTAAAAGAAAAGGGCAAGGGTGTTGCTAAGCGAAGGACTGAGGACACAGAGGAGAAAAAGAAAAGCCTCCTTCACAGAAGGTGAGTTACAGAAACTGATGGCTCCCAAAAATCTACCAAGTGGGGCCGCGGACATGGCTCAGTAGAATAAGCGCTTCCCTGGCAAGCGCAAGGGCCTGAGTTCAATACCCGGCTCCGCAAAAAATCTACCAGGTCTTCTGGTGTTCTTGTCTTTCGGTAGATTTTTTTTCCCCCTGCTGGATTCTGCAGTGGCTCAGTTAGAAATGAGATGAGCTATTGTTCTTAGTTCAGTGTGTTAGAACCGTACTTTGCTTTCCAGGCACTGGGGCCTGAACCCAGACTCCCCACACCGTGCTGCACCCCAGCCTCCTCATTTTTTACTGTGAGATTGGGCTCGCTAATCACCAAGCTATCGGGCTGGGCTCAAACTCGGTCCTCCGGCTCAGTTTCCTGCGCCACCTCGCCTGGCAGCCGGGGAAGCGCCACAGTGGGCCAAGGCCATTCCAGTCCTCTGTGCGGCTCCCGCGTGGTCAGCAGGGTCCGTGGAGACGCCGCGCGTGGTCGGATCCAGGCCAAGACCGGCGGCAGCGCTGTCCTCACTGAGCTTCGGGAAGCCCCGTCGTGGCCCGAGCGCCAGGCCAGGCGGCCAGCGCCCGCTGTCAGCTCGGCATTCAGGGCTCCTGCTCCACAGCGCCGCCAGGCGAAGGCCTGCGGCTGGACCGGCTTTGTTCGGCCAGAGCCCGCGGGGCGTCCAGGCCCCTAGCCATAATCGCCTCCCGAGAGCCAGCTAGGGCGGAGCGACTCCACCCCTCCACCCCGCGGACCTTTCTCCCCCCAGCCGGCGGCCGCGTAATCCGCATTCCCGCGGCTCCGCCCCTCCTGTCAGAGCGGCTCCTGAAAGCTGCTGCGGGCGACAAAGGCCCCGGCCCCACAAGGCCTGCGAGGCCTTTCTTCTCTCCTCTCGCGCTCTCGCACTCATTTTTTAAGCTTTCCGACCGAGCCTGGCTATTTAATCTTCGGAGTTGTTCGAGATGTCACTTACCTCTGAGGCCGGGACAATGACAAAGAAACACTTCCAGCCGAATGCGGCCTGAATGCGCGGCTTTGAAGAGGCCCTCCAGCCTCTGTTCAGCCGCGGCTTTGTGTCCTCCCTCGCCTCCTGGAAGCTTCTCCTCACAGAAAGCACAGTGGCCGCTTTGTCTCCATGCAGGGCCGGGTTCAAATCCCAGCTCCGGCTGAGCCATCAATCACTAGGTTGCCGTGGGCCTCAGTTTCCCCATCTTCACACTCTACAGGAAGCGAGTGAAAAATGCTGCAGCCCTGGGCTCCGCTCTGAAGTGACAGCTGCCTTTGATTGGAAGGCCAGGAACCCTGGGCACACCTGTGATCCAGCACTTAGGGCACTGAGGCAAGAGAGTCACTTGGAGTTCAAAGTCAACATGGGCTCATGGAAGAAGATTAGGAAAACTTAATTGGCTGAAGATAGAATCTCCCAGCCCCTCGTGAGCTGGCAGGGGGATTCCTTCCTCCCTTCTTTCGTGGGGTGAGGGTGAGCACCCATTTGGTGCTCAGGTCAAGGTCCACAGCCCTGTCTCCCCACCTCCCTCCCATACTCAGGGTGTCACCCAAACTGTCCAAGGCCTGTCCTGCTGCTCTGTCCTCAGAAGCCTCTTCCTGGGCAGGACCCAGAAGGAACCCCTGCTCCAGAACAGTGCCTGGCTCCCTAGTCCCTCAGCTCCTAGTACCAGAGACAAAGACTCTGGTGAGTCCCCCACGGGACTTCACTGGCAGCTGTGAGCTTCTGGAGCTGGGGACCCCTGCAGGTGCCTGCTCACGGGCCCCGCTCGACACTCTAGAGACCAGTGTTCACTGACTCACGGGCCCCCCGCATTCAAGCAGCAAGCAGCCTGAGCTCAAGCTACAGCTCTGAGACCTGGCAGCGAACGCAGCACAGTGTATGCGCTAGGGGTCTTCCCCCGGCCTGGTCTGGTGTGCCAGGTCATGCAGTTTATGAGAAGTAGCCCTGTCCCAGTTTTATTTTGCTTTTTTGAAACAGGTTCTCAATATGTAGCTTAAATTGGTCTTGAGCTTATAGCGATCCTCCTGCCTCAGCCTCCCTAGTGCCCAGCTCTGTCCTCATTTTAGAGCTGATGGATCTGTTGCAGGTGACCAGCAGACAAGGCAGGCTCTACAGTGAGCGTCCAACGCAGTCCTTGGGTGGCTCCAGTGAGAAGCCAGGGACCAACCCGGTCCCTGTCACCTGGGTGGCGCTGGCCACTGGTGCTGTGGTGGAGACAGACACTGCCCTTTGGGGAGTCGCGCACGTCGCGCCAGTGCCCCCGAGCTTTTCTTTTCCCATATCAATCACAGAGCA
Organism: Octodon degus; assembly: GCF_000260255.1. Lineage (NCBI taxonomy): Eukaryota > Metazoa > Chordata > Mammalia > Rodentia > Octodontidae > Octodon > Octodon degus. Next base: position 6,245,242 of record NW_004524727.1, on the reverse strand, counting down.
AGTTGAAGTTCGGATAAAGGCGGCAAGGTCTCTCCTGATTGTTCCGGCTTCAGCCCGGCTGTGCGCTGCCGGCGCGACCACAGGGCTCGCGGCAGGGGGCTCGGCTTGCTCGCTCCCCAAACCCCGCGGCCCTTTCAGCCCCGTCGCCCAGAGACGCTCTGTGAATATCACCCGGGCCTCGCATTCTTCCTGCGGAGGGGGACGGTGTTTAGGATTTGAAGGTTCATTTACACAATGCCTTTGTCGGGAGCGGCCCAGAGCAGAGCGAGCCTCCTTCTCTCCGGGTTACGGCCCCAGCCCTCCCGAGCAGAATTTACAAGCCCACCGACTCAGCACGGAGAATGGTAATTCGAAAATTACATTTTTAAATGACTTGTCTGCTTCCGTGGTCAGGAAGGTCAGCGCCCGCCCACCCTCTGGCGACAAGCAGCCGGGGCTGCGTGCGTGTGGCTCTGAGGCTCACATCCTGAGGACTCTGCACCACAAGTGTCTTGCACCATGCACTGCCTGGACCACCGTCCTGGACTTGAAGTTTTTTGTTGGGCCTCTGGGGCCGGCACTGAGCTTTGGCTCCAGGGAACTGTTGGGGAACCAACGGGTGGGCAGCAGCCATACAGCACTGGGGATACAGCCTAGGAAAAACAATTGTCTGCCAGGACCAAACGTTCTGCAGCTCGGCTGAGAAGACGGAGAATTCCAGGGTACACTTGCTGGAGAAGGAAGTAGGCCCAGGCCTGTATGCAGATCCCCCGAAAGTGCACACCCGTTTCCTAGCAGAGACCGGCTTGGATCTCTTGGGAAACTGTCCTGAGCCTCCCACCACTCGAGGAGTGCCTGGGCCCCCAGTCTCTGCTTTGTCATCATGGATGCAGGGAAAGAAGAAGAGTTAAAAAGACGGAGAACAGCGGTCCATCTATAATCTCATAGAGGAGGAGGAGGAGGAGGAGGCTGAGGCAGGAGGATCACCAGCAGCTCAGGGTCAGCCTGGGCTCCATATGAATTGGAAGCTAGCCAGAACTACCTGGCAAGACCCTGCCTATAGTGTCAGAGAAAAAAAGGAAGGAAAGAAAGAAAAAGAAAAAAAAGAAAAACAGAAGAACAACAAATGCCTTTGAGGCTTTTGCATTGTCAGTGGGAATGCAGCCTAATGTACCCTGGTGCCACCACTGTGGAAATCGGTGTGGAGACTGCTCAAAAACTAAAACTAGAAATTCCACTTGACCCAGAGGTGTCTTCCCCAGAGTTGAAGACATCACATTACAGTGATGTTTGCAGCAGCATAACTCGTGACCACCAAATCTTGGAGCAGCCTGTGTGCTCATCAGCAGATGAGAAAGAAAATGCAGTCTTTACCCACCATGGAGAACTACTCTGTCGTGAAGAAGGATGGTTTGAGTCATCTGTGATAGGTAAGGCCACAGCGTTAAGTGAAATAAGTCAGTTTAATACCACATGGCATTTCATAGGTGAGAAACCCAAAACATAAGCCAAGAGAGGCAGACAAAGGAGAGACAGTAGGAAAGGAAAAGGCATGCTTCCAGAGCGAGGCTGGCAGGCAAGGGTGGACGATCCCAAGGTCAGCTGACCATACTGCTGAGAGCGCACAGGGAGCAGACCATGCCCTCGGGCTATGGAGCTGGAGCTTCACGCTAGTCCCATGCACCTGAGTGCTGCAGCCTCCCCTCCTGGGGCAACCAGGGCTACGTCGCACACCAGAACCAGAAGAAGCCTGGCCACATTGCCCATGGAGAGGGGCACAGGGTACCAGGGCTGCATAGAGGAAGCTGCCATGGCTGCCATCTTCTACCTCTGGGCAGAACAGAAGGTGTTGTGAACCTGCAGTGTCTTCTGCAGCCTGCTTGGCCCCATGAGGACACCAAGACCCAAAGGAGCAGAGAGCTGAAGGGATGGGAGATCGGGGCAGGTTTCAAAGTCCTTGGCATGGGGGAGGACTCGTTTTTGCTCCAGGTGTGAGTCCCATGGAGCCGGTGGGGTGGGGCTCGGGTATGTCCCCTCCAGCTGGGGGGGGGGGCAGGACATGCATGGGGACAACCTGAGGGCAAGAAGGACTAGAGTGGCCAGCTGCAGAGAGAAGAGGCTGGGGCAGAGCAGAATGGACTCCTCAGGGCAAGCCCTGCGGGCCAGCAAGTGCCAAGGAAAGTAGCAGAGGAGAAAACAGCAGCTGTACTGAGCGCAGGTGACTTTCGCTGTCATCATCCCCTCAAAGCGGTGCGAAAACTGCTGGGCCTTGGCGCCACGGCGCCTGTCATCCCATTGAAGGGAGGCTGAGGCAGGAGGATCATCACAAGCTCAAGACCAGCTTGAGATACAGGGTGAGGCCGTCTCCAAATGCCACAAAAAGAAAAAGCCAGAGCAGGGTGCTTTGGTGTTCCAAAGGTGAGGGGCACAAAATTAAATCTTTCCCTTCAAAGCTGCCTGCAGGCATGCCTGCCTCTCCTCAGCAGGCCTAGGCCGGCTAGAGCGAGTAGGCTCCATCTCTGCCTTTTGTCTGCAGTTTTCCGTGGTGCCTCTGGGTCTGCATCCTATATTTGTGTCTTTGTTTTTGAACGCAGGCCCCTCACACTGAGTGGCGCCTGAGGCTTCGTATTTTTCATGTGGTGACAAAGTTTTCACATGGTTTGAACTTTCAATCCTCCCACCTCAGCCTCCTGGAGTGCTGGGATGACACGGTGACAAGCGGGCACCATGTACCACTTCATAGGGTTTTTTAAAAATGCATAATTTTTAATGGGGTGATGACATAAGTTCCATAGTCCTGTTACAGTCTGCCTGTTCTTGAGGTGCTTTACATGCGCACACAGTATGTGCGTGCGACTGGGTACCTGGCCCCTCTGTTCCCTCAGACACGCCCCTGTCCCCAGGGCTGTGAAACACAGCCACGCTCTGCAGCCAGAGCTCTCCTAAGGGTGGCAGGCCCCAGCCTGGCTGCCCCTCCCTGCGGCAGCGACTCGGGGAGCTCCACGCATGCATGGGAACTGCGTGTTTGTCCTGTGAGGCCTGGGCTTCAAGTGGTCGGTTCAGTCCATTCTGCATATGAAGAATCTCTTCACCTTTTTAGACTAGATCTCACTTGCGAAAGGCTTGGTCGCTGTAACTCAGGGACGAGCCAGGAGCTGTACAGCCCCAAATGCACAGTGTTGCGCTTGATCTGACAGAAATCCCTATAAATGGTTAATCAGCACACGGTGATAACAGCACACAGTGAATGTTTAAGTTAAATAATTTATTACAAGGGCTGTGGAGATAGCTCAGGGGTCTAAGCACCTGCCTGGCAAGCGCAAGGACCAGGGTTCAATCCCTGGTACTGCACGCCGTGCTGGCACCATAACTCTGGGCGAGGTGGTACAGGCCTATAACCCTAGCACTGGGGAGGCTGAGATAAGAGGATCACGACATGTCTGAGTATAGTAAGACCCTGTACCAAATAAATAATAATAATTTATTACAGATGGGCACAGTGGCATGCCTGTCTTCCCTTGGGAGGCTGAGGCAGGAGGATCACTGCAAGCCTGAAGTTAGCCTGTGTTACACAGTGAGTTGAAGGCGAGCCTGGAGCACACACGCAGTGAGTCTTCATCTGCAAAAAAAAGCCTTCACAGGCCCCAGGAAGTACAATCAAAAGAAGCAGCCAGGTGAAGTACACTCCATGCTTCACTGAATCTGAGTCACGGCCGCTGCCTCATTCACCTCCTGGTGGGCTTCTGGGTTTCATTCTGTCTTGATGGAGGAGCCAGAGTCCACATTCACTGTGTGCTTTCTAGAGCCTGTCGTGGAGCTGGACCCCCTCGAACTCCTGCTCTTCCATAATTTATATCCCAGTGGCCAGCAGCAGGTCTTCTGTGTGGGTGGACTCATGTGGGAGCTTTCCCCTGGCACTCTGCACTGGAAATACTGTTAGATCAAAGGAAACCACAGGCTGTCCGAGGAATCTATACATACGCCGGGCGCAATGGTACACACCTCGGCTGTAGCGCTCAGGGAGGCTGAGGTAGGAGGAGCCCAAGTTTAAACCCAGACTGCACAGCTTGGCACAGTCCTGTCTCAAGACAAAAAACATAAGTCAGGGCTGGTGGTGTAGCTCATGCAAAGGCCCAGAAGCAATAAATCCATAAAGATTGAGAGCAAAAGGGAAGCGCAGCTCCACGGGCAGGCAGGAAGCCTAAAACCAGAATTATGCTTCTGTCCTCAGCAGGGAATATCTGGAGAACAGAGGACTAGCACTGGGCGCCCTGAGCCCGCTCTCCTCCTCCTGGGTCTCTGTCTCCTCATGTGCACCCCACATTGGCCTTTGGTCAGCCGAGCCAGAGTCAGTGAGCACCTGGCACCCCAGAATGGCCTGGCCTTCGGCCTCCGCTGGGCCACTGCTTCCCAGAGCAGAAGCCTCCCCCCACCTGGGGTGGGGGTCGAGCTGGGATCCTGGCAGCACAGCACCCGAGCAGAGGCTGTGGAAAGTTAGCACCTTCATCGTTGAAAACCCCCAAAGATTCCAAACTTGTAAATCATGAAAGCCACACTGGAATAGGCTGGATGCTTCGAAAGGGCCAACTGATCAGAGTTGGGCCTCGTTAATAACCGCTGCATAGGCGGCTCTCCAGGATGGGAGGCACAGCTAATTAGGGGAGTATATCAAGAGAGAGAGAGAGAGAGAGAGAGAGAGAGAGAGAGAGAGAGAGAGAGAGAGAGAGAAAGCTGTTCTCCCTAGAAGCCTAAGTGTGTTTTGGACCTGGTCCAAGACCCACTGCGACACAAAGCCAGAGAGGAGGGGGGCAGGGGAGGCGCTCAGTGCAGCCAACTACTGAGTGGGTCTGTGAGGCCCCAGAGGAGGCTCCGCCTCTGAGACGATGCCCAAGCAGATTTCAAGAGGCTCCATGATCAGCTGGCACGGCACACACTCCCAGCGCTCACTTGGGAGGCCGAGGCAGGAGGGTCGCCGCAAGTGTGAGGCTGGCCTGGGTACACAGTGAAACCCTGCTCAGAAAGCCTGAACTCTGAGACAACTTCAACAGTGGCCACTGCACACATCTGCCTTTCCCAGGTAATCAGATTTAGAAGCAGGCTCAGCTGTCAGCACCCGGAAGGGAGAGGCACAATCAGAAGGGCACAGCTCAGAGCACCGTGGGATGACGGGTGCAAGGTGACCTCCAGAGCAAAACCACGGACCACAGCCACATGGCCCTGGGTCACTGTGGAAGCCCATGCAAAGGGCAAGACAGAAGGAGCTGAGACATGGAGATGTCCTCCTGCCAGCCGTATGCTCGGGAAGCCTGAGGAGGGGGTGGCAGTGTCCGACCCATGTGGGCAACTTGGCAACATCTGAAGACCCTCGCTCAGAAAAACAAAGCACTGGGGATATGGCATGGGTCCTGGCCCTGGGCTCTGGGCTCAACCCCCAGCACCACCGAAGAAACCCAAAAAGAAGAATAAGAAAGAGAAAGGAGGAATGGAGCCAGGCACAACGTCCTGCACTCTCAGCCTCCATGCACAGATCGGTGGACAGCTCCACAGGGACAGCTCAGGACGGCAGGGGTGGCAGCGCCACATGAGGAGGCGGCGGCAGAGAGAAGCGCGTGTGCAGGCACATGTGAACGCTTGTGTGTGCCTGTACATGCATGTGCACGTCCCGCTGGCTCCAGCCCTGGCACTTTTTCATTCTTTACTTTGAGCCAATGTCTCACTAAGTCATCCCTGCTGGCTTGAACTTTTGATCCTTCTGCTTCAGTCTCCCCAAGTGCTGAGCCTCGGGCCTGCACCCGACACCAAGCCCTGGAGAGCAGAGAATGGATGCAGACAACCCTGCACCAGGGCAGAAGACAAAGCCAGCGGCTCATCGCCCCTGCCACTCCCCGCAGTGCTCAGCGGCCCACACCTCTCTCCACTGCATGTCAGGAGAGCCAGCCAGGTGTCCTGGACACAGGTGATTTCAGCACCAGGACAGATGGAAGCACCAGCCCCACTCCTCAGAGCAGCACAGGGTCAGGCTCATTAGGCACCCCGCTGGATGTGGAAAGCCTCTGACTTGCCCTGATTTGTCTTTGATGTTTCTCTTACCTTACCTGCAATCACAGGTGCATGGGTTAGAATGCTGCTCACTGTACAACATGAATGTGACAGGAAGGACCCCAGTGGTGCATGGTCCAGAGACAGCCAGTTTTCTTCCCCATTCCCTTCATACTCATTCTCCAGTTTCTCTCCTCATGACAGCAAAGTGGCCGCCACAGCTCCACACGTTTGCATCCCAAGACAGGGAGTTGAGTCTTCCTCCCACACTAAGCTCCTTCACCAAACAGCCTGCCGGGACCGCACTCCAGGGGCCCCAGCTTCCTTCCTACCACACTGGTCAGAGTTGCCTTGCACACCAACAACCCAATGCCAAGAAAAGAGAAAGGCATGCCATCAGGGCCGTCGCAACTCCCCCACATCCACCACACAGGGAAGATGAGCCCCACACAAGCCCAAGACCCTTGTAGCTCTAGAGAAGAGCAAGGGTCATGCCTGCGACAGCAAAGCCCAAGCCAGCAGGTTGAGAAAGACTTTAGACTGAGTTCTAGCCACAGAGCTATGGTCCTAGACATGGATACTGGTGGTTTGTCTTCACTCCAACTCTAGGAATTTTTCCTATCTTATGTGGAGCTCCACAAAGACTTCTAATTTGATGTTTTTCTCTTTTATTGTACTTTTATAATTTTTTGAGACAGAGTCTTGCTGCGTCATGCAGGCTGGCCCCAAACCCCCGCAGTCCCACTGCCTCAGCCTCCTCAGTGCTGGGGTCACAGCTGTGCCTACCACGCCACATCCAGCTTTGAGTCCTTGTATCCAGAGTGTTTCCTACACACTTCCTACCTTCCATTCTAAAGCACTGCTGAAATAAAAGGTGGCTGAGTTCCATCCTGTGCCCATGTGAACACTCTTTCTGTCTCAGAGCCATGTGTTCTCAGGCTAGAAAATGACTCCGGTCCTCATCACGCTAGGCTCCATGTCCATTCTCAGTCGTCTCCACTCTTCTGGGTGGCAGCTTCAGACCTCGCCTCTCTGGCTGCACTGAGACAAAATCTCAAGGTGTGGAAACATGAAATGTTCATGACCTTGTGTGGAAATGACCTTGTCCCAGCCTCTCTGTCCTTGGAGACTGGAACCAAAGAGGCTTTAAAACTGGGACTAGAGACCAAATGTTTGCCAGGGCATGGATTCCTTCCACCTCAGCCGGCATGGTGATTAAATATTTAAGTGCCAAGGAGTCTGTGATAAAATATTCATTCCCAGCTGGCAGCCATGAAATATTTAAGGGCTGGGGTCTGAGCATGGAGCTTCCGGCCCAGGCAGCTGAGTTTGTCAGAGCAGGCAGAGTGGGTGCCAGAGGCAACCAGGGCAGGCTTCTTAAGCCTGGGCAGAGCACTGAAACCCTAGACAGACCCAGCTATGGCTTCATATAGGCAGTAACTCAGCTGCTGGAGCTCATCATGAGCATTTCAGGTGGGAAAACTGAGGCTCAGGGTGGTGGAGGGAGGCCAGCCAGGGCTTGGCTAGAGAGCAGCAGATGCTAAGTTTGGGGTTCACCCATGGGAACAGATTGTTTCATTGGTCCCAGGAGCACCATGGTCAAGGATCCCTGCAGTCCATGTTGGCTGAATGGCACTTACCACAGTGCTCCGGGAGGAGGGAGGGACTAGAGAGGAAGCTGGCCCTGGCCTCAGCCACTTCACTGTCAGGGCTCTCAGCAGAGCGGAGAAGGGGTTATTGGATCACGGCTTTGGTGGGCTCAGTCCATGGTCGGCTGCTCCAAAGCAGGGGCAGCATAGCAGAAGGGCCTGGCAGAGAAGAGCCGCTCATCTCATGGTGCCCAGGAAGCAGGGAGGAGTGGGGACAAGAGCGCACCCTTGCAGACCACACCCAGGGTCCTCCTCCAGCCAGACCCTCCGCCAGCCCTGAGCTCATCCACAGAGGATCTGCTGATGAGCACAGCACCCGCAACCCAGCAAGGACAATGGGACAAGTGTGCAAAGCCAGGGCAAGGGGATTAATGGCAAAGTGTCTCCATAAAACAGGATGCTGTTGGCTCCGCTGTGGGGAATGAGTGCTCACCATCCACCCCCTTCTCCACCTGCCAGCCCTTGCCTGTCACCCAAGGCCACAGGAGGTGGTGTGACTGAGCTGCAGTGCCTGGGAACCCCAGCTGGCAGCATATGGTCTGCAGGAGTGGGCAGGGTCTGCAGGAAGGCTCCACAAGGCGGTGACTGCAGTGCCGGGACCAACAGCGGCTGTGTAATTTATCGCCCTGTTGGGCACTTAAGAGTGAAAGGAAGCCGTTAATAATTACCCCAGGCAACAGGCAGAAAATAGCACTGTCCTGGCTGGGATTTACGGTCACCCTGGTCATCATTAACAGGATGAGGGGCCAACCCGCATGTCAGCTAGGCAAGTGGGCGCTCACATGTGCATGGGCAGGTTATGTTCTTACAGGGAACCTGGGGGTCTCAAAGGCTGTACTGCAGGACAGGGTCCATCCCCCACCTGCACCCAAGCCTGGGTGGGCATCCCCAGATTATAGCACCCTCCCTCAGCCCTCCTGGCAAGAAGGAAGTCCGGGTTCAACCTCACGATTCTCCTGCCTCAGCCTCCAAGAGTGTAGCAGGCAAAGTTTTTGGAGCATCTGTGGCAGGGTGGAGCCAGCTTGGGTGTGCATGGGCTCTTACTTGCCTACGTCCATCCCTGTCCTGCTGAAATTTCCCCTGAGAGCCACCCCAGGCCTCTGGGGCTTGTTGGAGCCAGTCATGAAGGGAAATCAGGCCCACTGTGCCACTGAGAGAGACTGGTGTACAAGCTAAGGCAGTGCCTCTGGCAGCGCCCTCTGGTCCCGTATCTCTGATGCCCACCACTGGCTGCATCCAGTTCCCTTTCCCTCTGCAATTTACTTCCCCTGATGGCAAAGTGCAGGCATGATTGCTCCAAATTCACCAAGCTGCTGGGAGAGCTGCATGAACCCAAATCCTGGGTAGAACCACTCCCCTGTGACATGCACATTGCAATGCACCTGGACTCTTTTCTCATCCCGATTTGTGGGCCTTGGAGCCAGGTGAGACCTTGGTCTGCAGCTGGTGGGCTCCCAGGTCTCCTCTGCCTTCATGGCCTCCCTGGCCTGGCCTGGCCTGGCATTGGGCACCAAGCCTCCTGCCCTGCCTGCTGTGGCTAAGCCATGCTGACAGCACCTTGGTGCCCCCCACCCACCACCGCTTGACTCCTGCAAAGGCCCTGGGTTCAACCCCAGTTCCGCATACTCTGGATTCCTAGACCTCTCTTCCTGAATTCAGGGCTCAGGTGAGGCCAGTCAGGGACAGTACATCCACCCTGGTTCCCATGACATCCTCCCCACAGGAGCTCTGATGGCCCTGGGCTACTTCCTGGGTGTGAGTTATTGACAAGCGAGCTTGCACACCTACCTGCACCAGGATGGGCTGAGCCGGGTTGGGCCGGGCTGGGCTGGGTAGGGGAGGAGGTGTGTCAGGCCCTAGTCCCATGTCTCAGCCCAGCCCCAGTGGGCACAGGATGGGTCCTTGTCCCGGGTCCTGCACCTGTGGCCAGCTGTGGTGATCCTGGAAGGAGCCTGAGCTCTTGGGAGATCACCATGGTGACCAGAAGCCCAAGATGACCCTCTACCCCACTGCCTGACAACCCGAGCAAGTCTCCACTTTTCCAGCTTCTGACAGGGTATGTGAGTGTGTAGCTGCGTGCATGTATGCACAGGGGCACCACGCTGCTCGAAGGCCAGCTGCCAACCCATGTCTGATCATCTTCTAGGGCTGCTGGAACAAGGTGAGACAAACTGGGTGGTTTAAAACCTCAGAGGAGGGGGCCAGGGAGATGGCTCAGTGGAATAAGCGCTTCCCTGGCAAGTGCAAGGGCCTGAGTTCAATCCCCGATTCCGCAAAAAAATATATAAATAAATAAATAAATAAATAAATAAATAAAACCCCAGAGGAAAATAAAATGAAGTAAAAACCCTCAGAGGCCAGGCATGGTTGTACACACCTGCAATCCCAGCACTTGGAAGGCTGAGACAGGAGGATCACCTAGAGTTTGAGACCAGCCGAGGTAACTAAATAAGACCCTGTCTTAAAGTAAGAAACAAAAAATGGTGGGGCTGTAGCTCAGTGTGAAGGCTCTAAGTTCAGTCCCAGTACCACACACACACACACACACACACACACACACAAAAGAGTATGTGTGTGCATTTGTATATTTCATGGCTCTAAGTACACCCAGTGACAGGCCAGAGAGGACTAGGCAGGTGGAACAGAAAACAGTAATGATTTCTTCGGAGGGTTTCTAAGGGCTCCAGGCCTTCTTTATATTAAATTACTTGTCACCACACAATTTTTGTGTGAATTTGTTGTATCTGGGTAAACTTAAACCTTGCCTATTTTTCTAAAGTCTGGAAGAAGTCACCTGTCACTAGAAGAATCTGTGACACCCCCATCCTTGTCTCCCAAAAAGCAGTGTCATTTCCTGGAGTGACAGCAGTCATTCCACACCTCAGTGGCATTTGAGGTCTTGGGCTCTGAGCAATCAGCTCTCATCTTGGAAAACTGAGGTAGTCACCTGAATGCTTAGTGAAAATGGTAGGTAGTAGGTAACACTAGTGACTATGTTAGGCTATCAGCCATGACTGGGTAGATATGCTCAGCATAAACCAAAAGCTGAGAGTCGGAGAATAATGGTAAGTCGCATGGATGGATGGATGGATGGATGGATGGATGGATGGATGGATGATGGATGATGGGCAATGGATGGATGGATGATGGATGATGGATGATGGGCATTGGGTGGATGGATGGATGATGGGTGAACAGATGGATGGATAGATGGATGGATGGTACATGGTGGATGAATGGATGATGGGTGGTTGGATGAATGAATGAAGGATGGATGGATGATAGATAGATAGATAGATAGATAGATAGATAGATAGATAGATAGATAGATAGATGATTCATAATGGGTAGATAATGGATGGTTGGATGAATGGATGGATGGATGAGTGAATAGATAGATGTTGCATAATGGATGTATAATGCATTATAGGTGGCTGATGCATGGGGAGTTCTTTCTGACTCCTCTAGATTGTTTACATGAAGAAAATGACAAGATCTGGCTTTAAATGCTGAGATGAAGACACAACCTAAAACCTAGAAAGCTCTGATGTCAGCCCTAAAAACAGTGTTATGGTTTATGTCTAGTTGTCCCCCAAAGCTTCATGCAGCGTGAGACTGGGACTTCTACAGCTTGAGATTAATTCATGATTCACTGGGATTATAGGTGATCCAAGGCTGGGATTATGGGTCTTAGTACTGCTGGGATTATGAGTGTGTGTACTTCCCTGAGCCTGGGGCAGAGAGCCTGAATGTAACATAAGAGAGACAGAGAGAGAGACTCCCTCTCTGTTGCCACTGTTGCTGCTACTCCTCCATTGTACTCATGCTCTCTGCCACCGCCACGAACTGCTGCCCTCTTCCATGTGCCAGTCTGCCTTGGAGCCAGCCGAGTATGGACTGAAACCTCCAGTAACTATGCGCTAAATAAACCTTTCCTTCCTTCATTTTGGGTGTCAGGACGAGAAATGAAGGAAGCAACGAGAAAAGAATAACTGAGACAAGAGAGTCTTTAATTTAGATGGGCCTGGTGGTACAGACATATGATTCCAGCACTCACTCTGGGAGGCAAAGGCAGGAAGATCACAAGTTCAAGCCCGGCCTGGGCAATGTAACAATTTAGTGAGACCTTGTCTCAAAATAGTAAAAAGTTGGGAGTATAGCTCAGTTCAAAGGCCCTGGATTCAATGCCCAGTGACCCTGGAGAAAACAAAAAGGAATCTCCAATTTATTACATTCCCAAGAATCAAAAAGAAAATCATCCTAAATTCAATCTTATAGGTTGCAGAATTAGGATATAAGCTGAACTAACAGTCTTGCTAGGTTTGGTAGGCGAAAGACTGAGAAAGAGCAGAACTCTAAACATTGGAACACTCGGATGTTCTTAGAGAAATGTGGGAATCTAGACACGTCAAGTGCTCCTGAGACTTCTTTGTTCTACAGAACTGCCTTGTCTTCCCAGCACTGAGGAACTTTGTATTGCTAAATTACCGGCTTTACACAATACATAAAATAATTAGGTACTGAAGGATTTAAAACTTTCCCAATAAAGGACTCCTCAGAGGAATCCCAGGACAAGCAGATGGTGCCATAAGAAAAGTGCACTGGCATCTTCAGAAGCAAGCTGAGTCCCACATAAGCTGTGACTTAAGCCTAACTCTTGCCCTTCTGATACAGGACTCAAGTGCTCGCAGCTCCCATAGAAGTTCCCCTTATTTCTCCCTGTCTTCCATACCAGAGATGCCACAGCAATGTGACATAGCCACTTGCCGGTGTCTCCACTGAATCTGGCACTGTGTACCCTTCCAGCCTGGCTCTGCAACACCTGGCTCAGATCCTTGTGCAGGCCTCAGTGCATAAGGAGGCCCAGCCACTCTCACTCTGGTTTTTCTTGTTTGAGTTTTCAGGCTTTGAGGGTTTTCCTTAGCAACAGAGTGTGGTGATTGCAACTGCCCTAAATTTGACCTTCTTGACTGCTAGATCTGGATCTAGACATCTGGACACTCCTGTGAGCACAACCTGGGCTCTAGAAGCTGACTGGATGATGGAGCTTAGGAGGCGGGGCCTGGTGGGAGATGTGGTCTTGGGGGTTGAGGCCTGACTAGCTTCCTCCTCCCCTCTCTACTTCCTGTGTGTGCCACGCTGGGAGTAGTTCTCCTCCACCAGACCCCTCAGCCCAGTGCCCTGTCATGGAGCAGCCAGCCTGGCACTGAAACATGGGCTGCAATAAACCTCTCGTCCCCTAAACTGTGGGTGTTGGGTACAATATCCCAGCGAAAAGAGAGTGCTGAAGCCACCAGCCTAACAGTCTGTGCTCTGAGACCTTGGTATGTAGTTCAGGACGAGCTTGAACTCACTATGTAGCCCAGGCTGGCCTTGGACTCACAATGATCCTCCTGCCTCAGCCTCCCAAGTGCTGGGATTACAGACATGCACCACCATGCCCAGCTGGACTTCCTTCCCCTTGTACTGCCTGTCTCAGTGTAGAGTGTTTGTTCATGTACACATATTTCTTGTAAGTGTACAAGGAGCTGGGTACCAGGTCCCTATTCTTCTGAAATGTAAGGGCTTCCTTCTGCTGAACAGATGGAGGGGCACAGTGGACACAGATGTCTAGCAAGCTGCCTTCCTCTACAGGCAGAGAATCCCTCTCTCGCCTCAGCTGCCTTCAGAATGGACTTTCCTGCTGCCTGCACAGTGGAGGGCAGTGTCACTGCTTGGACACTGGTCTGTTAGTGTGAGACTCACCCCTGTGATGCCCCTCCTGAAGCCCTGCAGAAGTAACATTTGCTAACTTGTATTTGCATTTGAAATTGAAACACAAATCCGCCTAGGAGCTATTATACATCTCTGCTACCGAATGTTCTAGAACTGAATTATACAAGTCAGTGCCTACTGTCCTGAGAAGCATCTCCCTGAGTAATGAGACTGTCTGGGATGTGCTCCTGGATCCACCAACGATCAAGGTGTGGAGTAGTAGAGATCCGGCCTCGGCTTGTTTATCTATGAGCTAGAAGTGAGGAGGTCATCCAGTCAGGGCTCCCAGAGGAACAAGGAGGTGACTACCACAAACTCTGAACCTCACTTACCTAGGATCCCAGTGAGGCTGAGGTAGGAGGATAGCCACAAGCTCAAGGCCAACCTGGGCTACTCAGGGAGACCCTGGAGCAAAAATAAATACAACATAAACGCCAGGCCTAAATTCCTCTCACAGTTCCCTTCCTCTGTCCTCGGGCTCCAGGATGCCCCCCTCTCTCCCAGGCTCTGTCCTGTTTCCTTGGCAAACATGTCCCTCACTTCCCCCAGAGTGGAGGACACCATAGACACTTCTTGCTGTGCCCGGCCTCGGGAGGAGGTCACGGGGAAGCAGATTCATTTCCGCCTTGTCCACGCAGCCTGCAGCAGCATCTGACACACAATCAGTCAATCAATCTCTGTGACTGCGCCTGAGCTACTTCCTCCTGCGACCAGAGCAGGACATCGTCTCCCCACCCAGGCTATGCAACCAAAGGGCCCCAGTCACTTTGCTCAGGAGCCCAGGACCCTGCTGCACTGTGCTCCATCCCTATTTTAGTCACTCTAAATTGCTAATTTGCTCTGGGTGGGCTTGAACTGGTGATAATCCTGCTCAGTCTGCCCTAGTGCTGCTAGGAGGGCAAAGGCCTCAAGGTCCCGCTGCTGTTGTTTGGGGTACAGGTCCTGAATCCCGTTGTCTGCAGGGTCTGGAGGCAAATCCAGAGTGGATCCAGACTGCCCAGCTGCAGAAGCAGGTCACTCTCTTCCCTCTGCAGTGCCATGACAGTGCTGGCCTCGCGTTCGTAGAGTGACTGAGTGACCACAGACACTGCTGGGTGCACATGCGTCTCCGCATTAGCTAGCAGCTTCCTTGGCTTCAAAGCACCCCATCCCCACCCCCGTGCCATCCCAGGCCCCTCACGGTGGAGGAGTCAGGCCCTTGCCAATAACCAATGGATGCAATGGGCTTCCTGAGCATGGGACCCTGCTTAGAACTCCAGAAAGGGGACATTTAAATTGGGCTGGGAGTAATAGCAAACATGTCCAGAAAAACACAGCAATGTACGCTCCTGAGAGTTGTGAGTGGGTGTGGAGGTGTATGCCTGTGAACACAGCACTTGGGAGGCTGAGGCAGGAGGAGCTCAACTTCAAGCCCAACCTGGACTACATAGCAAGGCCCTATCTCCAAAAGAAAAATGGAGACACATCACCCATCTCCTTATTCTCTACACTTGCTCATTAAACCAAGTCCAGAAACCCTGCCACTACAGCCGAATCCCAGCCCTGCAGCCCTGTGGCCACCACAGGACACTGCTCCTCAGACAAAGGCAGCCTGGGGCTCTGAGCAGAAACAGAACCAGAACCAGAACTGAGAGGCTGTGCCCAACCCTGCTCAGCAGCTGAATCCACAGAGATGGTCTCCATAGCAACGGGACAAGGTATTTCTAAGGCTTGCAAACTGACTGTGGAGGAGGAACTCACATACACAGAATCTGCTTGGTGACAGAGCCGCTGCCGCTGCCACTGTCCAGGACATGGCCGGCACACAGATGGCGCTTTTGCAGGCTGTGCTGTTATGGGTCCAGTTTCTGCTCAGGACTGAGTCCCAGGCTACATCTCCACCTTTCTTGACTTTTCACTTGAGACAGGGCTTCACCAAGTCACCAAGCTGCCTACCCTGGACTCCAGCTTATGATCCTCCTGCCTCAGCCTCCCAGAGAGCTAGAATCACAGGCGTGCACCACCAGGCCTATGTTATTTGGTCTACTTTTCATGTAAAACTCTCTAAAACTGCACTCGCTGAGGGTCCCCTGTGTTTGTGCAAGAGGTGTTCTGAGTGCCTCCATGGGCCCTGCCTGCGACATATGACATGCCACCTGAGATACACAGTGTGCAATGTGTGATAAGAGACGTGAGATATGCAATAGGGGATGGAGCAGAGCTCAGGAGGCCCTGAGAGTCAAGGCCTTTCCCGAAGCTGGGCAGAGGCTGGGTGTGGCAGCGCACCTGTCAGCCCAGCACAGGACGGCTGAGGCAGGAGGGATGCCTTGAGCCCAAGACCAGCCTGCGCCACATATTGAGACCTTGTCTCAAATATACAACGACAAAAAAAGAAAACACAAAAGAAGGAAGGCAGTGTGAACAAGGCGTGCCGATCCCTCCACAGGGACCATCCACCAACCCAACATCCAGCCCTGAGCTTTCCTGGGAAACAAGGAGAAACCAAGGCAGGAGAGGCTGCAATGAAGATAGCAGAAGAGAGACCACCAGCACCCTGAAGGGCCATACCTGCTACAGCAATGCTGGGTGACCGGTGGGGACAGGGGCACCTGGGGCAGAGGCAGAGCCCACAGGCAAACGAGACAGCACCAGTGACAACCAAGTGCGCTGCCAGGCTGGCTGGACACCCAGAATCGGGGATGGGTTTCAGGGTGCTCTGCTGTTCTTCAGGGGCTATTTCTTGGGTGGGTCAGTGGGTAGTTTGAAACCGCGTCAGGCTGGCCAACAAGTCCAGATGTTCCTCTTGCCCCAGCCTCCCAAGTGCTGGGATTACAGTCCATGTACCACCATGGCCAGCTTTCTTTGGTGGGAGGGGATTAGACAGGATCTTGCTATGTAGCCCAGGCTGGCCACGGACCTCCACCTTCCTGCCTCAGCCTTGCAATGCCTGAGCTCCCGAAGGTGCCCTATTTACCATGCTGCCAGTAGCCACTGGGTGGTGTGTGGTGGGACCTGGCCCTCCCTCACCCCCGGGTGCCCTAGTGAAGCTGAAGCCACAGCTGGTAGGGACCAAGGCTCGAGGCTTGGCTGTGCAGGAGGCCAGGGGCTCATCTTGGGTTGGGTCATGGCTGCACTGACCCCTGAGAGTAGAGGGGCTGGGCTCTGGCTCAAACCCGCAGCCCTGACAGGAGTCTCAGGTGCTCAGTTCTGCTCCTTTGCAGAGGCAGAACTGGGACATTGTGGGAAAGAGGTGTGGAGAGAGCACGGCATTTCCCGGGTCCTGTCAAGGAGCACTGCTGCGGAACAGCGCAGCACTACTGTTTCAGACACGGACTCACTTTGCAGCCCAGCCTGGCCTCAAACTCACAAGACTCTGTCCTCACCCTCCGAGTGCTGGGATGATGGCGTGCACCACCACACCCAGCTTTGTTAGTATTTTTTTATTTGTAATTGACACAGCAGTTATCAGTGTTCATGGGTCGAGTGTGACATCTCCACACCTGTGCACCTCAGAAAACAAACAGATCACACCGTGGCATCCGTTTCCCCAGACACTTCGCATTTCTTAGGGCTCTCCCAGTGTCAACATTTCTCTCCTCCAGTTAGTTCATCTTACTTTTATTTTGGAGGCATGGGAAATGGAGCCCCAGAGCTGATCCTGCTAGCTAGGTCCCCAGCCCTTTTGACAATTTTTAGTTTTGAGATAGGGGTCATGCTAAATTGCTAAGTTACCCAGGCTGGGCTCAAACTCGCTGTCCTCCTGCCTCAGCCTCCCAGAGTGCAGAGAAGATATGGTGCAGTGGCATCTTTACTAGCAAAGGTGAAACAAGCTGTGACCCAAGCTCACTGGGAGGCTGAGGCAGGAAGATTTTGAGCCCAAGGCTGGTGTTGACTATATGCTAAGATTCCATCTCAAAACAAAAGAAGCTGCCTGTCACTTTTTAAAGCTGCACATGACTACAGGCCAGGCCTGCTTCTCCTGCCCTGGGCTCCTGTTTCTCCCTTCTGGTTCAGATGAGAACCCTCTCTCTGGATGTTCTTCCATTGTCTCTGTGTCTTTGCCTGGTTCTTTTCCTCTTTCTCTGTCAGGACATTCTTCTTCTATGCAGAATTTCACCCAAGTTCCCCCTCCCACTTTCATCTCCAACTTCCAGCACCCACTCAGCCACCACTCGTCCTTGGAGCTGGGCCATTCCCACGGGAACAGAGGACGCAGGGAGTGGACACAGGGCAATGTCCCGCTGAGACAAAGGGCTCTGGAGTGAATTGTCCTCTGGTCCCCTGCATGCTGGCCCGGCAAGGGACAGAAAGGGATACAGTGCCTGCCCCTGCGCATCCTCCACATCTGAATCCTCATGGAACGCGCGGGCTCCTGGGAGCGCAGGCCAGGACTCAGCAGCGCACAGCCCTGGTGGCCCTGCCGGCTCCTGGCAGCCCTTTGTCTGGCGCCTGCCTTTGATGCAGCACCTCTGACCCGAGCCGGAGGAAGAGGGCGGAGGGCCTGACCTCGCCCTGCCCTAACCCACGGCAATTTCGGGCCAGCCTGGGCCCTGCACACAAAGGACAGGGCCGCCTCCGTCTGTCCCTCCAAGACTGGCCGACCGGATCTCTGCTCGATCCAGGATAGAGGCCACCAGGAAGCAGCCCTGGCCTGCACAGCCTGCTCTGGCTGCGTCCCCATCCCTCTCGCTGCACCCTGAGTCTGTCTGCGGAGCCGCTCAGGCTGGTGCAGCTGGAACACTCTCCGTCCTTTGTGCAGCTCTCTGCCTGCCTCAGCAGACACAGGCCTAGGAGGTGCTCCCTTTCTCTGTTGCAGAGCTGGGACTTGAACCCAGGGCCTTCACAGTGAGCTAGGTCCCTAGCCCATTTTTAAATTTTTATTTTGAGACAGTTTCACTAAGTTGCCCAAACTGGGTTCAAGTTAAGACCTTCCTATCTCAGCCTCCCAAGTGCTGGAATGACAGGTGTGCACTACCATGCAGGGCAATTATATATATATATATATATATATATATATATATCATATGATATATATAGGATTATTTCATAATGGGATTATTTCATATATGGGATATATATATATATATAGGATTATTTCATAATGTTCACCCAAAGAATCCAATGCAAATGAGTGCAGGAGATCTATCCACACACTGGAGACCCAAATAATCCAGCTGAGGGCCTGGATCCTATGGCAGTGTCCTTCAGGGGTCCAGCTGAAGACCTAGAGCCATGGCAGTGCCCCCAGCAGGTCCAGCTGGAGGCCAAGCGCCCGTCACAGTGTCTCACACAGGTCTGTTTCAGGATCTGTGCTGGAAGGCCGAAGGGTCAGTAGCAGAAGCTACAAAGTCTGTGCCAGTGGGATGAAGGTTCTGCACTGGAGCTAGGAAGAAATGCTCACAGTAAGGACCAGAGCTCCCCAGAAAGGAACCACAGCGACAGCAATGCCCCGAACTTCTTCGACGATGAGAACAGACAAGTTCATATCAGGAAAGCCAGTGTGATGAGCCTCTGCAGGAAACTCAACAGCACCACCTCTTCCTCGCCAGTCCTCTTTGTGTCGCCCATGGTCCTCAGGTGGGCCTCCCACACCCAGCATCACACTGATTCAGTTCAGCTGAGCATTACAAAGGTGACCATCAGCTGTCAATCCACCACACTCCTCCAAAGTCTTTCTTCTCCCCATCTCTCCCCTTCCATATACCTTCTCCTCTTTGCCTTACATTTCTCTTCCCCTGTGGTTCTGTCAGGGCCCCTCGGTGGGCAGTTCTCTAGACTGAAGCCTTCATATACACACATGGGCCACACCCTGCTGGACACTGTATTCCCCAGTTCCACATCTTACACACAGTAGAAAACTGAAAAATATTTAAAAAGAAATTGATAATTTTGTGACTGGATAAGTGGGGAGGTTTAAAGGGGGGTTGTAAGTATGACAGCATGGCTGAACAGAGAATGTGCTAGATGAGCGGGAGTGTACGACGAGGAAGACTGGAGGAAGCCAGTGTGTGCGGTGTGCACAGCTGCAACCCAGGCCTCGCAGGAGGGCGGCTGCAAGCTCTAGGCCAGCCTCAGCTACATAGTGAGACCCTGTCTCAGAAAACAAAAAGAAGAAAGATCGGAGGGAACCTCCAATAATCTGGACCAGACAGAGAAGTGGGCGCTCTTTCCCCAGACCTGACCACTCCCCAAGGAGCCCCGACCCTGGCTCCCCTCTCAGTTCTCCAGCCCCAGCCTGCTGCAGCAACTCCACCACTGCGGAGGTGGGGGCGCAGGGCAGCCCAGGTCCACCACCCAGCCTGTGACACCCCACACCCCTCAGGGCCAAGCCCACACGGTGCGGAGCTCGGCTCAGGACTGGAGCACAAGGCACCTCCACCGCTCTTGTTGTGCCCTGAAGGGACAGGGCTCCTCAAGGCACGCCCCGGATCCCTCTCTCTCCCATATCCCGATGCTGTGCTGGAGGACTCGGGGGCTCTCCAGGGGCTGGGACCCAACGCCCGACACCGATAGCTCAAAGGTGAGGGTCAACAGGCTCGTGATCTCTGTGAGTTCAGCCCATGGGAGCTGCTCAAAAGCAGGGACTTCCAGGCGGAAGAGCCTGACAGAGGAGAGCAGCTCACCCCAGGACAAGTGGGGAGCAGAGCAGGGAGGAGCCAGGGACAAGCGCACACCCTCCCACACACCCTCCCAGGTCGCAGCCCCTTGATGCCCTCCAGCCAGGCCCCGCCTCCTACAGCGCAGTCAGCCCCGACCTCATCTATGAGGGACCTCCAATGAGCACAGAGCCATGCTCCATCGCCTTCATACACAGGGGCTTGAGTGCCGCCTGCTCCTTGCCCTCGCTCAGATGAGCCTGGCCAGAACACCTGGGCCTGAGTGTGGATGAACCCTGTCCTCAGCTGCCCAAGGCCACAGTGGTGGAGGACAGCAAGGTCTTGAGTGTGTGGCTTCACTGGTACTGCTGGAACACAGCCAATGACTGAGGGGAGAGGACACTACCTTCCCCCCTTCCTGGATGCCAGCCGGGCTGGCTCCCTGCACCTTCTCCGCCTGCCTATGGTCTCAGCCCATGTATGCTTGCATCAGTCTCCTCGCTCACAGTGCTAGGGATCAGATTCATACCAAGCTACATCCCAATGTCCCCCACTTTTTTCTGTTTTCCTTTGAGACAGTCTTGATCCATCACTAAGTTGCCCAGGCTGGGCTTAAACCTGAGCTCCTCCTCCTGAGTCCCGGGATCACAGGCGCACACCACCATCCTTTGCCTTAAATCAAACCGTAAAATTTAACTTCTGGGACTGGGGAGATAGCTCAGTAGAATAAGCACTTGTCTGGCAAGTCCAAGGGTCTATGTTCAATCCCCAGTTACGCTAAAAAAAATTAAAATAAAAATAAATAAAATTTAACTTCAGGTAGAGTTCAGGCTTTACAGCTGGGTTCTGTCGATGTCACTGTGACTGTGGGCAGACTGTTACCCTCCAGGTTCCTCTGTAAACAGTTTTCTCCTGCAGGTCACCCAGCATCTTGCTGGACAGTGGCAGGCACAGGACAGGCTCAAGAAGTCAGTGTTTTGGTTCGGACTGGTGCTGTCAGAAATCTGGGTATGGTGGCACACACTTGTGCCCCAAGCACTCTAGGAGGCTGAGGCAGGAGGGCTGCATACCCGATCCAGCACAGGTAACTTAGTGAAACTCTACCTCACAATGAAAATGAAAAGTGCTAGGCCCCAGCCTTGTGTGAAGGCCGGGACAGCCTCAAGGCCCAGCAGCCGTGCTGCCTCTGGCTGGCTCGGGAGCAGCAGGCCACACAAGTTACATGGGGCAGTGTCCTTTTGTTGCTGTGGTCCTGGGCCCAGCTGCAGCTCAAGGCTGACAGGGACCTCTCTGGGGGAGATATCAGCAGGACACCGCAGAGGTGGCCACATGGACACTGTCACCATGGGGCACAAACACGGCCTGGAGGCCACGCTCGCCACCGCCCATAACATGTCCCCAGTGGCCCTGGTCTAACCCTCCTGCCCCTCCAGACCAGTGGAGACAGAGGGGAAGACCTCCCTCCCCCAGGGACTGTGACCCCTCTACAGTAGCCTCCACACGTGGCCTTACACGCAAATGAAGACACAGAAGGGGCTGTTGCACCAGCGCCGTTCATGACCCTGCTGAACACCTTCCCCACCTCACCAGGTCCAGGGCTCAGCACTCTGCTGTGACAGAAAATAAAATCATTCCTAGCCCAAGGTGGAGGGGCACCCCTGTCATCCACCCACTCTGGGAGGCTGAGGCAGGAGAAGTACAAATTCCAGCCCAGCCTGGGCAATTTAGCAAGACCCAGTGTCAAAATAAAAAATAAAAATGATGGTGGGGTGGGGGGGTGCAGCTTAATCCCCAGCACTACAAAATAAACAAATGAATAACCCTTTCATTCGTTACTTTTCTAGCACAACACTGGCATGTAATAGATGCTTAGGAAACATCTGTGGGACGAAAAATTTTATACCTGATTCTCCCTCTGCTCAAAACACATTCTATAGCTCCCTGATTTTGGAGACAGGGTCTCTATATGTAGTTTAGGATGGTCTTGAACTCACTATGGAGCCCAGGCTGGCTTCAAACTCACAGGAATCTTCCTGCCTCAGCCTCCCGAGTGTTGGGATGTCAGGCATGCATTACCACACCCAGCTAGGTCTCCTATCTCTTAATTCCCTGAGCGCACATACACATGTACACACATGTACACACACATGCACACACTGCCTACTGTGACTCAAATCAAGCCTTTGTGGTGGAAGCTCCAAGTCCCACCTTGATGTCACCTCTGGGCATGACCCCAACCCGGGTGACCCTTAGAGTGGACTCCTGGAGTCACATCTGCCACCTCTTCTGACCTCCCACACACAGCTCTGGTCCACATCTCCCCTGTGACTCCCACCTCCCCACCCCAAAGTCTCCCCCAGCCAGCCAGCCAGCCAGGTTCTGTCTCCAGGGAGGCAATGACAGCTAACCCAGGTGCCAGCCACCCACCCTCACCAGCCTCTCAGCCCAGCTGCTTCCTGCTCAGCCAAGCAAGGGCTGGAAGAACCAGATCCTAGGCCAAGGCCTTCCGCATGCCAGCTGTCAGGGAGATTCAGGGACCCTCAGAAGCACTAGAGAAAGACTGGCTAGAAGCCCAGCTCAGCTCTTCGGGAAGGTCTTAATGCTGCCAGGGCAGTGGCGCACGCCTGTCATCCCTGCACCTGGGAGGCTGAGGCAGGATCACCGCAAGTCTGCGACCAGACTGGGATCCATAGTGAGGTCAAGGTCAGCCTGAACTGCATAACAAGGCCCTGTCTCAAAAAGACAAAAATAAAGGTAAATTTGAGCCGTTTGTAGGAAAACGGATACATCTTGACATCATAAAGCTAACTGAAATTACACAGCTACACGAAAAGGTTGCGTGGTTCCTCTTACACAAGAGACCCAGGGCATATATAAAGAGAAAAATGAAAGACGGATCATAGGACGCAGGGAGGTGCATCTTTCTCAAGTGGGAAAGAACCAAGAAAGGGATGTAGGAGGGGGAGGGAAGGAGCTGGCCAGGCCACACACCCAGCACCCTGCCAGGACGGCATGCACGAATGTGCTGTAGATAGAGCAGTAAAAACAATTTTAAAAAGAAAAGAATAACAAGAAAGACCGAGGAAAGGAAAAAAACGAGGGAAAACTTGGAAAGTTCCTGAGAATCTTTGGTCAACAGAAGGCAAAAAAAACAAATACTAATGGATGGATTTCTTTTTAATCGTTGCCCTAAGAATTCAAACCACCGGGCTGGGGAGATGGCTCAGTAGAATAAGCGCTTGCCTGGCAAGCACAAGGGCTTGAGTTCAATCCCCTGTTCCACAAAAAAGAGAGAAAGAAAGAAGAAAGAAAGAAAGAAAGAAAGAAAGAAAGAAAGAAAGAAAGAAAGAAAGAAAGAAAGAAAGAAAGAAAGAATTCAAAGCAGCGAAACGCTGGGCTTCATCCTAGCAGTGACTGAAAGCACTGCGACACTGCCTGCGTAGCGATGCTCAGGGTTGCCCGATTGAGAGCTCGCTACGAAGGCAAACACAGCCGCAAACACGAGCCCTATCGCGATGTGGTCACAGAGTCACAGTTCACCGAAGCCACCGCCAACGAGTTCTCGTGACCAAGGGGGTGGTAGTTTCTCTACATCAGAAAGGGCTGCGCCAGCCTGGCGCACACCTGTTATCCCCACATGCTGGGAGGCTGAGGCAGAAGGATGCCAAGTGTGAGCCCAGTGTAAGCAAGGTACCAAGGCCCTGCCTCAAACAAAGTAAGAAGTCAAAAGGGGCTGTGCAGGTGGGGGGTGCAGGCCTAAGGGGGTGCAGGCCTAAGAAGGCGCAGTCCACGCTTTCCCCGCTTTCCAAATTAGTCTCTGAGCTTCTTCTGGTCGGCGCTAATTGCGGGGTAATTGCCTGCATTGGAGCTCTGGCCCAGAGGTCCTCGGCACTTGAAAACTGCAGTGACCTCTGACCTCTGACCCAAGGTGATCTTCCCGGGAGCGGCCATGAAAGACTGATTTGCACAGAGCCCAGTTACACAAACAAGCCTTTCAGGAGACTTCCGGTCTGAGGCCAATCAGGTAGGAATGCACTGCCCAATGGTCTGGAATTTCCTGCCTGCAGTCTGGACACCGGCGGGGTTGCTCCAGGCCTTGGGAGGGAACGTTGCTGGATCTTTCCCTTCAGGTGGCCTCCAGGTCCCGGAAGGTGGGGATATTGAACTCCCACTTGAGACCCTCCTGTCTCGGCCTCTGGAAAGCTGGGATCCTGGGCCCACATCGCCACCCCTGGGGCTCTGGCCTTGACCCCTGGACACCTCCATTAACCCTGGTTTGGGGCTGCCCTGCACAGAGTTGGGGAACCCTGCAGTGGGCTCATACACGCAGCCTCTAGTGAGTACCCCCAAGCCATCTATCAGTAGTGTCTCAGCCAAGTGTGATGGCCCATAACTATTAGCACTCCTGAAAGCTGAGGCAGGAGGATCCTAAACTCCAGCACAGCCTGGGTGACTCAGTAATGTCCTACAGGGCTGGGGAGATAGCTCAGCAGTTTAAGCACATTCCTGGCAAGCATAAGGTCCTGAGTTCAATACCTGGTACTGCAAAAAGATTTTTTTTTTTTTTAAGGGCTGGGCTGCAGCTCAATGCACAAGCCCTGTGTGTAATTCCCAGTGCTGCCAGGAAAAGAGAGAGACCTGATCAACTTAGCAATTTAGCAAGACACTATCTAAAAATATTAAAACACAATAAATAGATGTAGATATGTAATCGATGTATGATGGATACAAGAGAGATGGACAAATGAGAGCTGATAGATGATAAAGAGACGGATAGGCAGATAGATGGATTCCCACATGACCCTGCCGAGAGGCCACACACATTCTGCACACAAGTAAGCATGCACCCTCCCTCCAAAACAATGTCTGCATCACACGGAACTAAGGACTCCAAACCTCAGCACACTTCCTTTCTCTGCTCACGCTCCTAGTGTGGAGGCAGCAGACGGAGCTGCACTACGCAGAACTGTACCTGCCACAGAAATGCTCTGCCAGCAATTGCATTATTGGTGCCAAGGACCATGCATCCATCCAGATGAAGGTGGCAGAGGTCGACAAGGTCACAGGCCAATTTAATGGCCAGTGTAAAACCTATGCTATTTGCAGGGCTATTCGAAGGATGGGTGAATCAGATGACTCCATTCTGAGATTGGCCAAGGCCAATGGCATCGTCTCAAAGAACTTTTGAGTGGAGAGAGTTGTGGATGTGGAACATCAGAATGTTTAAAAAAAAAAAAAAACCTCAGCACACTCTGAGCTCAGAACCATGAGTGTGGCGGCTTGATGAGGTTATCTGAATCCTTTCTATCTCAGATCTTGCACCTGGGAGCCTTTGGGTGCTGTGAACAAGGGGCTCCCCTCAGCTGTGCTGAACCCCCTCACTTTCCCTCCCAGAGTCTGGAGCCAAGGCTAGCACTGGGGGAGTCTTCTCCTCCCAAGTGGCAAGTGGCCCACTTTCTCCATGGCTCCTCCTCTGAACAGTGGGTCACATGGGGCAGGCGCTGCCAACTGGGCCAGCTAAAAATAGCAGGCGCCCCTCCACCAGGGCATTAGAGAGACAGAGGGATAGAGAGAGAATCAGTCCCTGATGCTGACTGTGTCTGTCTCTGCCTGCCAGGTCAGGTAGTAAGGGGCGGCAGACAGGGCCGCCCTGAGGCTGAACCTTGGCTTTTGCACTGAGCTCCACCTCCAGCCCTTCGGGGGTAGGGTCTCACTCAGCTACCCAGGCTGGAACTTGGGAACCTCCTCACTCAGCCTCCCAAAGTGCTGGGATGTCAGACATACACCACTGCAACCTGCTGGCTTTTGAGGTCCCTTTTGAGGTCCTTTACCTAACATGGAGCACACCATGGTCCTCGCTGTGCTTGGAGGCCTTGCTGAGCCTGGAGGCAGCCAGGAAGGAGCCCACCACCCTGAGCCTGTGGTCCCCTCCTGGACTTCACCAGTGAAGCTACTGGGTTTGGGGAGGCTTTGGGGTCCAGGGAGAGGGGTTGAGAAAGACTGGGCTGGCCCAGGCTGTGGGCTGAGTAAGCCCAGCAGCTAGGCAGCTCTGTGAGGCTGAGGTCAGCTCGGGTACAGCTCCTCCTGGCTCCAGAGTGGGGACCCTGAGCTGATGTAAAAATAAAAACCAAAAGACTAGATGGAGTTTGAGACTGGCCAGGCCAGGCATGGCGACACATGCCTCATCCCTGCACGTGGGGAGGCTGTGACAGGAGGTTGGTAATTTCTTTCTTCTCTTTTTTCTTTTTCTTTTTTTTTTTTTTTTTTTGCAGAACCAGGGATTGAACTCAGGCCCCTGCATTTGCCAGGGAAGCGCTTATTCTATTAAGCCATCTCCCTGGCCCAGGAGGTTGGTAATTCCAAGCCCAGTCTGGGCAATTTAGCAGCCTAAGGAGATCCCATTTCAGAATAAAGTATAAAACCAGGGCTTGGGATTGGGCGCAGTTCCAACACCCTGAGTCCAGCCCCAGACCTGAAAAATAAATACTGCAGGGAGCTGTGGACACGTGGTCGTGCAGCAGAGTCAAATCACAGCTCAGAATCCTGGCAAGGGTGGGCACCACGTGGGGCTGTGCTCGCTCCTTGCATGCTGTGCTGCCTCAGGCAGGGACATCAGCATGGAGCTGGGTGACAGGGCTGACCTATTTCCGGGAATCAGGTCACTGGCTCATCCCCTCACCCCTCACACTGCCCCAAGGCGACTCCTGCCCATGGTTGAGATGTCTGCCTGGTGCAGTGAGAGGGACAGGTGAGGGCTATGGGACCCACAGGACCCTATCCTGACCTAGCTTAGTGAGCACTGTGCCTGCGGGTCTGCCAAGGCCTCTGTCGCCTCTGAATCGCTGCTCTGTGCCCCAGAGTTGGAGCCATGCTCTGCAGTGGCTGTGGTCTTGCTGCCCCGTGACATACACTGTGCCATCACAAGTGGGTCGTCTGCCTGCATCTGCTCTGGCTGAGAGGGGATGAATGCTGTCAGCAGGGCACTGGAGGGGCCGCTGGGGAGGCCCTGCCACTGCCTGTGCCCATGCCCAGAGACTCACCAGTGCCCAACTGGCTCGCCCAGCCTGCGGTATTGGTGCTCAGGAGGCTCAGGCAGGAGGATGCTGAGAGTTCCAGGCCACATAGCAAGACCTTCTCTCAAAAGACTACAAGACAAAAAAAAAGAAAGAAAGAAAAGGGCCGGGGAGATGGCTCAGTAGAATAAGTGCTTGTCTGGCAAGCGCAAGGGCCTGAGTTCAATCCCCAGTTTGCAGCACAGCGACACCACCCCTAAGGCATCACCCAAACCTCACTAGACCCTGGCTGCCGCCTGAGGTCCATCCCCCGTCTGCCCTCTTGCAAGGGTCCCTGTGGATGGCCCTTGTTTATCCACACCGTCTGTGGGTCCAAGCCTGGCTGTGCGGCGTAGGTGACTGTCCCTCATTACTCCCTCCAATGACATTGAAGGACAGGCTGACATTCTAACCTCCAAAGAGAAGTGGCATATATTTAAATGAGAGCCGGGCAAGGGGAGACCCTGTCTCAAAAACCAAACCAAAAAGCAATTTTAATCTTAAAGATTTAAACAGTGAGGAGAAAGTACAATAGTTCTGGTTTGTTTGGTACTAAAAGTTGAACCCAGTACCTTTGCACTGTCATTCCCAGCCTTGTTTCTTTCTTATTTAACACATGTTCAGAGCCTGGGAGATGGCTCAGTAGAATAAGCACTTTTCCGGCAAGCGCAAGGGCCTGAATTCAATCCCTGGTTCCACAAAAAAAAAAAAAAAAAAAAAAAAAAGACATGTTCTTGCTAAGTTGCTAGGCAACCCAGGCAGGCCTCAAAGCCTCTGAGGCCCTCCTGCCTCAGCCTCCCCAGCGCTGGGCTCACAGGCGAGCACCTCCACAGCTGCTTTGGAGGGCGGCCCCTGTGACCCACAGAGCTCACGCCTGCTCCTCCAGCATGGCGCAGGTCTGCTCCAGGCTCCCTCTTGGAGCTGCACCCAAATCCATCAGGGAACAGAAGGAACTGGTGTCTGAATAGTTGGTGACAGCCCACCCTCAGGTGGAGAGGCACGCTTCAACGTGGTGACAAAGGCAGGTTCCATCTTCTTGTGACCAATAGTGGGAAGTTGTGTCCTCAGCTGCCTCAGTTTCCCTGTCTCTGAAAACAGTTCTCAGGGCAGGACCTCCACATCTGGGTCGCTAGCTTCCGGGGCCCCACTCATTACCATGCTTCTGGCCCCAGCACTGCAATAAATAAATAAATAAATAAATAAATAAATAAATAAATAAGTAAAAAGCCATACAGCCCAGGCGGGGTCCAAGGTGCTCACACATAGTTCCTGCTGGCTGGAGCCCGCTCTCCTGACACTGGTAGGCCTCCTAGAGAAAGGAATGTGCTTGTTTTCCTTTCTTCCTGCGCACACGCCCCCTCCCTTCCCCCTCCTTCTCCCTCCCTTCCCCCTCCTTCCCTCTCCCTCTCTTTTCAAGTTCCAAAGCAGCCCTGAAAGGCCGCCTATTCAGGCTGCAGAGGAGGCCTGGGGCTGCGGGCAGGCGGTCTGCCTGGCGGCGGCAAGGGGACAGCGTGGTGGCCAGCGTGCGCAGCCATCTGCATGCAAATCCCTGCCGCCCGCACCGGCTCCGAGCTCAGCAATTATCCTGCTCCAGCCTTTGTGCCCAGCCGGGCTTTGTCGGCGCCGGCCGGGCGGCACCTGCGTCTCACAGTGGCAGATGGTGGGACTTGGCACGACCAGACACCGCCCGCGTGTGGCAGCCACTGCCCATGGCCCATCCTCGGCCGGGACACCAGGCTCAGGAGCAAGGAACACGGGAAGGGGCAGCGAGTGTGGCCATGCGAGGAGCCAGTGGCTGGGACAGGGTGGTCCTGGCTGCTCAGTCTCGCTGCACACACAGCTGGGGCTACCAGGGAGGCCTCTCAGGGTCCATTCTCCCAGGAGCCCAGGTCTTTTTCTGTTTTGTTTTGTTTTTTGAGACTAGTCCTCTATATGCTGCCCAAGCGGCCTCAAACTTGCAACAGTCCTCCTGCCTCAGCCTCCATCACCAACCTGGCTTCTTTGCTTTGTACCAGGAACTGAACCATGGCCTTCACGCTGAGCTTCACCCCCAGTGACTTTTTTATGTTTTATTGGATATAGGTCTCACTAAATAGCTAGAGCTGAGGTCCAACTTGGGGTCCTTCTGCCTCAGCCTCTCAGAGTGCTGAGATGACCCATGTGGGACACCATAGCCAGTATGTGGGTTAATTCAAATAGGAAATACTTAGATGTGGGAAACACCCCCAAGTGTTCAGAAAAGATTGGGTCACCTGGTTTAACTAGCATGAACAATGGAGAGCAAAGTGAAATTTGGTGGATAGGATCCAGCCTGGCATCAATGAGCCCTGGGGGACGGGGAGAGGGCAACGTCACAGCTCAGATCCCAGATGTCACCGCCAGAGTGATTCAGGGCAGAAGTCAGCCGATGCAGCCATGCGAAGGGCCCTGGGAGTCGGCTGGGAGGATGTGTGAGACAGCGGGAGAGCAAGCCAAGCCACCCACTCCTCTCTGTGCACCAGAGGCAGGAACTAGAGAAAATGGGTGTGAAAGGCCCCAGGGCCCTCGTGTTGCCTCCTCAGGTTCAGAATTGCCTCCTCTCCTCCTCCTGCTCCTTTTCCTTGCCTTCCTTTTTTTTTCTTCTTCTTGAAGACAGGGTCTCACTAGGTAGCCCAGGCTGATCTCAAACTTGAAGCAGTCCCTCCTGCCTCAGCCTCCTGAGTGCTGAAATTACAAGTGTATGCCTCGACACCCGGCTTGTCCTCCTCCCTTTTTAAGGTACTAAGGCTTGGACCCCAGGAGTATTGAGCTCCATCTGCAGCCCTTTTCGTTCTGTCTTTTTTTTTTTTTTTTTTTTTTTTTTTTTTTTTTTGGCGGAACCGGGGATCAAACTCAAGCCCTTGCACTTGCCAGGGAAGTGCTTATTCCACTGAGCCATCTCCCCGGCCCTCATTCTGTCTTGAGACAGGATCTCACTAAGTTGCTCACTCAAACCTTAGATCCTCCTGCCTCAGCCTCCCAGAGCACTGAAATTACAGGCAAAAGCCACCAGTGATCTACCTGGATTGTTTCATGGTCGCCCTATGGAGTCAGTTTCCACTCTGTTTGATGCCTGATCTCCTGTTTTTCTGCTTTTAAGTCCTGATCGTGGTGGGTCCTTGTTCAGGAGAGCAGAGAACCAGCGTGGCAAGAGAGGCTTATCAGCTGCTCTGGTGCAGGTGCAGCCAGGAACCAGGGAACGAGTGGAGGAGACAACCCTGAGGCTGGGAGGGCAGCTGCTGGGGTGGGCACGACCTCAGGCTGGCTGAGGTCCCGAGCCGGGCGGACCGTGCCATGCCCTGGCAGCTGCCCAAGAGCTGCTGCAGTGCTCCACATGCAGGTTGGATCCAACCTGGATACTGAAGAACTTAGTGAGACCCTGCTGTTGGCCCAGGGCAAGGGGGAACCTCCAGCTCGCTCCACAGAATGGAGACAACAGCCACCAGGCTTGCTGCAGTGGCTTCAAAACTATAGGATAGAGGCCCGGCCAGACAGCTCAGCAGACTAAAGCACCTGTTTAGGCAGACGCGGGGCTGGGATTCTATTCTCCGTGTGCCAAGCTGTCCTCACACCAGGGTGCGCTGAGTCAGCAGTTGTGACTGGGCGAGGTGGCGTACCTGTAATCCCAGCACTTAGGAGGCTGAAGACAGGAGAATCACTACAAAGTCCAGTCTGCGCAGTGAGACCCTGTAGACCCTGTACTAAATACATAAAAAATAAAAATAACAATAAGAAATAGAGGAAAACTATAGGGATGGGCTAGGGAGGGCCAGGTGGCTCCCAGGTCCCTTGGTATCCTCAGGCCCCCAGGGACCCTGTGCGGATTTCCTCTGCTCACTCAGGAAGGGCGAACCCAACAACCACATGGGGCTGCTTCCCTTCTTCGGCCTTCTTTTCTCTCCCTGAAGGTTGAGATGGGATGCCCCAACTCTGCAGGGAATAGCAGCGCCACCCTTTCAATTTCCATTCGGAGGTAGGGTCTCACTGGCTCTGTAAGTGGCAGACACAAAAAGCAGAGGCTGGCGGGCTAAGGGACTGCCACGGATTCTAAGTGACAGGCCACCATGAGACAGGGACTTTAAGAAGTATACTTAGCATTTCTAAGTCATTGAAGCAGTAAGAATGTGTCCTAACAAGTGACATACAGAGACAAGCCAAGGAAAAGCAGAACGATTCTCCTCCCCCTGCCTCGGCTGGCCCTCCAGGCGCTGCGCCTGGGGCAGTGTGAGTCCCCTCCACCCAGAGGGCCACAGGGGTATTTGACCTAAGTGTGGGCAATATAAAACACTGACAAGTAGATCTGTGATACCAAATAATTACATTTGTTTCTGGGGATTTCTACACACAAGGTGTAATAAAAAATGAGAATTTTACCTTTTGTTAAAGCCATGTGGCCACGAACATACTCAAAATCCTCCCCTTACTGCACATGCTCTTCCCATCCCCTTGCTGTTTCCTGCAGCAGCTCTGGAGTCCTCTTTACTCAGTGTCTTTAGCTGCGCTGTCCCAGCTGCCTTTGTTGCAGGCAGCCGAGTTAGACAGAAATATTATAGGCAGTCGGATAGGGCCAGGCCCTCAAGGAGACAAGATGGAAGACAAGGTGACACCACAACTTTGGGAAGAGACAGACATTCCCATGTGGGCCACATCTCAAGACCAAGACAAAAGAAAGAGGAAACACAGCTACATACTTCCCTAGGGATGGGCATTAGGGATTGATATTCTAAATAGTATCAATCAACTTGAAAGAGCCCAAATGAGTCACTAGCCCAACCCCCAACAGAAAGAGACCCTGTCCCGCATTCCAACTCCCAACAAGAAGAGACCCTGTCCCATATTCATGCCTGCTTGCTATGTGACTCGCTTTCCCATTTGATACTGGATTTAATCAGTTTTACCTGAGCAATGGTGCTTGTAATCTCATTGGTTGACCATAGTTTTGTCCCACCTCCTGCCCATCTAAGTGAGTTTCCATTTCTACACTATAAAAGTCCCTGGAAGAGACAGCTTTCCGGGGAACTACCCACTTGGCAACCCCCTCCTGTCCCTCTCTCAGGACAGGAGCTTTCTTTCTCTCAATAAATATATTCTGCTCATAACCTCCGTTTGTTCCTAAAATTCATTCTTCGGTTTTAGAGAACAGGAGCTCGTGCAGGTCAGGTCCAGAGATCGTTTTTCCCTATGCCATTTGGAGGTTCCCTATATTGTTTGGAGGTCACCCACGCGAGACCAGTTTTTTTTTCCCTGTATCACCTTGATGTCCTGAGCAGATTCAGCACATCTCTTTCCTGGTCATGGTGACTTCGGGGAGGAGACAGAAGTCATACAGGCCAGATCTGGTGACTGAGGCACACAAGGGCACAGCGCAGTATTTTTTTACAACCTGTGTTTCTTCTGACTAGCACTCAGCAGCAGCAGTCACTGGATCGTTCTTTCTTTCTTTTTTTCTTTCTTTCTTTCTTTCTTTCTTTCTTTCTTTCTTTCTTTCTTCCTTCCTTCCTTCCTTCCTTCCTACCTTCCTTTCTTTCTTTTTTAAATCTTTCTTCTTTTTTGGCACTGGAAATTTTTGCCAGGCAGGTGCTGTGCCACTGAGCTATGCTCCAGTGTTCTATTTCTGATTCCACCTGGAAAGACCCTCAGAAAAGGGGACTCCAGAGCTGCTGCAGAAAGCAGCAAGAGGGCAGGGAGATAGCTTGGCAGTATAAGTGCCTGCCTGGCAAGCGTAAGGTACCAAGTTCAATCTCTGGTACCACAGGCCGTGCAGGAACCCTGGCCATGCCAGCCCCGGAACCATGTGTGGTGGGGCATGCCTATAATCCCAGTGCTGGGGAGGCTGCGACAGGAGGATCACTACCTGTCTCAACTGTGTAACAAAAAAAAGAATGTAGTAGAAAGAAGAGATGGCGAGTTCAAAGTGAAAGGCAGATTTGAGGGAGATTCACAGCTATGTGATTTACTATAATGAATTTTTTAAATTTAAACATCTAGGGACTTGCCACTTAGCTCAGTTGTTTAAACTCCTGCATGGGCAAACCCAGTGAGGTGCGGGGAACAGCAGTTCAACTTCCAGTTCCACATGCCACCTCAGACCCTCCCTTTCAGCAGCCTGAGCCAGCCAAAAAAAATCCTTCTAAAAAAATCTGAAAAAAAAAAAAAAACCCATCTACTGTACATCTCAATCACACCTCGTGTACATGTATTTATAACGTATATTCATTTTCGTGGGATAGTCTCACACTGCAGTCCAGGCCGGCCTTGAAGTCGCAGCAATCCCACCCCATCCCCGAGTGCTAGGATGACCAGCAAGCCCCTGCGCCCGGCTCCTGGTCGGCTTTGCTCCCTCCACCCTCGTTTCTTCTGCTTCCCTTTCTTCCTGCATGCCTGCTGCTGGGGAGCGAGACCCATCTCGTGGTGACGAGCTCGAGTCTGGTGTAGCTGTGGCCAGCACCTCCGCCCTTGTGGGTACCAGGAGGACAGGGTGCTGGGAACGGGCATGGGAGAGGCAGAGCGCCCCCGGGCCAAGGGTCTCTGTGCAGCTGGGTCCTGCACGGGGCTGTGGCCAGTGGTCACTTAGCCCTGTAGAATAGGATCATGGGGCATATGCCTGTCATTCGGAAGGCTGAGGGGGGAAGTTGGCAAGTTGTAGCCCAGCTTGGACCACTTAACAACTTAATGAGACCCTGTCTCAAAAGAAAAAAAAAAACAATGAGGACCAGTGGGACAAGGGGCAGCACGGCACCACACACCACCCACCCAAGCCAAGAGTTACACAGGCCTGACCCTGCCGAGCTGCATGGGTCCATGCTGCCAAGGACAGGCTCAGGGCCCCCGCCCAGCAGAGCACAGTGCCGGGCGCCATGGGCATGAAGTGAGTAATGTGCTTGCTCCTGGCGGGCCGGACCAGGGCACTGGGAGAGCAGGCGGCTGGGCCAGGCCAGCAGCTGCTGCTGTAGCCATGGAGACGGCACGAACAATGAGCAACTCTCGTGCAGCGGGGCTGCTGGCACTGAGGCCTGGCCCTGCCACAGGCGCGCACACACATGCACATGCACACGCTCCCATGCATGCACATGTGTGCACACACAGAATCATGTGCTCATGCAGACATGCACACACATGCCTATACATGTGTGCACACCTGGATACACACGCACATCATGTGGATATACAGGAACGGGCACACATATGCACATGGACACACCCACGTGTGCATACATGCACACCTACATGCACACAGACACTGGTGTGCACAACATGAACTCCCACGTAGGGGCTGCAGGTGGAGGAGAAAGGAAGGAAGTGAGAGGCAAGGGGGAGTGCTTTGGACCCAGGATATTGGAGGGTTGAGCAAAGATCTCATCCTTCATTGTTGTTTTCTAAAATCTTTTATTTATTTTTATATTTGGTACAGGGTCTTACTATGCAGCTCGGACTCGTGATCCTCTGGCTTCAGCCTTCCCAACACTGGGATTATAGGCATGCGCCACCACACCTGGATTTGGTGGTACAGCATGTGGTACTGGAGATTGAACCCAGGTCCTTGCACTTGCCAGGAGGGCACACTGAGCTATCTCCTTGGCCCCAATCTTACCCTTTGAAGCCAAGAAAAAAATACCTTGAAAAAGCTGAATTGTCTTGGCCGAGGGCATGGGCCTGGGTTCTCCAGTGAGCACAGCATGTCTTTGGCTTAGAGAATCAAGCACCTTCACCTGAGAAGTGTCTCTGTGCTCCTGTGGGATGGATTCTCGGGCTGCAGGAGGTCAGGGGTTACTTTTTATTTTGGTTCGGCTTTTCAGGACAGCATTTCCCCATGTGGGTCAGGATGGCTTCAAATCCTTGGGTCAAATCCCCAAAGTCTAAACAAAAACAAAAATAAAATAAAAAACCAAGAAAGAGGGCCAGGGAGATAGCTCAGCGGCTTAAACACCTGCCTGGCAAGCATAAGATCTGAGTTTGATCCCTAGTACCAAAAGAAAAAAAAAAAAAAAGATTTAAGGTGGGAGCTTGAGAGATAAGCAACTAGTCCCAGGTAGGTTAAGCCAGCCACACTCATCCCAGATGTCTCCTCCACCAGCCCCTATAGAGCCTGCAGATGGTACTTGTCACTTTGTGTACAAAGCTTTGCAGGCTGGCCTAGAACTCACCATAGAGCCCAGGCTGGCCTCAGACTCTTGGAGATCTTCCTGCCTCAGCCTCCCAAGTGTGTGTGCCACCATGCTTGGCTATGCTAGCAAGTCTTTTATCTTGCCTGCTGTGGAGGACCACCTGAGCAGCTCTCCTTGAAAGAAGAGCGACTGTCTCCATTTTGACTGAGCCTGACCCTATTTCCTATGTACAGAGCTGGCTAGGCCTTCTGTTTATCAATTGGCCTTAGGTAAATGTAGGCCACCCACCTAGCTCAGCTCACAATGATCACCTACTTCCCACAATTCTCAGTCAATCCTCCTCAAGCCACTCCCCCACTGAATAAAACCAGGTGAGGCCCTGGGTTGCGCTCTTGGTTCCGGAAAGCCATCTTCGTGGCTGGACTTAGAGCCCCTTGACTCCCCGATGATTGAAAATATAATTTAGTGTCTTTATTTTCACCATGGGTAGCACTGTAAGTGGTAAATTGGGATCAACTTGATGGGATTCCAATAACGTAACTTTGGGATTATAAACACTGGCTTCTTGGACCAAGACGAGGTCCAGGAAGTGTCTCCAACAGCCTGCTTCCTGCTTTTAATTTTAATTTTGGTGAGTCCATGTGAGCAGAACGCAGTGACCAGAATTCCTCTTGGGAGCGGCTGCACGCATTAGACACATCTCAGTGTTTTCTGCCCCCTCCCCGCCTCCTCCTCCTCTCCTGCCCCTCACTATTGTGGATGGACCCATCTGTCCCAAGTTCCAGCTTGAGGCAGTGGCATTGGGAAAGCCAACGCTGTTAGCCTGGCATGCAGCCGCAGAACACTAGCTCTGGTGTTCACCTGTTCACAGCAGGTGTCGTGGTGCACACTTTGGCAAGTTCTAGCAAGGCTGAACTAGCGAGGCTGAGGCAGGAGGATCCTGAGGTCAAGGCCAGTCTGGGTAACAGTCTGTCTCAAAGGAAACAGAAAACAAAACCCATGTGGGTGTGAAATAAACCTAAAAGAATTACAAACACACACACACAAAGGCACCTAAATACCAGTGTTCTGTCAACAAGCCCACTGGCTCACAGTCAAGATGCACCCATACGCATGATTAGAGCACTTGTCCATCCCAAAGCTAGCTTCCCAGATATTTGACCAGCTTTTTAAATTTTTTTTTAAATTTTATTTATTTATTTGTGTGTGTGTGTGTGTGTGTGTGTGTGTGTGTGTGTGTGTGGCCAGCTCAGCCCACCAGGGGGCGGGGCTGCTGGCATGTGGTGCTGGGGGATTGAACCGCTGTCCCTGTGCTTTACTAAGCTTGTTCCAAGTAGGTGCTTTAGACCACTGAGCCATCTCACCAGCCCTAAATTTTTTTTTTTATTTGACCAGTTTTAAAGCATTTTCATATTCCACCTGTCCTTAGGACCTTCTAACACCCCTTTCTTTGTCTTTCCTTTTTTTGCAAAGCTGGTCTTGAACTCAGGGCTGCACTCCCAGCCCTTTTTATTTTGCATTTTAGACAGCGTCTCGCTAAGTCACTCATCCACCCAGGCTAGGCTCAAACTTTCCATCCCCCTACCTCAGCCTCCTGGAGCACTGGATCCAGGCTTGTGCCACCATGCCGGGCTCTCCTAATGCAAAAACAAACAAACAAACAAAAAAACCTCCCAAAGCCTAAATCACCCTTCTTTTCTGCCACCCTCCCATCTCTTGCTAAGGTCTCAGCAGGCTTCTGTCCCGCAGAACCACTCAGTGCTGGGCGTTTCCTCACTTACTGCAGCAAGCCTGGCTCCACAGATCCTCCACCACCAATCTGCTCTCTGCTGTGGGGATAGGGTCATGGGCGGCCTGCAAGCATACAGGGGTATGGCCGGCGCCCTAATGGTGAGGGTGGCCTCAGAAAGCAGGATTGAGCCCCATTGGCAAAGGCCTCTAGTCCCAACATTCTGGGAGGCTGAGGCAGGAAAATGAAAAATTGGAACACAGTTTGTGCAGCTCAGTATCTTAGCAAGACTGTTATGGTTTGTGTGTATTTGTTCCCCCCCCCCCCCAAGTTTGTGATTAACTCATGATCCACTGGGATTATGGGTGTGAGTGCTGTTGGGATTATGGGTGTGAGTGTCACTGGGATTAAGGACGGGAACACTGCACCCAGCCTAGGGCGGATAGCCTGAATGCAATTTATGGGAGACAGACCTGCTCTCTACAGCCATTATTGCTGCTACTCCTCCTATTTGCTGTTTCTGTTTTGCTGTTTTCTGCCACCATGAACTGCTGCCCTCTGCCGCATGCTGCTCTGCCTTGGAGCCAGCTGAATACGGACTGAAATCTCCAGTAACTGTGAACTAAATAAGCCTTTCCTTCCTTCATTGTGGGTGTCGGGTATTTGTCCCAGCAATGAGAAAAGAGTCACTGAGACAAACACGCTGGCTCAAAATAAAACATACAGGCTAGGGACACAGCTCAGTGTGACAGCCAAGGGTGCAAACCCTGGTACCAAAGGAAGCAAGAGCCTGGCTTGTGCTGCAGGACTGGGGTGAATGCCACCACTGGTCCAGGAGCTGGAGCAGAGCATGGGGTCCCAACGTCTGCCTGCCCTGGGCAGCAGATTTTCAGCTGTGCATGGCAGGCACGGCGCATGAGAACAGCTGGAGCCATGTGGGTCCCTGGCTTGGGTCCAGATGGGCTTCCTTCCTCCATCCCATAACTCTCCCTGGCCCTCCCAGGATCCTTCACACCTTCACTTGCAGGGGGCAGTGAACTCCAGCCCCTCTACTCTTTATTTATAGCCCAGCTGACCTAGAACTCAAAGCACCCAAGCGTTGGGACCACCTGCGTATGCCACCGTGCCTGACTCCAAGGCATTTCTAGTGTCCAGCAAGGGCCAAGGAGAGGTGGTACAGTCAGGCTTCAGGCGCCAGCAGCACCAGCCTGGCCCAGGCAAAGGCAGGCAGGCACGAGCCAGGGACAGTGCCTGCAGAAGCCCACGGCGCGGCATGGGGGCACAGGCTGTGTGCTGAGGCTGAGACCCTGGCGCGCGGCCCCGGTTCAGACCTGCACGCAGCCACCTGCGGCGGATTCCACAAGCACCTCAGCAGAGGCTGGGAGCAGCCAGTCCTGTGGACGCATTTCCCCCTGAAGGAGTGAGAAGCAGAGTCACTGGAGTGCGGAGGAAGATACAGCTTAATTTAATCTTTTAACCAAAGCCTTGATGTGCTTCTGGGTCTACAAAGCACAAAATTGAGCTGCAGTTGGTGGAAATATTTTCTGTGCGTGCGTGTGTGTGTGTGTGTGTGTGTGTGCGCACGAGTGAGCACACGCAACATCAAGATTGAGCCCAGCCTTTGCACTGAGCTGCACCCCACAATCTTTTTACATTATTTTGAGACAGGGTCTCGAAAAGTCGCTCCAAAGTGAGGTCCTCCTGCCTCGGCCTCCCAAGTGTGAGAAGCACAGATGTGCACCTCCATGCCTGGCTCAAGACATTTTACTCTTAGTAAGAAGGAAATCCAGATACACTCGCTTGTGCAGAGCAGAGAGCAGCCATGGCCTCTACACCAAGAGCTCTGACAGGCTGACCCTCTCTGCCACAGGACACTGCAAGCTCTGTCATACACAGAAAATCTGCCAAGTGTCACTTACATTGCTGCAGCAGCTCCCTGAAAGGCAGGGTCACTCAATCTAGTCTTCCTTTCTGTTTTATGATTTCTGTCGAAGCTTCTCATGTGGGCTTGGTAGGTCTCGCCTCCAACAGTCTGGGAGGCTGAGGCAGGAGAATCCAGGGTAGCCTTCAACCCTGTAAGAGTGCCATTTGCACAGTGCAGAGCCCAGGCAACAAAGGCTCCCCCCAGTCCTCAGCACCAGGGCCATCAGCACGCTAGAAGCCGCCCCTGCAGGAGCTGGGCAGGGACCCCTCCACCAGAGCTGCAGGCCTGGCTGCCACTAATTGGAAGTTAACTGTGCTTCCCCACTAATCACATGCAAATCCCTGTTTGAAAGGCTGAGGGCCTGACTCCCTGGCCTGGCCCTCTGTCTGTGTTGCTGCTTCTGTCCTGTGCAGTGTGCCCACGCACCCAGCAGAGAGGATGCCACCGGTTGGACACTGCGCCAGGCTGTACCTCCCCCGCCCCCGTCCCCCTCTAGGGCCCCTGCTGTGTTGTGGAGATACCCGCCTCGCTGCCCCTCTTAGCTCCCTGCAGTCAGAGGGCTGAAGGTAAGCCCC
The DNA here is from genome assembly GCF_000260255.1 of Octodon degus. Classification (NCBI taxonomy): domain Eukaryota; kingdom Metazoa; phylum Chordata; class Mammalia; order Rodentia; family Octodontidae; genus Octodon; species Octodon degus. The sequence goes on along the minus strand of NW_004524727.1, from coordinate 6,205,843 downwards.
GCACCTGCCACCCAGCACTCAGGGAGGCTGAGGCAGAAGGATTGCAAGGTGAGCACAGCCTGGACAATTTAGATCCTGACTTAAAAATAAAAAAGTCTTTCAGGAGGCTGAGGCAGAAAGATGGTGAGTTCAAGGTCAGCCTGGGCAATTCAGCAATGTAGCGAGTCCCCATTTCGGTACAAAATTGGACATATATAAGGCCAATCACCCTGGGGAAGGGAGCAGAGGACATGACGAGACCATCTCTCCCTGCTGCAAGCCCTGAGTGCTGGGCACCCACAGCTGTGGCAGCTCAACCACGGGCACAAGCACCTGGGCTCAGGGAGCCAGGAGCTGACCCTGGAGCCCTGGTCTGAGCAGCACCCCAGCTGTTTTATTCTGAGGCAGGGTCTCCAAGTCATAGTCTGCCCAGGCTGGCTGGAACATTTGTTCCTTCTGCTCAGCCTCCTCAATTGCTGGGACAGCAGGTGAGAGTCCCTTGCCTGGCTGTGGACTCAGATGCCAGCCCTGTCCTCCTCCTAGGTGATAGTACCTGACCACCACTCCTGCAGTTTTCAGTTTGTGTTTCAGCTTAAACTCCCCATTCTTTCTCACTTTTTGCAAAGGAAAGCTGCCCGTGAGACACTGGTACAAACCATGGCGCGAGATACAAACCGTTTCCTGTTTTGCCTTTGAGGAAGCAAATCAGATACTGGATTCGTCATCGTTTCCCTTGCTCCAGAGGAGACAGGGCCAAGGGCCCAGAGTTGTCTACCTTCAACAGTCGGCCTCATCTTCGCACCCTAATAGTCGTTCAACAAACATTGCAGGGCAACTATGATTTTTAGGGCTATGTCACAGGGACAGCAGGACAACTCAAGATTCCAGCATCTGGTGAGGAGTCTGTGGCCAGGGAACGCAGTAGGCATCCTTGATAAAACACTTCCTTCCTGGAACCCCAGCACTTCAAGAGGCTGAGTCCAGCCCAGGCATACTACTGGCTTAGTAAGATGACCCTGTCTCAAAAAAGAATTTTTATTTTTGTTTATTCATTTTTTAAAATGTATTTTAGTACAGGATCTACAAGGTCTCACTACACAGATCAGACTCATAGTGATCCTCCTGTTTTCAGCCTCCCAAGAGCTGGGATTACGGACACACACCACCATGCCCAGTCTCATTTGTGGTCTCAGTGTGCCCTAGGGGGCGGGGGCGGCACAGCAGGCCAGAAAAAGAATGTTTAAAAAGGCCGGGGAGGGCCAGCCAAATAGCTCAGTGGATTAAAGCGCCTGCAAGCAGGTTCAGGGGCCAGGGGTTTGATTCTGGGGCTGCTGTGCCGGCCCCGCCCCTGGGGCACACTGAGACAGCAATTGAGGCTGGATGTGGTGGCATGTGGGGGCTGTAATCCCAGCTCTTGGGAGGCTGAAAACAGGCAGATCACTACAAGTCCGATCTAGTAGTGAGACCTTGAACACCCTGTAGACCCTTCCCTAAAAACAAAGAAAAAAAAGGCCAGGGATGAGCTCAGAGTGAGGGGCCTCAGTCCAATCCCAGTGCTAGGAAAAATGGTTCTTCTACTGTCCAGCTTGCCGGCACATGAGAGCCTTTGCACATGAGACATAGTCCCTGAGTTTGGAGCAGAGAGGGCTCTGCAGGAAGTGGGGCAGTAAAGGCTTCAGATTCTGAAGCACTCACACAGAGGGCTCTGCAGACACCTGAGGGGCCCGGCATCACAGGGCTCCGGGGCTCTCCCCATGGTCCAGGGCCCAGGCTCTCGCCGCCACCCCTCCAGCCTTGAACTCTCAGTGATCATCCTGCCTCAGCCTCCATGCCTGCTGCTTACTAAGACACTGGTGGTGAGGTCTTTCCTGGTTGGAGGCGGTTTCTTCTCTACCCAAAGGTCTCGCGTGCACCTGGAAAGCACCCTCACAGGCCTACCCCATGAGCCCTGGTTGACAGCCAGGCATGGGGTGCATATCAGGATCCCAGCATTTGGGAGGCTGATGCAGGAGTCTCTAATTCATAGCCAGCTTGGGCAACTTACCCTGTCTCAAAATAAAAAGTAAAAAAGACCTGAGGACACTGCTCAGGGAGGAAGAAGAGGGCCGGTCTCAGGATTGGGGGCAGGAAAGGACTTTAGGCCAAACCAGGGGACCAGGGAGGAATGTGGCAGAACAGGTCAGAGTGGAGGTAGGAGCTATGGAGGAGGAGCAGGTCATCCAGTGGGCAGACCTCACACACCTCACACCTTGGTCCCTGCAGGCCCTGGTCCCTGCCCCCCTGCAGCAGAGCTCTCATTCACCTCTGCTGTGGGCTCTGGCCTTTCCAGCTTATGAAAAGGACCTGTTCAGTGGGGCGTAGGAGTGCACACTTGTAACCCCAGCACTCTGGAGGCTGAGGCAGGAGCATCTTGAGTTCTAGGGCAGCCTGGGCTACACAGCAAGGCCTCATATTGAAAAAAGAAAATAAAACAAAACAAGGCCCAGTGGTTCAATCTGTCACAAATACTTGATAGAGAATTGCAGGATACAGCCAAGGAGAGAGCTCAGTGGCATAAGCACCTGCCTGAGAAGGGAAAGGTCCCAAGTTTTATCCCTGGTACCAAAAAGCCCCCAGAGAACTGCAGGCTAAATCAGGACCCCACAGCTGGGTCAGGAAAGGCCAATGCACGCTTCTCACTGCAGCGCTCACATTTCTGGTGCATCCTCATTAACAACTAAATGTAAAAAATGTCACATCATGAGAATTTTAAAAGCAGGCTGCAGGGGCCGGGGATAGCTCAGCGCCTAAGCACCTGCCTGGCAAGTGCCAAGTCCTGAGTTCGATCCACAGCACCACAAACCAAAACTAAATAAAAACAGATTATACTAAAAATGTCAAACGGACAAGTCTATAAGCACTTAGAGAGAGCAAGTCATTGGGCCCCAGCTGAGGCACAGGAGTGGAGCTGAGCCTGGCTCCCCAGCAGTCAGCGTCCAGGGGAGGGGGCTGGGTCTTGGTCTTCCACCAACTTCCCTGGCAACTGGGCTCGGCTCCCCAGACCCTGGGAGTCCCTGTTGGGAACCACAGCCTCAAGAATCCTGGGCCCCTCAGAGGTTAGTCCTCTTCCCTTGGCCCCAGAAGACAGGAGAGGCTGAGGCACTGGTGACCTCTTACCAGGACCAGGGCCAGGCTGAGACACTCCATCACCCCAATGCTCCAGGAGGCTGAGGCAGGAAGACCATATTTGGGCTACATAGTGAGTTCTGGGCCAGCCTGAACAATGTGGCAAGGGTGTGTCAAGAGCAGAAGCAAACAGCCATTACTTAACCCATCAGACACTGCAGTAGTGGAGTCCAGCTCTGAACTTTCACAGAGCAGGAGTGCCTGTTCATCCCCAGGCATGGCCAGGGTTGCAGGTGTGACCCTGGGCCATGCTCTCCAGGGAAGCTCATGAAACCCTGACTTCACTAAGGCCAGCACCCAAAGCCTGGGTTGTTCTGATGGAATCCTGCAGGCAGAGGGGTGATCCCCGCCCACTGATGCGAAGCTTGCCTTGGCTCTCCACCAGCAGCTGCGAGGCCAACCAGCCCTACCAGGACAAGAACTCCAAGTCGGACACACTGCTCATCTGACCCCACATCAGGGATCCCCTGGCCTTATTCTGCTCATGCTTAATGGTGGTGTAATCCCAGCACTCTAGGAGGCTGAGGCAGGACAATTATGCTCCAAGTAAAATTGAGCTGGGGACTAAGCTCAGAGTAAAAATGAAGGCTCTGGGCACAGGCCCCAGTACAGCAGGAATTTTAAAGCTGTTTGGCCACAGAACAAATAACTAGCAATATAAAACACCCAATATCCAAGCTTTAATTTTAATCCAGGCCCACAAATAGAGAAATAGCTAAGGCTGGGCACGACACAAACTTGGAGTCCCAGAACTTGGAAAGTTGAGACAGGTGGATCCCTGTCAGCCTGGGCTGTATAGTGAGATCAAGACCAGCCTAAACTCCTGAATGCAAGCCCAGACTCTTACCCGCAAGCCACGCACCCTGCCCGTAGCCACACATGATGTGCACCTGCAATCCCAGGACTCAGGAGGCTGAGGTAGGATGATCACTGTGGGTTGAGACCAGCTTGAGCTCCATAGCAAGACACTGTCCTAAAACAAAAACTTCCAAGTCCCATCTGGACACGATGTCCTTCTGTAAACTGCTGCTTAATAAGGAAAACATTTGAGTTGCGTCATTTAATTGCTATTTATTTTCATAAACATGAGGTATTTCAAAGTGCTATAAATGCAGCACTAAATATATACATTTTGAAGAAATTCAACACAGAACTTTGCATTTCCCAGTTCTATGCACCAAACATGAACAAATACATTAACGGGGGGAAAAACAAAAACAGGCTAGGAAAAAGGCATATATATAGTAAATTTCTTTACAAAATTTTCTTAGTTCAAAAAGTGATAAAGTAATATCTACTCAAAACTTTCACAACTCATTTTCATACGAAAATATAAGTATCAAATGTAGTTATATATCAGCGTCATCCTAAAGTATACAGGCAGTGTAGGAATTAGTACAGTACAGAACCGGGATTAACAACAGATTCGTATACAAACCATGCCCCTCAAACATTGAGGTATCATTACAGCACTCTCGAGAGCTGGGCCACGGCCACCTCCCCGCCAGGACAAGGCGGTGTCCACAGTATTTACACGGACGTCCCAGGCGCACGCCGCTGGAGTTTAAGCACCATTGTAAAAAGGAGAGGAACCACGGTGACGGTGGTCCCAGACCACGGCTCCATCGGTCATGATATCACAGCTGCCATGGGGTGGACAGCAGAGACCCAAAGCCACCCAGGGAGAGCTCCTAGACATCCCGTAGAACCCCACAGGTCCTGCCCCCACCCAGATCCAAACACGAAAGGAGGCCAATTGGAGAAAGTAAACTAACATTCTTAATGTCAACACATGTTTAAAAATAAGAATCCAAATGTGCAAAACGTGGCAGTGAGCGTGCATCCGCCGTCCCGCATGTTGAGGGATGCCTAGCAAGTCCTGGCGAGCTCCACGCTTTGGAGCAGCTGCCGCCGCCGGGCCTGCAAGGCCTCCTTCTCCAGCAGCAGCTGCTGCTCTGCGGCCTGCAGGGCCCGCACGTACTCTGCGGCCTTCTTCAGAATGACCACCTTGGCAGCCTTGTCGTTGCGCACCAGTTCGGGCACGTGGTCCCTGAGTGTCAGGAAGCTGGAGCGCAAGTCGTTGCGGCGCTGCCGCTCCAGGATGTTGTGGTTGCGCCGGCGCTCACTATCCTCCGAGTCTGAGTGCCGCGGGCTTGAGTTCTTGGGCTTGGCAGGGGCTGCACCCTTGAGGGGCCGCAGCACCACCTCGCCCTTGGGTCTCTTCTGCCGCGGTTCCTCGCTCTCCTCAAACGGTGAGGGCGCCGCATAGTTGTGCTGCTGGTGGACGGGGGCGCAGCGTTTGAGGGGCAGCTCACTGAGGCCCGGGCGGCCCGAGCCCTTTGGGCGCACGGTGATGGTGAAGGTGGTAACCGCCTTGCCTCCAGAGGAGCAGCGCCGCTTCTCCACGGTGACAACATCGATCTCCTCCTCCTCTTCTTCTTCCTCATCCTCGTCATCTTGGGGAAAAGAAGTGTTAGAGCGCATGCAGGGGATGCCCGGCTCGCCTCGGGTGTGCCTATCCAGACCTCTTTAAATTACTACGTACTAGCCAGGGTGGTGGTTCACACCTGTCATTCCAGCACTTGGGAGGCTGAGGCAGGAGGATGCTCAAAGCCAGCCTGCCTGAACTGCGTAACAAGATGCTGTCTCAGAAAAACAAAAACCAAAAATCAAGAATGTAAATATTTATAGAAATACATTTTTGTTCCCAGAGTCCAACACGTGAGCAGGAAGGACTGGGGCGCAGTCGCACTAGCTCTGCATCTGGGCTGCACCCCAGCACCACAAAATGAGAAAAAAAAAAAAAAAAACTTTCAGCAGGTGCTGAGACGGATCACCATCCTGCGCAAAGTGCTTAACCTTCTGCACCTGGGTTTCCTTGGCAATTCAAGAGGCTAAGGAACCCTGTGCAGCGCAGCACGCCTGTGACCTCAGCACTCAGAGTCTGACGCAGGAGGGGCCCACGAGCTCGGGGCCCGCCTGGGCTAGAGTGAGATACTGTCTCATAAAAGAAAAAAGAAAATCCCACCAGCACACCACACACCAGAGTCTCCTCATTTGGGGAGCCTCGAGGAGTGAAACAAATGAGCTTAAACTGAAGATCCACTTCATTCCCTCAGAAAGAGGAGGAAGAACCGGGAGGGGGTTAGAACACGACGACCAGGCCGAGTGCGCCTCCGTGCAAGGCCACCGCCCACAATCATGATGCTTCCCGGCGGATGCAGCTACGGGACACAGCAGTGCCGGCTGCCCAGGCAGAAAACGTCCAATACGCCAGCCAGCGTGAACATCAAAACACAGCCTGTGCTGGCAAGGGGCGGGGAGCAAAGCCAGGGTTTGTTCTCGGACCCAGCGGGCTGCGGGGCTGGGCCCTTTAAGCCGAGCTTTGGGGCCTTGCCAGGCAGACAGCTGTGGGAAGTAAACGCTTCCTCACCTCGCGGCAGGCGCAAGCGTTAAAGGGACAGGGCCTGCAGCCGCGCGTACTCCCAGTTTGCTCCGGGAGCCGGGAGTAAATACAGACGCGTCCAGAGGCACCCTGCAAACAGAGGCCCTTGGGCGCAGAGCCCGGGCGGCAGCTCAAAGGGCAGCACCACGGCCCTCGCGCCCCAGACCGCCGGCAACGGCTCGGTTTAACCCTTGTTTTCCAAGGACAAGCACACAATGGAGCGGCCCTAACAGGGCTGCTGGGGGCTTGCATTTACCTCCCAAAGCTCAGGTCTCCAACCACAACAGGAATTAGGGCCACAACACAGTTTGACCGCTGAAAGGGGTTAGCCATGAGAATGCACAGGCCAGAGGGTGCAGCTTTGGGATGGAGGGCAGGAGGGTGGCAGTGGTCAGGCCTGCGGACCCCTCCTACAAGGCCCGGATACCGCGCTACAGGAGTAAACAGCCCACCACCCACGAAGGGCGGGGGAAGGGCGCGCCCCCCCTTGCAAAAAAATGAAAAGACAAAACCGGCAGTTGCAACCTATGCAGTCTCCCCAACTTCCTGCGCCCGAAATAGGATCTGCACGACCTTGCTCTTTGGGGGGCGCCTCCCCCCTCTTCTCAGCCCTGCGCTGGAGCTCCTTTCCATTGCCGCCAACAGGCCTGTGCCCAGGGTGGGGGACAAGGTGATGCCCACAGCTAGACTCCCTGATGCTGGGCCGACACGCCAAGAGGGGCCCTCTGGGCACCGGAGCTACCGCGTCCCGGAGCCAACAAAGGCAGCGCGCGCTTCGCGCCTGGAGAGCAGTGCTAGGGCCGGCCGGCTTACCCGAGTCGCTCAGCGTGTCCTCGCCGGAGGTGCTCGGCGCCACGGTGCTGTCTGAACGGTCATCAGAGCGTGGTGAGGCGGCCCCTGCGGCTGCAGCCACTGCAGGGACATCGGTGACCACCGGGGCTGCGCCTGGCGCCGGGATTCCGGCCGGGGCGGTGGGCACGGGTTCGCGGGGAGTCGGCCGGAATGGGAAGACCGCGGCGGGGTCCACGCAGTCGGCGGCGCCTCCAGGCCGCACTCCCGGGGGTCCCGAGGTGGGGGGCGCAAGAGCCGGGAGCGCGCGGCCCAGCTGCAGCTTCTCGCTCACCGCGCGCTCCAGCTTCTCGCGCGCCGAAAAGCCGCTCCACATACAATCCTGCAGGATGACGGGGTTCGGGGTGAGGCGGCTCAGTTCCCCCAGACCAAACGCCTCCTCCTCGGCCGGGTCGCCCCACAAGTCAGGCTCGCACAGCAGCATCTCGGTGGCCCAGTCCGCGGGCTCCGGGAACGCCCGGCTCGGCGACAGCGGAGGCGTGGGCAGCAGCTGGAACTTCTTCCAGATGTCCTCTCCCGGCGGCGTGGAGTCGGGGCCACCGAAGTAGAAGTCATCCTCGTCTGGGAGGAAGCAGGGTTGCAGCGAGTCGAACTCGAGGTCCGGGTTCTTGCGGATCATGCCCGGCATGTCGTGCGGGACGGGGCCGGGCGGTGGCCAGAGGCACCCACTGCACCCGCGGGCTCCGTCTCTCCCCAGACCTGCAAGCGACAGGCACGGCGCAGTGGGCTGGGGCGCACAGCTAGCGTCCCTCTGTGCGCCCGAGCTCCCGAGGTGCAGAAGTCCTGCCCTGCGCTCTCTCTTTTGTGTACAAGCTGTCTACACCCGGGCAGGAGGAGCGTGCGGAGCCGGGGGGGGGATGGGGGTGGGCCATTGTTGCGCCACTCCGTGGAGGTGACATTTTTTTTGGGCGGGGGGGGGGGGGGTGGAGTGGCCGTGCAACTTTGCAAACTGCAGCTCCATTCACACACAGCCGCCGGGGGAGGGGGCTGCTGGCGGTGCAGAACCGAGCTCGGAGCTCCCAGCATGCAACCCCCCCTCCCAGCACCGGGACAGGACCACCGCGCCGGGGGTGCGTAACCTCAGCCCGCAGCCAAACAGGGGATTCTTTAGCTCAGCCCTCCTTCTCCAACACCCCCTTTGTAAAAAAAATGCAACCTTAAAGTGCAAATGCTGGCAGGAGGGAGCAAACTTTGCAAAGGTACAGAAGCTCCAGACACGGAGCTCTCCAATGGGGACCCCAAAACCCACCCTCCACGCACACTCGGTGTTATGCAGGCACTCTCCGACAACCACCCGCTGCACGGATAATCCAGCCTGCATTATTTTGCATCCAGCCAACCCCACCTCCTACTCGCCCAGGCCCCCAGCGACAATCCCTTCTCGGGAGCGCGCAAATGAGGCGCAGCCCAGACCTGGGGACTGCGCGGGGAGGGCCACGACCCCTGCAAACCGTGACCCAGATCGCGCCGCCCCACCTCACCCATTTTCCCTCCCTTCCTCGAGGCCACACTTTGGGCCTGAGTCCCACTACTCGGAGGGACGCAGCGAGTCCGCGCCGGCTCCAAACAGAGCCATCTCCCCCGCAGGGCGCATCGCTTTCCGCCGGAGCCGCGGCTCTCTCCCTGGAGAGGCTGGGGAAAGACTAGGGCGGGTCTGTTCTCCTGGGGACCCGCGGAGCCGGGCTAGCTACTCTTGAGCTCGAAAGGTTTCCTTCGCGAGCAACACGCGTTCTCCGCTCCTTACCTCCCAGGCCTCCCGGGGTCTCCCGGGCCGCGGTCCGTGCGCTGCGCGCGCCCTGCACCCGCTTGGCTCCGACACTGTCCTCAGAGCCCCCCGCACAGACAGATGACTGTCACTGACTGCGCTTTGAAGCTCGGGGGATATTATTAACTGAAAAATCTGACACACCCGGGGGGCGGGGAGAGAAGGGGCTGTGGAGCAGGCCAGGGGAGGGGGCGAGGCGGCGGCGCGCGGCTTCACCCCGCCCTCTTGATTTCCATAAAAATCAGGGGAGGTGCCAAGGCTTTCGCGCCAAAAGCCACTTGCTTTTCTTCTTACTAGAGGAAGCTTCGGCGCTGGCGAGCCCGGTGAGCTCCTCTCGCCCTTTGGAGCCCAGGTTTGCAGCCGGTGCGCGGCGAGCCAGTTGCGCGCCACACGGTGCACGCGGCCGCACCCTGGGCCTGGCAATGCTCGGCGCCGCAAGCATCAACGCTGCTCATTGCGCGGGGAGGCCTACCCGCGAGGGCGGAGGACGCGCGTGGGAGCGAGCCCCCGATGGCTGCGGCTAGCGCGCCGAGAGGGCGGCCCCGGTTGGAAATGAAAACGTGCGGGCACTCGGGTGGCGCTGGTCGCAGGTTTCTTCGGCCGAAGGCGACACCTCGCGGAGGCAGAGCAAAAAGCGAAGCAGGGGCAGGCAGACGGGTTAGCACTGGAGCTGCCGCAGTCCACACCGCCGGGCTCGAACCTGGGACCCCGAACTGTTAAAAGAGTCAGGAATGGGACAAAGCCCAGTGCTTCAGTTCCAAAGGCGCTGCCTATTAGGCAGTTCTAAAAGATTAGGGAAACCGGCGCATCCTTAGGATAGGGGTCATCTATTGTTATTCATTACCGGAGCCGGATAGAGTCTTCCGGGGAAATTACATCCTGCGGTCGCCCCTCCCGGCCCAGCCCCCCACTAGACCCTCACTTCCGTCTCATTTTCTTGACTCTTAAGTAATCATGGAGTAAAATGAAAGTTATTGCTCCAGATACTGGCACGGTCGTGCATGCCCTTAATCCCAGAACTCTCAGAGGCAGAGGCAAGAGCATCTGAAATTTGAACCCAGCCTGGGCAACTCAGTAAGACCCAGACTCAAAAGTAAATTAAAATGGGTTCGGATGTAGCTCAGTAGGGAGGCCCCAGGTTCAATACTCAATACCAGGGGAAAAAAGGATTGCTTCTGCAGAGGAATACCCCGTGGGGCGTGGTTCTGCCTCAGGAGCTGTGGAGCCACCCACCTAGGCCAGATGCGAAGGCCACTGTCCCTTCCCCTGCTGGCCCAGAGGGGAACCTTCACATTAGCCTGTGAGGAGCAGGGCTTCCGTCGGAGATCCAGGTTTTGGCCCTCCACTCACACCACTGTACAAGCGCTTCACTGGAACTGCACTCGTGCAGGGCACCTCTCGCTAACCTGCTAGGACCCATCCTCGCCAAAAATAAGTGGGGAAGCCCATGTACAAGGAAAGGATCAGTGTGTGAGTATGAGTGGTTGTGCATGCCTTTAATCCCCCCAGTCTGGTAGGCTGAGGCAGGAGGAACACAAATTTCAGCCCAACCGGGGCAATTTATTTTTTATTTTTATTTTGGTGGGGCTTTTTTTTGAATCAGGGTACTGCTGGCTGGCCTTGAACTTACAGTGTGGCCTCTGTCTCAAGAGGTTTTGCCCTTCAAGCCTCTTGTTTTTGGTTGGGGGACAGAGGGCAGCTGGGATGGCACACACTTCCATTTCCTGCCAGAGGCCAACTCTGTCTTGTCGCAGATCCTCATGCAGTTGCTGTGGTGAAATCAGGTCACAGCCTAATACACGGGGCGGATATTCACCGGTGCCTTGGTTTGCAGGTGGAAAGGTAGACTGGGAGAAGCTGACTGATGCTGCAGAGGAACCCAGGAGATTACTAAGGCCTAGTTGACATCACACACCCAAAGTCCCTTTTTTCAGTACTGTAGTTGAACCCTGGGGCTGCACCTTGAGTGGGAGCCTCCAGGTGGCTGAATTTCCCAAGCTGAGCTGGAACCTGAAATCTTGCTTCTGCCTTCCAGAGTCTGGTGAAACAAATCTTCAGGCCACTGTAAAGCCAAGGTTTGGTTCTCATCCTGAACCCCTAAGCAGACTCAGCACAGGGCCTGAAGAGGCAGCCACCTAGGGGCCCTTCGGGCTGAGAAGGCAACAGAACCCTCAGTGGAGTTACTGCCTTAGCCTGGTTAGTGATAGGGTTCAGTTCATAAATAAGAAGAGATGGGTGAGGGTGAAAATGTTTTAGTCAACTAATTTCCTGCTTTAAGGACAAAACAACGAATAGCAAAAAAGTAGCAAGCCAGATGTGGTTCTAGTCTCACTGGGAGGCTGAGGCAAGAAGATTGTGGCCAGGTGCAGCCTGAGCAACACAGCAAACCAGGGAGGCCCTGTCTCAAAACTTGAAAGACAGAGTCTGGGGCTGCCTGCTAAGTACTCCAGGGCCCGGTGGCTCCTAAAAGTTTCATCCCCTTCTCCCCCCACAGGAATGTTGCACCAGGCCTTTGCACAAATCCACATCCCCAGCCCATTTGATACAGGGTCTCACTAAATCACTAAATTGCCCAGGCTGGGCTTCACTTGCCACCCTCCTGAATGCTGGGGTCACCTGCATCAGCCACCAAGTCCAGCTCCATTTTCCTTGGTGACTTCAAAGCAGGGCCTGATGAGCACACCTGTCAGCCCAGCACTTGGGAGGCTGAGGAGGACTGCTTGGGATATATAGCTATAAAAGCATAAGAACTAATGGGGAAATTGACTTCATTCCATACCTACACTCTGGCATCCACAGAGTAAAGATAGTGGTCCAGGAGAGTCTTACGAGGTAGTGCAGGCTGGCCTCTACCTCCTGGAAGTCCTCCTGCCTCAGCCTCACTAATGCTGGGATCACAAGTGTGTGCCACCTCACCTGGCTCAACTTTGACTTTTTTCATCATCCCATGGGTTTGCAGCTGTATAGTGCTGTTGTAAGGCCAAGAGCTTGTGCAGTGTATCCAAGACTGAAATTATGTATAGCCACCAAAAATGTTAGATATGTGGAAGCAGGTGTGCAATTGCGCATGAGCAGGACGGTAGCAAGCTGAGGTCATGTGTCTGGCCTTTTGGATACAGTTGGATCACCCAGCTAAACCCAAGGACGCACAGACAGTGTGACACCAGGTGTTAAGTGTGGTCACTGAATAGAATCAGACTGGTGTGGCAGGATTTTTATTTTATTTATTATCTTTTTTTTTGGCAGAACTGGAGATTGAACTCAGGCCCTTGCTCTTGCCAGGGAAGCGCTTAATCTATTGAGCCATTTCTCCAGCCCGGGATTTTTTTTTTTCTTTTCAAAGTTTTATTGATAAACATATAGCAATGAGACAGTTTCAAATCAAATCGAAAGTACAGTTTCAACAAATAATACACTGCATATATTCTTCTTAGTGGTTAATTGCTGTACAAGATGCATCCCGGGATTTTTAAATTCATTTATTTTATGTATTTTTTTTTTATTGATTTGTTCTGAGAAGGTCCCACAATCCAGGCAGCTTGTGATATGTTAGGTGGCCCAGGCTATCCAGAAACTGAGGATCCTTCTGCTTCTGCCTCTCAAATGCAGGAAGCACAGGCCAGCACCACCTGGCAGTCCCCCCCCTGGGATTTGCAGGGAATTTCACTCCTCCTTTTTATCTTCTTAACTGTTGTTTTGGTGGACTTAACTGTGTAGCAGAAGTGGAAGATCTTTCCTGCCCCAGGTCACCCCTGGAGGCCACTCCCTCACACCTGGTTGGAATTCTTAGGGTCAACTCAGCTAGGAGGCAGAGGCAAGAGAATCCCACATTTGAGCTCAGCTTGAATAAGAGACCCTTTGTATCTGTGTATTCAAAGTGGTTAGGATAGATATATAGTTACATTCTCTTAATGAATAGAGTGATTTGTTCTAATGGTGTTTGTAAATAGGATATCATGTCCGCATGTTATACAGCAATTAACCACCAGGAAGAATTATTGAAACTGTCCTACCAAAAAATAAAAAATAAAAATAAAAAAATAAAGTTTTCTCTCTGTTGTGGTCCCCCCCCAAAAAAAAATTGTATTTCTCTAATGAAAAAAAAAAAAAAAAAAAAAAAGAAATGAAATGAAAAGAAGGGGGGTGTAGCTCACTGAGCCCCCAGGGGGTTTGATTCTCAGGGCTGGAGTCTTCCGGCTTCACCTCCCAAAGACAACCATGACCCAACCACCCTAGAAGAACCCTGGCCACACCCTGGGGTTTTGACACCTGGTCTGGAGGATGGACCTGGGAGCCACCTCCTGATGTGCTATTATTTTTATTAGTATCTTCCTGCCTAGTATCAGCCTCCCTGGTACCATTAGTGCTGGTGCCCAGAAACCAAGTGCTCCTTCCTCAGTCCCTGTGCAGGAAGAAGGCCAAGTCTCTGGGACCTTCCTGGTCCCATTACCCCCTCCTCTCTTGTCTGCCTGGACCCAGGACGGTGCCATGGCCCAGGTCCCCTCGCAGGGGCTGTCAGCAGGGAGGGTGGCACCCACCAGGTGACCAGGTGATTGCCACAGGTATCCTCTGTCCCCAAGTCCCTGCCTGTCCACCAGGCTGCCCATGCTGTCTAGGGCAGGACAAGGGCTCAGCTTCGCTCTTTCCCAGTGCTGGAATCAACCCAAGACCTCACTTTCTAGGCAGGAGCAGAGCTATGGGCCACACACAGCCCCTCCTTGGGACCCACTATCTGAATGCCCGGTGATGCTCCTGCCTCAGCCTCGTACACATAGGATGACAGGAATGTACCACCATACCAGCCTTGTTTTTTAATTTCTAATTTTCAGTCTGGGTCTCACTGCCCTCCTGCCTCAGCCTCCAAGTGCTGGATTCCAGGCATGGGCCCTGTACGTGGCTGACATAAACATCTTAGCAAAACCTCTGAGGATTGGATGAATTAAGACTTGTTAAGTCAACTAATGTTAAAACAGCTCAGCCCAAACAAAAATAAGCCAGGATCAAAGAGAGAAAAGGCTTACAAGTTACTTAGTTGAGAGAATCTCAAAAAAAGAAAAATAGGGTGCAGCGGCAGGTCTGTGAATCCAGCACTACTGGAGGGAGGTTGAGGCAGGAAGATCTCACCCTCACACCCAGCCTGGCCGCTTTAGAAACTGTCTCAAACTAAACAGTAAAATACTTTGGACGAGGGTTGGGGAGATGGCTCAGTAAAATAAGCGCTTCCCTGGCAAGCGCAAGGGTCTGAGTTCAATCCCCTGGTTCCAACAACAACAACAACAGCAACAAAAAAGCCAAAAAAACCTGGGAGGAGAAAGTTGCTGCCTTTAATTCCCAGTGTGGGAAGGAAGAGGGGCCAGGTGGGTGGGCCAACGGCCTCGGCCCCCTGCTGGGGTCTCCCCTTCCCTGGCTCCCAGCCACAGGCCAGTGCAGGCCATCCGGGAGGTGGGGCCCAGGGCAGGGCTCACAAGGTGGTGCTGCCTACTGGGCCTCGCCTTTACTGCTATCCTGGTCCCTGCCCAGGCCCTGGGTTCCATTACAATCCAGATGAAGACCGGGCTTCTGCCCAGCAGTTTTTTCTGCCTCTTTTCTAATTTTTACTTTGAAGCTGTTATGGTTTGTGTCTAGTTGTCCCCCCAAACCCTTGTACAGTCATGGGGTGGTCTTCTAGAGTTTGTATTAACTCATGACCAATGGGACTATGGGTGTGAGTGCTGCTGGGATTATGAGTGTGAGAGCTGCTGGGATTATGGGTGTGAGTGCTGCTGCGATTATGGTTGTGAGTGCTACACCCAGCCTGGGGCAGACAGCCTGAACGCAACATAAGGGAGACTGGCTTTCTCTCTGTTGCTGTTGTTGCCACTGTTCCTGTCCTTTTGCTCTCTGTTGTTTTTCCGCCATCATGAACTGCTGCCCTCTGCCATGTGCCACTCAGCCTTAGAGCCAGCTGAGTATGGACTGAAACCTCCAGTAACTGTGAGCTAAATAAACCTTTCCTTCCTTCTTTTTTTTTTTTTTTCAGAACCAAGGATTAAACTCAGGCCCTTGTGCTTGCCAGGGAAGCGCTTATTCTACTGAGCCATCTCCCCAGCCTTTCTTTCCTTCATGTTGAGTGTGGGGTATTTGTCCCAGCAATGAGAGAACAACTGAGACAGAGGCAGCGTCTCACTCTGCAGCCCAGGCTGGCCTCGAACTCCTGGCAAATTTCAGCCTCAGCCTCCTGTGCAGATGACAGGCCTGCGGCCACTCTCCTGAAGGAGGACGCTCTCTTCTGTGGGTATTGAGCCATCCTGCTTGCTGGGAGGACACCTGCTCCTCCGCCACTGAGACTGAGGCGGTCCGCATCTCCAGCCTCCACGCTGCCAGGCTACCATGGTAGGGAAGCCAGAGCGACGCGGAGCTGTGCCGTTTCTTCATGCGGGGCCCTTGGACTGAACCGGCCTCACACAGAGCTCCATTGCCAGTGCACCCCCTTTTTACATTTTGCTTGGAGACAGGGTCTCTATGTAGCTGGTCTCACATTTGTGGTGATTTTTCTACCTCAGCCTCCCAAGGGCTGGGATTCTAGGTGCTCAAGGCCAGCCTGGTCCACGTAGCAAGGCTTCATCTCAGAAAATGAAAAAAATAAGTCACTCGTTGCTTGGCCCTGACTAAGCATTCTCAGGCATACGAGAAACGACTGTAAGATCAAAAACCAACCAGGGAGTGGCTTACTCCTGTGGTTCCAGCTGCCTGGGATGCTGAGGCAGGAGAATCACAAGTTTGAGCCCAGCCTGCACAACTTCATAACTTAGTGAGACACTGTTTCGGAAGAAACCGTAGCAAGACAGCAGTGGGTTGGCTCTGAATGGTTGAAACCCGGAACTGTGCCTGCCACATGACGTCTCTGCCACAGTGTCCAGGCTCACAGTGGGAGTAAGGAGCCTTCTCATTTCACTCTACAAGGGGACCAGGTGCCAGAGCAGTGGGCTGGGTTTGGAGGTGAAGCTTGATGGCCTGGCACCATACCTGTCCTTTTTCCAGTACTGGGGATAAACCCAGGTCTTCACCCGGAGCTACAGCCCCAGCACTTTCTACTTTGCAATTTTGAGACCAGGTCTCATTACCTTGAGCAGGTAGAGCCCACACGTGCAGCCCTCCTGCCTCGGCCTCCTGGAGCGATCCCTTCTGCACAGCCTTAGGTGAGTCCGCTCACGTCAGTCTCGGGTGCTTGCACACACAGGGCCACCACACCCTTGTGGGGACCCCTTCCCACCAGCACGCAGTCTGTGGGAGTGGCCAGGCAAGGCCACAGCAGGCCGCTGCATCCTCCCCGCCCAGTGTCTGGGCTGCTCACGTTTCCTGGTAAGCGGCATCAAATCCAAAAACCTGTCACAGGCACAGATGGCGTTGCTAGCACAAAGGAGAAACCAATTAGAAGTGAAAACAGAAATGCAGACTTGTAAATGCGAACAAATTGTTTCAGTGTGGGCGACGAGCACACAGGAAGGTAGCTTGTTTCCCTTCTTTCTTCCCCAGCACCAGGGAATGAACCAGGTCCCTGCATGGAGCTGTGTCCCCAGCCCTTTTCATTTTTTATTTTGAGATGGTGTCTTGCTAAGTTGCCCAAGCTGGGCCTGAACCTGCAGTCCTCCTGCCTCAGCCTCCTTAGTGCCGGAATTATAGGGCCACATATTCCCGTCCATCCAGGAAGGCTTCTTCTTCAGCAAACAAACTTTCCCATGCCTCTGCTCCCCCACTGGGGTCCTAGTTCTCAGATCTCACTTTGGTCATCAGAGGATGCTAACCATTGGGCCCTGCCACCTACACAGACTGCTGCTTTCTGCCCACAAGTGACCACTGGGCCGTAAGTAGGCTCCAGGACACAATCTCTAAGTGTTGTGTGAGCATCCATTCATTCCTTAAATAAACCACTGTAGGGGTCTTAATCTGAGCCTTCCCCCTGTGCATCAGGCAGATCCCAGGCAAAGCCCACAGGCCAGGGCAAGTGAGCCCTCAGCTCCTGGGAATGGCAATAGGGTGGAGGTGGAGTTGGTGCAGCCGTGTGCACCCCTGTATTGCTGGCTGCCTTTGGTCTGCGTTATAAGAGACTAGGCAAGCAGAGCAGGGCAGGAAGATGTGAAAAGTTGGTGGCTTCACTGGAAAAGGAGATCGAGTAAAGGTGACACCCAAGAGGCTGTCTTAGTCGAGAGAGAGAGAGAGAGAGAGAGAGAGAGAGAGAGAGAGAGAGAGAGAAGTAACTCATGGTTTTAAAGGGTTTGGCCCATGGCTGGCTGCTGCAAGGCAGGAGCATCGTAGCATCTTGTGGAGAAGAGCTTCTCAGAACGTGGTGCCAGGAAGCCAGGAAGCAAAGAGAAAAGCTGGGCATGAACCTTCCTGGTCACACCCCATTGACCTCCTCCACTGATGAGCACAGTCCCCTGTCTTTGTAACTTTCCTCGTCACTGAGACAAACTACTGAACATTCATAAATTAAAGGAAGAAAATTTTATTCAGCTCATAGTTTGCAGAGGTTTTGGCTCGTGGTTGGCTGGTTCCAAAGCCTGACAGAAGGGCACCATGACAGAAGGGCATTGAAGAGGAGAAGCAACCCATGAAAGGGCAGCAGGAAGCAAGGCAGCAGCAAGCAGATGTGCTTTCTATCTGTCCCTTTTATTCCACCCAGGCTACAAGTCTGGTGCCCACCACACCCAGGGGAGGCTTTGTTATCCACACCCCTAACTGTGCTCATCCCATTTAGCTGTCACACACCTTTCATTCATGTTCCCATATCTTAGCTTCAGCCACCTCCAGAGAGCCCTGCCTATGAGCACATGAGGCTTTGTGGGGTATCTAGACCCAAGCTGGAACACACCGTGATCCTGTCACCTTCCACACATGTGGCTGTGGGATCCAGACCTAAGCCATGACAGAGGCTAGTGTCAATACAGAGAAGGTGGGTGCTTGCTCTGGGACAACAGGAAAGATGCTCAGAAGTATCCCAGAAATCAGCAAGGCTACTCACCACCCTCCCATCAGAAGCCAAGCGGACTCCACTGAGTTTTCAAAGCAGATCCAGGAGGTCAGGCCATGCATGAGTGGCAGTGGAAGACCTTTCCCTGGGGCTCTTCTCTGAAAGGATTCTGTATTCTGTCCTAGAAATTTCCTACGTTTAGTTTTTTTAAAATTTAATTTAATTTATTTATTTATTTGTGTGTGTGTGTGTGTGTGTGTGTGGCCAGCTCAGCCCACCAGGGGGCGGGGCTGGCTGGCATGTGGTGCTGGGGGATTGAACCATGGTCCCTGTGCTTTGCTAATCTTGTTCTGAGTAGGTGATTTAGACCACTGAGCCATCTCACCAGCCCCTGTCCTAGACATTTCTTGAAACAGATTTATATTTATGTGTGTCTAGTGGGAGGGTAGTGGTCTTGCCAATTTTGGGGCATATTTGCAGGCCTGTGAAACCAGCACTGGTGGACAACGCCAAGGTCTGCCTGAGTGTGAGCCCTGCTGGGGCCCCCTCCACCACGGTTGCAGGGTCCTGTGGAGGCAACTATAAGGCTTTCTTTCAACTGTGGCTGAGCCTTCCAGCAGAATGTGACTTAAAGCTCCAAGGAGACCTTGGACAGGGACCTGTGACAAAGGCTGGGGCAGCAGAGACTTTGGCTGCTCTTCATGTGCAACTTGAGACCAGCAGTGAACTGCTATAGTCTGAGCACAAGACCAAGGTAGTTAGACTTGGTCCTTAGGATTGTGTCCTGGGGCTGAGCCCATGAGTGGAACTGGAAGGGGATTATTGTATCCTGGCCTGTTTTCCATCCTCAGAAGCCAAACAGTATGGCTGATAAACGGTACAGCTGGAATTCCAACCCGCAGGTACCTAACCTACAACAGTGTTCTGCTCAGGTTCCTGGTGCTGTCTTCAAGGTGGCGTTGAATCTCATGTGCACAATCAAAGTCAATGCATATTTTAAGATCAGTGTAGTCTGGTCTTAAAATAAACATTAGCTTTGCTCATTTTTGTGTGATCTTGAGAATGAACCAGTGCCTCACACTGGGCTCCATCCCCAGCCCTTGTGTATGGTGCAGGGTCTGCCGAGTCACTCAGTTGTCCAGGTTAGACTGGAGTTTGCAGTGCACCTGCCTTAGCCCCAGAAGTCTGCTTGGCCCAGGTCTGGGTGACAAGCCTGCACAGTTACACCTGAGTGTGGCCAAGCTAATGTCCTGTGAGGTTTCAAACTCCCAACCCACACTAAAGACTGGAACCAGGTACAGCCCTCCAGAGCCTCTGCCTACAGCTAGCCCAGGCACCTGGCACTGCCTCCATTTCTGGGGCAGGCGTCTGCTTTCTGAACCACAGGGATTCAGTCCTCCACAGAATCTCCAATGTAGTCATACTAGCACTTGGGAGGCTGAAGCAGGACGATCAAAAGCTCTAGTCCAGCCTGGACAATTTAGCAAAGACCCTGTCTCAAAGAAAGCGCTGGGGGTGCAGCTCAGTGCAAAGACCCTGGAGTCAACTTCAGTACCAGGGGCAAAAGGGCAGGGATGGAAAATGTGAGACTAGGGAGGCAGCTCCCTGGCCATGGCAAGTTCTGTCTTGGTCAGAGGCTGGGCTAAGTGTGAAAACTGCCCCTCCACTTGTGCTGTGTGTTTATTGTGGCTAGGACTCACTGATGGGCCCTGCGCAGGTGAAGCTGTTCCGTGGGTGGCGTGCACTTGGACCCCGGCTTGGCCGGGCCCTGAGTTGGGCTTTAGAGGCGCCCAGTCTCTGAGGGGTCCTAATTAATTTCCCCCCAAGCCTCCGACAGATCCGCAGAGAAAAATGAGCCTCAAACGGCGCCATCGCCAGCGCCTCAAGTATGTGAGCAATGCGAGTGTGTGATAGCCATCAGCGGAGCCTCTGTCTGTTCTCCTCCCGATGCGCCCGGGGAATAGGCGCGGAGGAGCCCAGGCTTGCTGCGGGGCTTGGAAAAAGCCGTTTTGCCTCTGCACACCTCCTGGGGTGCCAGCCTGAGTAGACCTCAGAGCCCACATGAGGTCCCAAGCTGAGAGCAGCTCCCAGCCTGCATCAGACAAAGCACTTCCCCTCCATCCCCACCCAGTCTGTGTGGGATCCGCAGGACCCCTGTAGTCTGGGTGTTGGGGCAGGCAGGCCCCAGAGAACAGTAAAGTCTGTGTTTTGAGACAAGATCTCACTATGGGGTCCAGGCTGTCCTTGAACCCCAGTGATCCTCCTGAGTCAGCCTCCTGAGTCTGGGACTACAGACATGTGCCAGCACACCTAGCCTAAGCATACTGTCTTTGACTTGGGCAAACAGAGGCAGGGGTTTTTAGCAGGAAGGGGCAGGTGCAGGGCCTTGGGCTATCCACCCTGCAAGAACCACCAGTCCCTTTGTGAGTGACCAAGGCTTTTGCACTGTCTATCCTAGGCCTATTTCTTTTTCTTTTTCTTTTTTTTTGCGGAACCGGGGATTGAACTCAGGCCCTTGCGCTTGCCAGGGAAGTGCTTATTCCACTGAGCCATCTCCCCAGCCCTTCTGTTTTTTTTTTTAAGTCTCTCTATGGAGCCCAGGCTGGCCTCAAACTCATAGGGATTCTCCTGCCTCAGCCTCTAGAGTGCTGGGATGGAGATATGCACCATCATGCAAGGCTGAAAGTGCTTCTGAGAAAGCAGACAGACAGCCCCAGACTCCTGGGCTGCGTTTGGAACCTCAGCCAGGGAGAAGGCTCAGGCCTGCGGAGTCATCCTAGCCTGTAGCACAGCTGCCTCTGGGGTGAGGGGACGACACGACCCCCAGGAGCTGGCAGTCCTGACTGCACTGTGGCCTCAGGAGGAAACCTGCCGGCCCAGGGCATCTCCAGAACCCCAACACACCCACGGCCCCCGGAGTTCTTCCCCATAAAGCAGCTGTTACTGGTATGTTTTGGTGCGTATAACGATTACATTCATCACAGGGAATTTGTACCTGTGCGTGACAGAACTTGATCCTTTTCCCCCCATTTCTCTCCCACTCTGCTTTACCACAAAAGCTTTGATTTCACTTTGTCCTTCTCATTCTTATTTCTTCTCCTTTTCCTTGCTTTGCTCCCCTCCCCCTTTCTGTCCCTCCCCATTTGAACCTTCTCTTCCTCATTCACAATACCTATTGTACCTTTTGGCCCTTATTTGTACTTTAGTTTCTCACACCAGAGAAGCAATGCAATCCCTATACACGTGTGTCCGATTTAGTTCACTTAGGAGCATGGTCTGAAGGTGCATCCACCTACCTACAAGTGTCAAGCTGATCTTTCCTTGTGGCAGAGCAGTACTCCACTGCATGCAGACCCACATCCTCTTCATCCATTCCACAGCGGATGAAATCCCTGAATATTATTTATTTTTTTATGTATTTAGTACAGAGTCTACAGGGTCTCACTACACAGACTGGACTCATAGCGATCCTCCTGTTTTTCAGCCTCCCAGCTGCTGGGATTACAGGCACTCGCCACCCACCATGCCCAGTTTCAATTGCCAGTCTCAGCATGCCCCCGGGGGCGGGCCAGCACAGCACATGGTGGTGGTGGGGAACCCCTGAATTTTAAAATTGAAGCTCTATGCCGGGTGTGGTGGTGCATACCTGTTATCTCACACTCAGGAGCCCAAGGCAGGAGATCTCCAAGAGTTCAAGGATAGCCTGAACAGCAAGACTGTCTCAAGGAATAAATAAACCTAGCCAATTCCAGTCCCCGGTTCCCTCTACCTCCCTATTTCAATTCTGCACTGAGGGTGGGCATAGGTGGCAGCTTGAGGGAAGCCCGGCTGGCTGCTGTTAGCACCGACACTCCAGAGGCGGCTGCGGAAGTTGGAATCACCCAGGAACCTGGGCAGCTGGGGGCTGCTGTGCTCCAATGAGGGGTCCCTGCAGCACCCGGACGCTGTCACCTGGCCCAGCACGAGCTGTGGTCACAGTCACACTCTTTTGACATATGATTCACTAAGCTGGGTGTGGTGTCACATGCCTGTCTTCCCTGCACTATGGAGGCTGAGGCAGGAGAATGACTTTGAGTTGGAGGCCAGACTGGTCTACAAAGTGAGTTCAAGGCCACCCTGAGCTGCATAGTGAAACTCTCAAAACAGACCAAATAAATAAATACATAAATAAAGATCCCCTGAACCATGGAGTTCACCACAGCCTGGAGCTTGCAATTCAGATTAGATTTGGCCTTGGTCCCTCCCACGCCCAGCGCCTGAACCCCTCTCCACTGCAGGCTTCCCTGGGCATCCAGATGCAGACAGGGACCTAGGTCCAAGGCCAAGGAGCCCCGCTGCCTGGCATCTCAGAGCCCAGCGTCCTCCTGGCCACATTCTGCCCTCCATGCCCCGCAGGCATCCCCCAGGGTGCCTACCACCGGTCACTTGCAGTCCACTGGAGACTCTGGCCCAGGGAGGGCTGGCTTAGGAGGGACTGTGTGGGGAGATTGCTCACCAGCCAGCCCAAAAGCTTATCGATGTGTTTGGCTTTTATTTTTTTTCAGTACTGGGGCTTAAACCCATGACCTGCCTTCGCACTGAGCTACACTCCCCCTTTTTAATTTTGAGCAGCCTCACTATGGAGCCCAGGCTGGCCTTGAACTCTGAGGATCCTCCTGCCTCAGCCTCCCAAATGCTTAGATCACAACACTGCCACACCAGGTTGCTCTCTTGATCTGGGACTCCTTATACTACATTGTAGTGCAGCAGAAAGCCCTCACCAGAAATAATCTTGCACCCCAGAGCCTCGGGAACACAAGCCTCGGAAACAGCTGTAGCTCATGGTTCACAGGCTCTGGGGCTTTCTGGGCAGCAGCAGCAATAGACAGAATCCCATGAGTCTACCCTACCTGCTCTGCCTGCTGGGCATGAAAGGTCTCACCTCTAAGCAGGGTGTGGTGGCACATACTTCAAGGAGGCTGAGGCAGGAGGGTCACCTAGAGTTACAGGCCAGCCTGGGCCGCAGAAAAGAAAAGACAACAAAAGGAAAGTTTCATGTCAGCCAGGCAGGTCTTGGTTCTACCCGCCCTCTCTACTAAACCACTAGATCTGTCACCAACATCTCATACCTCAGAGCCATGCAGGACTTCCACACACCCCGAACTTCCCGGTGCGCCTCGTGGGTTCCTGGAGCGTGTCACCCTGGCCGGTGTCTGCAGTCCCTGCTCTGCGTCTCATGCATCTCGGTGGGGCCCAGATGGGAGGTGAATCCGTCCCTACTGTGCTTTCTATGTTCTTGCATTTATTCCTTTGGTTTTTTGGTACAGGGTCTCACTAGGTAGCCCTGGCTGCTCTCAAACTGCTGCAATCCCCCTGCCTCAGTCTCCCAGGAGCCAGGATTATAGGTGTGTGCCACCATGCCTGGCATTCTGGATGTTTTGTCACAGCTCTCTCTCACTTTCTGTCTTCCTCCTCCTTTCCCTCTCTCTTCCTTCTTTTCCTAGCTGAGATCAGGTTTGGGGCCTTGAATGCCAAGCCAAGCCGCACACCGCTCCCACTTGCATAACTCTTGCTTTAGTGGGTTCATTCTGTAGAATGGTCCTGAGAATGGTCTATGGCAGAACGTATTTTTGAGATCTTTCAAGTTAGAATTTTTTTCTCAATCTCCATTGAATCAACAATTTGTCTGGGCTTAATCATCTGTACTTGGAAAATATTTCCCTTCTGAATTTTATTTTTGTTTATTGACTCATTTTACAGTGCTATCTATAGATTGAATGCAAGCCTTCCCACAGAGCCCCAGCCCGGCCTTGCTTGTACTTTTTATCTGAAGGTGGGCTCCTGCCCAGTCACCAGGCTGCCCAGGCTGGTTTGGATCTGTGGCTTGCCTGTCTCAGCCTCCCCAGGTGCTGGCTGGGCATCCAGGTGCCCCGGCCCACCTGGGCCTCTTGAGGGTAGAGGCCTGGCTATCTTGTGTCTTCCCCTGTTTTATTAGTTTTCTCCCAGGGGTGGGGTCCCTATGATTTTTTTTTTATCTGCTATTATTAAAATTTTATGACTTTAGATTTCTTTTACACATTCGTTAAGCATTTGGGGGATCTGTGTATGTAATTTTCTGTGAACAATGGCTCTGGAATTCCTGAAATTTAGATAAGGATTTTTGGACTGCCCTGAGATCCTTTTTTCAAACCATTTTAGTGTCTCCATCACGTTAGAGGCAGGACAAAGATGTGGAGACTCCTTGCTAATCCAACTGGTTGTAGGCCAGGATGCAGCTGAGCTGTGGTACTTGCCTATCATTCCAGCACCTGGGAGGCCGAGGCAGGAGGATCGAAAATTTGAGCCCAGTCTGGGCAACTCAATGACTTAGCCACCTTACAAGCCCCTGTCTCAAAGTAAACTAAAAATTGAAAGGGGTGATGGCTGAGTGGAATAAGTGCTTTGCTGGCAAGCGCAAGGGCCTGAGTTCAATCCCTGGTTCCCCGAAAAAAAAAAAAAAAATCAAAAGGGGTGGGATGTAGCTCAGTGCAGAGGCCTGGACTCAGCCCCAGACGGGTTGGAGGGAAGAGGAGGTTCTTTGTGTGAATGTGTGGTGTTCTAGCAGATGAGCTTTACTTTTCATTCATTATTTTATTATTTTTATTTTTTTATTTTTGAGACAGGGTCTCACTATTTAGCTCAGGCTGCCTTGGGCTGGGGAGATAGCTCAGCAGTCTAAGTGCCTGCCTGGCAAAAATAAGGATCCAGGTTTGATCCCCAGCACCACATGCCATGCCAGCCCTGGAACCCCGGGTGTGCTGTGCCAACCACTGAAACCGGGCGTGGTGGCACACACCCATAATCCCAGCACTGGGGAAGCTGAGACAGGAAGATCGCTATGAGTCTGAGCTGCTTAGCAAGACCCTGTACCAAATAAATAAATGAATAACTAAAACATTGGAAAAAAGAAATTTTAGTTCAGGCGTCCTTGAGCCCCAGCTGGCTTCAAACTCATAGAGACCCTCCTGCCTCAGCCTGCTGCCTCAGCCTCCTGGAGTGCCTGACTAGAAACAGCTCTGCTCCCTTGTTCAGCCAGGATGGCTGTGTTCCCTGTGCACTGGTCTATCTGTCACGTGTATGTCTGTCCATCAGTCTCTCTGCTCCCACAGCTGGTCCCACTCAGGCTGCTCTGTCCTTCTGCCACTGGGCCCAGCTGACACCTGGCTGACAGCTGCTCACAGCTACTGCTGGCTCTCGGGCTTGGGCATGGGGAATGTGGCTCAGACAGGCACAGCTGACAGCAGCCCTGCAGAGCGGACAGACTGCGTGCCAAGGGCAGGGCCCCACAGCCCAAGGTGCAGCAGGGGCCAAAGCTGTCTGCCTGCCCCGAGTGCTCTGCCTCCTGCCCCACTGTGTGGGATTTAATCCAGGGCTTCACACCAAGCTGCATCTATAGCCTTTTTAAATTTCTGAAACAGTCACTAAGTTGCCCAGGCTGGGCTTCACCTTGCCAGCCTCCTGCCTCCCCTCTGCAAGTGCCGAGATGACAGCTGTGCACCAGCCTGGCACAACTCCGCTAAGGGCAGCAAGGTGCTGAAAGGCAGATATGCTGAAATGCTGCGTGGTCACTTGTGGAGAATGCAGCTGCGCGCAGGCGGGAATCAGTTGTTACCTGGGCAGACAGGGGTACTAACCCACCCTGAGGGCACGGCTCGTGAGGAGACAAGGGGGGGCTGGAGCAGCGGGGAGTGGTGAAGCCCCCTGCAGCCTGCCGCCCCTCCCAGCGCCCAGGGGCACGCTTCACATATTATCTCACTTAATGGGGCCATGCAGCTTATGAAGCCTCTTCGCCACCTCTTCCTCCTGTTTTTCCTTTTGTTTTTAAGACAGGGCCTTGCTATGTAATTCAGGCTGCCTGCAACGCAGTATCAATCCTCCTGCCTCTGCCTCCAGAGTGCAGTGGTAATACATGTGTGCCGTCATGCCTGGGAGCCCCAGATTCCTACAGAGCTAGGAAACACTTGAGAAAATCTTGCCCCCACAGAGAGTCCATGAGAGCGATTGTCTTCTGTCGTTTTTGGTAGACTGTTGAGCTTCGGCGGAGAGAAGCGGAGACAATTCCCACACCAAGCCTCGCAGCGAAGGAGCTGCCTTTCTCTGCATGCGCAGCTGACAGTCACAGCTCTGAATAACGGCATTCATTGCAGGAAGGCTTTGCACGCCAGAGAGGCTGCGTAGCGAGCTATATTTAGAGAACTCTCTTGTCTCGGCTCGCAGCGCTGGAGATCAGCGCAAGACTCAGCATTAACCCTTTGATCAAGCGCTACGCTTCTTCTTTTTTCTGACACTATCGGGCAAAATGTGAGGCAGTCGCAATAAAGTCTCTTAATTTACAAATTCAGCAGCATCTATGAAATCTATGGAAAGAAACTCTACCTGTTTAGCTGAAGATGTCACAGAGTAAACTGGGTATGGTAGCGCACACCTGTCATCCTAGCACTCAGGAGGCTGAGCCGGAGGGGGAGGGGAGTTGCCATGTGTTCCAGGCCAGCCTGGGCTACATAATGAGTTCTAGGCCAACCTGATCTGTACCACTATACAGATACCATGTTTCAAAAAATTAAAAACAACACCAAAAGCGCAGAACCCCAATCTCACCGGGCACACTGTGGCTGCCCCAGCCCTTGTTCCTCCACACCATGTGACTGGCGTCAGCCCAGCACACCCAGCACAGCCCTGACTGTCTGCAAAGCTGGGCTCCATCTTGCTGGGCTCCCAAGGCTTTGTGGGACCTGCTCCTTAAAAATGTGTTCAGTCTACAGATTGCTTTATACACAGTTTTGTTAAGCTTATTAAATATATCTACCCATTCACATATGTGTGCAAAATATGCTCACTTTATATAAGGGCCAGCCAAATAGCTCAGCGGATTAAAGCACCTGCAAACAGGTACAGGGGCTGGGGGTTCAATCCCCGGGCCTGTCGTGGTGGTACACGCCTGTAATCCCAGCTCTTGGGAGGCTGTAAACAGACCGATCACTAGGAGTCCAATCTAGTAGTGAGACCCTGAACACCCTATAGACCCTTCCCTAAAATGCAAAACTAAATAAACACATAAAAATAAATAAGATAATCCAGGCATGGTGGCACGTGCCTGTCATCTCAACAATTGGGAGGCTGAGGCAGGAGGATCCCCTTGAGTTCAAGGCCAGCCTGGACTACACAGCGAGACCCTGTCTCAAAAAAACAAAAATAAATAAGTAGGATGGCATACATGCGCAAGTGTGGGATGGTTCTGGTACAATGCGCCCATCCCAACAGGGCCTGGTAAACATGCCATATGGCCTGCACAGCTGCCCTCAAGTGGAGATCCGGGTGGGAAGTGCCCACAAGGCCTCCTGTGGGAAGGGTGCCGGTGCAGGGTCTCAGCGTCCAGCCCTGGGCCTTATGCTCTGGGCATGGCTCCTGCATCCTTGTCAGCAGTCTGGCACTTGGGACAGTTGTGGTATCCTGTGAAGCCGAGGTCTGCAGAGACTGCAAGGGGACAGGGCTACAGGAGGGGTCCAGGCTGCCAAAGGGAGGGAGGTGCAGTGTGCACCACACCACTCCCATGGGGGAACATGTCTTACTGCAAACATGCACTCATTGCTTTGGGTGTTGTGTTGGGTCTCACCATGGAGCCCAGGTGGCCTGGGACTCCCAGGGATCCTCCTGCCTCAGCCCCCAAGAGCTGGGATGGCAGGTGCGCCTCCAACTCTCCTGGCTGATACCTGCTTACAGTGCAGCCTGAAGCTTGAGAGAGCAGTGTGTGCCCTGGGGACAGAGCCAGGGCTCCAGGTCCTGTCCAGTCTGCTCTGGCAGGGAGAGTCCCTTCCTCCCAGCGCCTTGGAATCGGCTCCCAGCACTGCTCCCAGGAATGCGTCCCTGATCCACTGAGAGCAGAGTGCCAGGCCACTTGCTAATTAGGGCTCTTCACAAGCATGCCAGCACCTCGGCAACACACCAGTTAACAGTTGCTTTAATTGCACCGCGTACACAAGATTAATGAAGAGCCCGGCTCACGAGCGCTGAGGACCACCATCGCATCTGCAGCGGAATCTGCTCCTCTTCAGAGCCTGATTGAAAAATAAATCAGTGGTGAGGGGGGGGGTGGGGAGAAAGATGAGCCAACAAGGGCAGAAGGAGTCAGTTCATTGCTGGAGACATGTCTGGGACGTTGAATGCAAGTCTGATGTCTGATGCACCTGTCATCCCCATCCCAGCACTCAGGAGGCTGAGGCAGGAGGATCCAATGCAAGTTTGAGTCCAGCCTGGCCTTCAAAGTGAGTTCAAGAGTGGCCTAGAAGGGGCCAGGGAGAAGGCTCAGTAAAATAAGCGCTTCCCTGGCAAGTGCAAGGGTCTGAGTTCAATCACTGGTTCCGCCATAGGGTGGAAAAAAAAAAAAAGACTAGCCTAGATTAAGTAGCTAGACCCTGTCTCAAAAAACCAAAAATGTATCCAAAATGGAAAGAAAACAAAAAAAACAAGCTTGCTTCATTTTACAGACAACGTGATCACTACACAGAAAAGCCAATGTAATCTATCAAAAACAAACAAAAAACCCTGCTAGAATTAATAAATGAGTTTTTCAAGGTTTCAGGATAGAAGATCAATATACAAAAGTTGACTGCATTTTACATAACCTGGGGAAAGTTTTGATCTCTCAGGGCCAGCTTTTTTTTTTTTTTCTTCTTTTAACCCGTAAAATAAAAAGAAATTTAGAAAGTGTGAGGTTGCTTAGAGGGCTAGGAAAATACATGTTTCCAGGACAAAGTTCAATAAATGATTCCCATTTTTACTCATTTCTTTTTTTCATTTTATATATTTGGTACAGGGTCTCACTATACAGCTCAGACTTATTGTGATCCTCCTGTTTTCAGCCTCCCCAGCAGTGAGATTTTTTTTTGTTCCCAGAACCAGGGATTGAACTCAGGCCCTTATGCTTGCCAGGGACCAGCATTGAGATTACAGACATACACCACCACACCTGGACTTGTTAGCCAGCTCAGTGCAACCCAGGGGCAGAGCCGGTGCAGCATGCAGGACTGGGGATCAAACCCTGGTCCCTGTGCTTGCCAAATCAAGTGCTTAGTCCACTGAGCTATCTCAAGGGCCCTTGTTTTCATTTATTTTTTAAAGTTTGTCATTGTTTTAATTTTTTAGGCAAGCCCTCGCTAAGTAGTTTAAGCTGGCCTTGAACTCACTATGTAGCCCAGGCTGACCTCAAACACATAGTGATCCTCCTGCCTCGGCCTCCTGAGTGCTGGTCTCACAGGTGCACACCACCAGGCTGGGCTTGGTCCTCCTAAACCCCTGATGCCAGGGCTCTCCCACTTAGCCCCATGTGCCCACAGTCTCTAGAGGGATCTCTCCCTCAGGAACCCATTTGGCCTTGCCCCTCTAACCTCTTCAGGGCTCCCGAGGCCATGTGAGGCCAGTGTCACACAGGCACCGGAGCCACTTCTCGAGTTGGGCTCTAGCCACCGCCTAATGCTCTCCTGCCTCCTGGCCCCGGCATCTCTTCACCCTCAGGCCCCCTGCAGCCTGGCTGTCCACAGGTGCTAGCCCCATGCCGTCTCCAGCGAGCTCACCACCACTCACCAGCCACTGGGGCCACTGCACTTCTACCAGGACAGAGGCTGCTCTCCTGTGACCCATCTGCCTGCCCAGCTCTGCTGCTCAGGCCAACACTGCAGTTCTGCCTTCTTCCCTGTCATCCCAGCATGCAGGAAGCCGAGGCAGGAGAATTTCCTTGAGTTCAAGGCCAGCCTGGGCTAATAGTGAGATCCTGTCTTACAAAAGTGTGGGGATGTGACTCAGTGCAAAGGCCCCGAGTTCAAGCTCCAATACTAAAAAACCCACAAGCCGTCTGCCCTGGCCAGCAAGCAGTCTCCTCACAATCCCTCCTAATGCACCCCTCCAGGAACCAACGTCTCCAGGAAGAGTCACATGTTAAGGGCGAGAGGCTGCATCTGGCTCCTGGTTTCAGTCCATGGTCAGCTGCTCCAAGCAGGAGTGTCATGGTGGACGCGCACAGGGAGCAAGCTGCTCAGTTCACGGCAGCCAGGAAGCCGAGCAGAGACAGCACTAGCGAAAGCCGTGTCTGCCAAAGTCTCCCCAGTGACTTCTCCCCACCAGCCCCACACCCTGCCACTTCCCTGAATGCAACAGATTAATCTGTATTATGGTTTGTGTGTATTTGTCCTCCTAAAGTCTCATGCTGTCATGGGGTGGGGACTTCTAGAGTTTGAGATTAATTTGAGATCAAGGCCAGGATTATGGGTTTTAGTACTGCTGGGATTATGGGCGTGAGTACTACACCCAGCCTGGGGTGGACAGCCTAAATGCAATTTAAGGGTGACAGACTTGCTCTCTGTGGCCACTGCTGCTGCTACTCCTCCCATTTGCTCTCTGCTCTTTGCCACCACCATGAAAGGCTGCTCTCTGCCATGTGCCGCTCTGCCTTGGAGCTAGCCGAGTAGGGACTGAAACCTCTAGTAACTGTGAACTAAATTAACCTTTCCTTCCTTCATTTTGGGTGTCGGGTATTTGTCCCAGCAATGAGAGAAGAGTGAGACGATCTGCCCCTGAGCACCATGCCCATCCATTGCTTCTCTGGGGGTCTCCTCATCGTGTCAAGCTGCCAGTGCAGCTTCACTGCCTCAGCCTGTTTCCTTGTGTTTGAAAAGCAGATCCAAGGGCAGGCGTAGTGCCAGTGCATCCCTATAGTTCCAGCCCGTAGGACACTGAGGCAGGAGGATCACCGTGAGTCAAGGCCAGCCTGAACGCTGTAGGAAGGCCTTGTCTCAAAACAACCACAACCGCAAAAGAAAGACATAAAGATCACAACTCCTAGCTATTCCAGTAAACACCCTGCCCCTTGTCCTGTCTCCCGAATGCTTTCAAATCCCCCAGTGTCTTCAGAGTAGCTGGAAACATTCCCTAGAATCTCTCTTTAGAAAACACAGCCCCCTTTACAGAGGCCTGAGACTCCTGCACGTGCTGCCCATCTGCTCCCCAAATGTGCTAATTAGTGAGGGAGTCTGGGCTGGTGAGGGTGAGAAGCGCCCACCCACCCCCTCACCCCACAGCATGGCATCCACCCTGTGTGACCAGCCTGAGTGTTGGGAACACAGACGGTCCACGCAGGACCATAAAATGCGGGCCTGGCTTATTGGTTGCTATAACAACATAATGGGAATAATTTATTAAGAATAGCGATTTAGGCTGGGCATGGTGGTGCAGGACTGTGGTCAAAGCACACTGGGAGGCTAAGGCGGGAGTGTCACAGGTTTGAGCCCAGCCTAAGCAACTCAGCAAGACCCTGTCTCAAAATATTTTAGGAAAGGGGTGGGGTGTGGCTCAGTGGAAAGGACTTTGGTTCAATACCTACTAGCACACACACACACACACACACACACACACACACACACACACCAGTAGAGATTTAGTCAGCTCAAGGCATTGTTACAAACAACTACAATCCCAGTACTCAGGAGGCAGAGATGGGAAGATTGTCATGTATTTGAGGCCAGCCAGGGCTATATGGCAAGACCTTATCTCAAAAAAAAAAAAAAAAAAAAAAAAAAACACCTTGTAGAAAAATGATATTGTAAAAAAAAAAAAAAAAACAAAACACACACACAAAACAAAATAGAATACTGATTTTAAAAATAATGAAAGTGGACTGAGGAGACAGCTTGGTGTTCTAAACACCTGACTGGCAAGAATAAGGACATGGCTTCCATCCCCAGTACCTCTTGCTGGCCTGCCGTGGAACAGGTTGTGGTGGCGCACACCTGTAATCCCAGCACTGGGGGGGCTGAGACAGGAGGATCACTACGAGTCGAGCTGCATAGCAAGACCCTGTATCAAAAAAAAAAAGAAAAAAAATAATAAATAAAAAAATAAAAAGAAAGAAAGAAAGAAAGAAAGAAAGAAAGAAAGAAAGAAAGAAAGAAAAATAAGATGGTGAGTTCAAAGTGAAAGGCGGATTTGAGGGAGATTCATGGCTATGTCTTTTACTGTAATGAATTTTTAAAATTTAAGCATCTACTGTACATCTCAATCACACCTCATGTACATGGATTTATAACGTATATTCATTTTCGTGGGATAGTCTCGCACTGCAGTCCAGGCCGGCCTTGAAGTCGCAGCGATCCCACCCCAGCCCCGAGTGCTAGGATGACCAGCAAGCCCCTGCGCCCGGCTCCTGGTCGGCTTTGCTCCCTCCACCCTCGTTTCTTCTGCTTCCCTTTCTTCCTGCGTGCCTGCTGCTGGGGAGCGAGGCCCATCTCGTGGTGACGAGCTCGAATCCGGTGTAGCTGTGGCCAGCACCTCCGCCCTTGTGGGTACCAGGAGGACAGGGTGCTGGGAACGGGCATGGGAGGGGCAGGGCGCCCCCGGGCCAAGGGTCTCTGTGCAGCTGGGTCCTGCACGGGGCTGTGGCCAGACCCTGTACCAAATATATATATATATATATATATATATATATATATATATATATATATTAATGAAAGAAAAGCTGAAAAGCACACATCTGCTATCACAGTACTAGGGAGACTGAGGCAGGAGGATCACCAAGAGTTGGAAACCAGCCTGGACTACATAGTGAGTTCAAGGCCAGCCTGAACTACACAGTAAGAGCCTGTCTCAAAAAAGGGGAAGATGACCCAGGGCTGCCAGATCCTGAACAGACCCAGAGCCCAGGCCCAGCGAGTGAGTGAGACCCCTTAGAGCCCGCCGGACCCTGAATAGACCCAGAGCGCAAGCCAGGCGTGGAACCCCTCAGCAGAACTCCCTGCAAAGAGGCTAGAGGCAAGATCTACCCAGCTGATTCTGGAGCAGAACATCTTGCCAGAGTAACACAAAGGGTTCAACTCTAACAACTGTGGCAGAAAGAAGTGGAGCACAGCAGCCAGATCCAAGCAACACCCACCTGGAGGAATCTGAACTTCGTAGATCTGGACCTGGTGCGAAGGTAATAACTCTATCTAAGCTCTACATCAAAGGTCAGAAGACAGTGGTACACAAAAATGACAAAGAGAAGGAACAAAATGCAGTCTCAGGCCCCGAGTCCACCCAGTACAATTGTAGAGGACACTAGCATTGAGAAAACTGGAAATCACACAACAGATATCTCTGAAATAATAACCTTGGCAGTAAAAAAAAACAACTACAGAAAGGTATAGAAGAAATTAGATCAGAAATAATTTCGGAACTAAAAAAGTTAGTGATAACTATAATCAAAGAAGTACTAAGTGCTTCTAAAGAATACACTGATAAAAAAATAGAGGAGAATATAAAAATGATGGAACCCCTGAATAAGCAATTTAGGAAAGATATAGAATGTATGAAACAAGTTCAAAGTGATATACAGGAAATTAAAACCTCAATCACAAGCTGGCAAAACCATTTGAATGAAAGTGAAAATAGACTTTCTGACCTTAGAGACACCATTGCAGCTAGTGAAAAAGTAAGAAAAGATCTGTTAAAAACAACTAGGATGCAGGAAAAAATAATTCAATACCTGCAAGATGATGCAAAGATGAACAACGTAAGACTAATAGGCATGAATGAGAAGGAAGGAGCCAATATAAATGATATAAAAAGAATATGGAAGTAATAGCAGAAAACTTTCCAAATATGGGGCAACAATTTGACCTGCAGTAACCGAAGCATATAGAACTCCAAAGAACATCAACCCAATTAAAACCACACCCAGACATATAATAATCAAGATCCCAGAAATTCAGCATAGGAACAGTATACTAAAAGCCGCTAAAGAAAAGAAACAGATCACATTTAACGGGAAACCCATCAGAATAACGGCAGATTTCTCTTCACAAACCATCAAGTCAAGAAGAGCATGGAGCAAAGTACTTCAAGTCTTGCAAGAAAACAAATTCCGGGGCTGGTGAGATGGCTCAGTGGTCTAAAGCACCTACTTAGAACAAGCTTAGCAAAGCACAGAGACCGCGGTTCAATCCCCCAGCACCACATGCCAGCCAGCCCCGCCCCCTGGTGGGCTGAGCTGGCCACACACACACACATAAATAAAATTAAAAAAAAGAAAAGAAAACAAATTTCAACCCAGACTGATATACCCTACAAAACTCTCTTTCAAGTATAATGGAGAAGTGAAATACTTCCATGACAAAGAACAACTAAAGAATTTCAGAATGACAAAGCCAAGCCTACACAGACTACTAAATGATGTTCTAGAGAGGGGGCAAATTGATCACAGCCCCATGAATGAGAATGGAAAGAACCCCCCAAATAGGGCAAACAGTTAAACACAGGAGAATAAGAGGTATATAAAAAAAAAGAAAAGATAATTTTTTGTCTTTTTGAGACAGACCTCACTGTGTAGTCCAGGCTGGCCTTGAACTCACTTGGTAGCTTAGGCTGGTCTCAAACTCACAATAATCTTCCTTCCTCAGCTTCCCAAGTGCTGGGATTACAGGTGTGTACCACCATGCCAGGCTAATAATTACAATTTTAAAAACTAACAAAATGTAAAAAAATATAGAGTTTAGTTTATTGTAATTCCCTGATATTAACTTACTAGTTTTGATAAATGCAACATGGTTTTGTAAAGGCATTGAAGGGCATAACAGCTTTTGTGCCATCTTGGCACTACTTCCATAAAAATAATATTATTGCAAAATAAAAATATTTTATTGTACAAAAAAAAAACCACTTAAATCAAAATCTTTTCTATGGCTTTTCCACTAAATTTAAGCAGTAACAACATCATGATCTTGGACCAGTTCAAAAAGTTTCCTCACATTAAAAGACCTACACTAAACCAAACGTCACAATTATCAATTAAGTTTAACCTCACTATTATCCTTGTAAATACATGAAAACTATCAAGTTATTTATTGGGATAGAGATACTACATTTACAGTAGTAAGTATAAATTCAAACTTCAGTTATTGATAGGCTGCCCTGGTGATATTTGGGGAGCTGATATTTCATAATCAAAAGTATGTCATAAGGAGATAAGCAGTGCTGATACGGGATGGGCTAAGGGATGCTAGCTCCCTTCATTGGACATTACAAATAAATACACAATTTAAGTATAAAAAAAGAGGGAATATTTAAATATGACATATTTGAATTTAATATTATGTAAAATGCAAATATATATGGTTGAAACAGGGAACAAAAACTAATCTCGGGTGGATAACCTCCAAATGATATAGGGAAAAATGATCTCCCAACCTAAAAGATACCTGGGAAGTCTGTGTTCTCTAAAACCAGATAATGTATTTTAGGAACAGAGGTTATGAGCAGAACTTATTTATTGGGGGAAAGAAAGCTCCTGTCCAAGAGAGGAACAGAAGGGGCGCACAAGTGGGTGGTCCCCAGGAAGCTCTCTCTTCCAGGGACTTTTAGTTTACTTTTATTTTTATTTTTTGGCAGAACCAGGGATTGAACTCAGGTCCTTGCACTTGCCAGGGAAGCACTTATTCCACTGAGCCATTTCCCCGGCCCCCAAGGACTTTTATAGAGGAAAACCATGTGGTGAGGTCTGTCTAAGGTGGTGGAGGACACAGAACTGGCTTAGGAGGGCATGAGGTGGGACAACACTGTGGTCAACCAATGAGATTACGAGCACCGCTGCTCAGATAAAATTGATTGAGTCCAGGACCAAATGGGGAAGCGAGTCACGTAGCAAGCATAGCAAGTGGGACAGGGTCTCTTCCTGTTGGGGGCTGGGTTAGTGACTCATTTGGGCTCCTTCAAGGTAACTGATACCTACTTAGAATATCAATCCCTGAGGCCCATCCCTAGGGAAGTATGTGGCTGTATTTGTTTCCTCTTCTGTCTTGAGGTGTGGCCCATATGAGATATCTGTCTCTTCCAAGTTGCAAAGCCACCTTGTCTTCCATCTTGTCTCCTTGAGGGCCTGGCCCTGTCTGACTGACTATAATATTTCTATGTAATTCAGCTGCCTACAAGATGACAGGAAGTAAATAAATATGAAAGTAAAAGAACTGTGTATTTTTTAGCAAATTTCTGAAAAGTGCCAGCTAGATACAGTGCGAATATAAAACATTCCAAGAAATTTTTGTCATTTTTGTGTTTCAAGACAAAGTTTGCCATGTGGCCCATTCTGTGTTGAATCTACAGTGATCTTCCTGTCTCAGCCTCCCAAGTGCTGGGATCACAGGTCTGCGCCACCACAACTGGCTCCCGAATTATTTAAAAGGTGGATTTGGTGCTTCCTCAAAGGTGTGAGTCAGAGGGAAGCCCCCAGCCCTGCTCCTGCTGGTGCCCCTCTAGGGCCGCCCTTGCTTTCCTCTCTTGCTGCTGTGGTGGAGGAGCCCACCTGCTGCAGCAGACCTGTGATTGCCCAGCGAGGTTCAGCGGTAAAGCTGGACTCCCACAGTGGAAAATTTAAAACTTCCAGCCCAGTTTAGGACACAAATTCAATCAGAAAGCCTTCATTAGTGGTGATGACGGTGACACGTCCATGACAGTTTACCTCAGGGGAAAACAACCCAGGTCACATGTCTGGAGACAAAAGAGGAACCAGACACCACCCTGCTCCTGGCATGCGGTCCCCACGCAGGGAGGGTCCCCATCCCCTCACAGGGTGTTAAAAGGTGGAAGGGTCCTGCCTTCTACACAAGCCACTCATCAAAGCACTCTGGGAAGCTGGAGCAGGAGCGTCCCAATTCCCAATTTAGGCCAAGCAACTTAGACCCTGTCTCAGTAAAGCTGCAGAGACTGGGGATGGAGCTCAGCACAAAGGTCCGGGGTTCAAACCTCATTACTGTAAAGCACTAAGCTCGCAGCATTCAATACCAGTGCTGGTCAGTCTCAAAAGTAGGGGCCTGCAGCTCTGAGGCACCAGCTTTGGTGAGCATCTGTGGCTCATCCTTTGTTTTCTTTTTCTTCTTTCCTTTCTTTCTTTCTTTCTTTTTTTTTTTTTTTTTGTGGAACCGGGGATTGAACTCAGGCCCTGTAGCTTGCCAGGTAAGAGCTTATTCTACTGAGCTATCTCCCTGGCCCCTTGTTTTCTAAGATAGGGTCTCTCTATGCAGCCTAGGCTGGCATTGAACTCTCGGTAACCCTCCTGCCTCAGCCTCCTGAGTGCTGAGATTCCAGGTGTGCACCATGGTGCGTGGTTGCCCCCAAATGCCACAGTACCTAGGGTCGGGCAACATCTCCCAGCCCAGCTCTCCTCCAGATAACCTGCAGGCTGACTAGGCTGGGTGCCAGGTCCCTGGCATTGCCTACTCCCACAGTTCCTGTGTGAACACAGCCTTGCTAGTCTGGCCCAGGGAGCCCTGCTAAGACAAGCACCCCTGCTGTGCTGCCACCAGGAGATGACCCGGCCCTGTTTGGCCAGGCTAGCCTGGAGGACTCTACACAGAGGTGCCCTGGCACTGCCATGGGTGCCCCCTGGGACTACAGGCCTCCTGGGCCTCCTGGAAAGCTTGTTTTCCCAAAGGTTAAAGTCAGCTTCCAGCACTTCCCTTCAGATAGGACTAAAGTCTCTGGAAGTGCTGACAGAGTCAATGCCCCCAAGCTTGTGGAGAACAGAGGGGACCCCAGAAGCCTCCACTGTGCATGGAGGAGCAAGGGAGCCCTGGCCTGCTTGGCCCCACAGCCCTGAGAGCTCTGCTATTCTGAAAATAAAATATTGCACAGCATTTCAGAATCACTTTGGAGAGGCCCGGCCAGATAGCTCAGCAGACTAAGGCACCTACTTAGGCAGAGCGCAGCAGCTAGGGTCTGATCTCCAGCGTGCCGTGCCGGTCCCACCCATGGGGAACGCTGAGATGGCGATTGAGACGGGCATGGTGGCGTGCACCGCTGGTCCCAGTGCTTGGGAGGCTGAAAACAGGCGGATCACTATGAGTCCGACATACTCAGTGAGATCCTGTAGACCCTATACTAAATACATGAAAAATAAAAATAAAAATCAATTCAGAATTACTTGAGGGTTTTTTTGTTTTGATTTTTGGTTTTTGAGATAAGATTTTACTGAGTGGCCCAGGCTGTCCTCAGACTCGCAGGGATCCTCCTGCTTTGGCCTCTGTAGTACTGAGATTACAGACAACACCAGCAATTTTTTTTTTTTTTTTTTTTTTTATTAGAGGGATGGGGATGCAGCTTGAAACAGAAAGGTCCGCGGTTCTGCCCCTATACTGAGGACGAACAAAACACAGGAACTGAGTGAAAACCACTTCTATCTCCTTTTTTTCTCCTTCTTAACAGGAGTTCACATAATGCATATCTCAGGGCTTAGCCCCTTATGGACCTCACCCCATTTACTCAGCCATTTGAGGGGTCCTAAACTGCCACCCCCGGGTCACTATGCTCTGGAATCCAACACTCTGGTGGCCGGGTCAGAGGTTTCCCATTATCAAGAGCCGGAATGAGGGCAAATCCAACGTGCTGCCTGACCCCCGCCAGCTTTGGCCTCCACAGCCCCGACTCGGCCTCATCCAAATAAACAGCGCAGCCCGGAGCATGGCCCTAATTGCGCTTTAATGAGGCCGGGCTCTGTTCTGCCTCGAGCTGTTTACCAAGCAATTTCAGCTGCTCCTTCTGCCCTGTGCAGGATAAATGTCACCTTGTCCCAATCCAGCCCTGGAGCCACCAGACCCAGCTCTGCAGTGGGACCCAAGGGCACAGGGGGAAGGAATATGCTCTAGTGGTGGGGACCCCAAGCCCAGGGGATACTCAAGAGTCTAGCTTTGTCATGGCCAATAAAAATCCTCCTGGGGAAAATGACACACGACAGCTGTGTTTCCAGGTGTGATGATGCACACATTATCCCAGCACTCCGGAGGCTGAGGCAGGAATATCGCTGTGAGTTCAAGGCCAGCTTGACCTGCATAGTGAGACCCTGTCTTAAAGAAAATCCACAAAGAAACAAGTGGCAGCTGTGTTTGGTGGCCCAGGAGTGCTGTCTTCACTGGTAGCCCCCAGCCTCCAGCCTCCAGCAGGGTATAAACACCCCCTCCCCTCAATCCAACCCCCACCCCACACTCCCACAAACAGGGGCTCAGTAAGGGCCTCCTCTTGTATGTGTCGCATAGGAGGACAGAATTCAGGGCCTCCACACTGAGATTCACCTCCAGCCCTTTTTTATTTATTTTGAGACAGATCTCACTAACATGCTCAGCCTGGTCTTGAACTTGTCATCTTCCTGCCTCAGCCTCCCCAAGGGTTAGGATAACAGATGTGTGCCATCCCCAAGGCCTCCCTATAGAAATGCTTCCTATGCAATTCCTTCAGCATCATGAAGCCTCTGCAGTTGAAGTCCCCAGTCCTGGCACCCCCACATTGGCTACTTTGAGACCCAGAATGCCCCTTTTCATAGTTCCACATCTCGCGAGGCTCAGTGATAAGGAAGAAGTTGGTGATGCTGACCAAACCCATGCAGGCAAAGGATGTCTCCTGGACTCTTATTGGTTGGCAGGCACTGGGGCTTGGAGAAGCAGTGATTGCCCCAGCCCTACCACCAGAGAGCCAGACACACCCGCCATCCTGTATTCACTCGCCACCCACTCACCAAGGGTCACCTGAGCCAGGTATGGGTGCGGAGGCTGGGACAGACCCAGGACTAACCTAAGACCCACCAGCCCTGTGAGAGGCGAGCCAGGCAGGGCAAAGGCCTTGTGCGTGGGCGTAAGCATCTGTCTGGGCTCCTTTGGCAACACCTGGCTTCCATTCCCCACATCTGGCCTCCCAGGGCTCTGCATCGCGCTCATGCCAGGAGCCGGACATGCAAGCTTTACGGCACGCTGCTCTCCGCGCCCCCATAAACCCTGACTGCTCCTTGGGGTCCACGCACCCCCAAGGCGGCCACAGCATCAAAGAGGAGCTCTGTCCTGTCCCTTCCCATCCACCGCCTGCACTCCAGCTGTCCAGGCTGCAGCCCCTCATCCCTCCTGGAGGGACCCTCTGAAGTCCTGGGAGGAAGCGCCGGTTCAGACAAAGGTCACCTGAATAGCTGAGGCTGCCCCAAATGTGCTGGAGATTTACGTGAGCGGGAAGGGCGGCTGTCACCGGGGCTGTAAATCTCCTGCTGCTCTGGACAGACGATGGGAAGGAGGAGTGGCCAGCACTAAATCAGGGCCTGGGACAGCGGCCAGGCCAGGCTGCAGGCAGGGATGGTGTCAGACAGCACAACTGAGTAGGAGCCACAGCTGGACAGGGTCTTCTGGTGTCCAGCAGGCTATACCTGACATGCTTGTGGCCTTTGTGGGTCTCGTCCTAGAAGGTGCAGCCCCAGCCCAAGTGGCCATAGCTTGGTGGCCTCAGGTTCTGGGTGGCTTCACCCTCTCCCTAGTTCCAGGTTACTCTGACTCCCCTCCTATGAAGTCCTCTCGACAAGTACCTGCACAGCTGGCCTCTTCATGAAGGTAGTAGCTCAGCTCAAATGTCCCTTCCAGGGTCCCCCCAGGACACTGTTCACAGCTGGCTCCATTTCTCTTTGGTGAGCTCCTTCAAGTACAGTCTAGTGTGAAAGCATAACATCCACAGATAAACAAATGAAAGTGGTAAAATGAACAGCAGCATCCATTTAGCATCTATGTCCCAATTCATTTGGCTGTATCAAGCCCAGCTTGTGTAGCATTATGCTCCTTGTGCCTAGCACTTCTATACAGTAAGTGCCCAATACTACTGATTGAATCAATGAATCATTGCAAACTGATCCCCCAAAGACATCCACCTTGTGGTCCTTAATTGGAATGTGTCAATTTGATGAGTAGGAAACACCCAGCGGATAAGTAAGTGCAGGGTGTGTCTGTGGATGATTGACCTGTAGCCCAGCCAATTAAAAGGGAAGCCGCCCCCCACCCCATGTGGATGGTATCAACCAATAAGCTTATAGCCTGGGTGGAATAAAAAGGGAAAGAAGAAGGAAGTGTTTTCCTGTTTTTAGGGGGAACTCTGTTTCCTGCCATTGTGGACATGGGCCTCCAGTTCCTTTAGGCTTCCAGCAAAGACTCCTAAGCCTTCTAACATAGACTCTTTGGCTTTCTGGCACAGACTCACCCCAGTGACTGCTGTGAGCTTTAGCTGTTTCTGGATCCTCCATCTTGCCAGCCTGCAGGATGCCATTTTGGAGTCCTTGCCTCTGACCCGGCTGATAGCCATTGGGCCTCTTCCCATTCTGGTCCTGTGAACTCATCTAGCAAGACCATTATAAAGTCATACAAACATTTACATGGAATATGATCCCCTTGAGAATTCCAATGGACACAGCCCAATCCCCATACTCTATTGTGAAGGGGAAGATGGGACCTAAGGAAAGAAGGGGAATGAACTCACCAAACATGAGGGAGGTGTGTTCTCCAAGACCATTTGCGACACATGCTCAGTTCTTGAGGAAACATTTACACAAGCAACTTCCTTAGCAGAGCAACCTCATGGAAGTGACTTTCATCTTTGCCCCAGGGACCAGATTTGTCATTTTATAGAGGGGCCGGTTGAGTCTCAGAGAAGAGACCTTTCAGGGCACCCAGCTGACCAGAGCAGGTGTCCTACACCCAAGGATGCAGTTCCATGGCAATGCCCCCACTACATGGAAGAGTGCCTGGTGGCCCCTTTGTTGTGGGGGCAACTGCATGATAGAGGGGCCTGGGGCCCGAGCCTTGTTGCACATGGCCTTAGGCAAGTGCTTGGTCTCAGAGGCCTTGAGAAGAAGCTGTGGAAGAGAAATAATTGGCAAAAGAATTCACCACTGCACATACACACGCGTCAAAGCACACCCTCCAAGTTGCCATTGTTTCAACTCCCTACTGAAATACCCTCCATGAGTATACTGTGGCACCTGATTTCAGGCTGTTCATCCCTTGCTAACTCAATTATGGCCCCTATCCCTTTAAACTTCCAGTTCCCTTTCTGGGAACCCTTCTGGAATTTCTACTCCCTTGAAATCCTCTGTGATGAGAAAGACCTGAGGACACTTAGCTTCTCTTTCTGGTCAAAGTTTACATAGCCGGCAACTTTCAACATTCACTCATTCAACCAACATAGACCTTTGTTTACTGAATGACACCACTGCATGGCAGGTATAACCATCTCCCTCAAAAACCTGAAGATCAATTGGGGAGGCTCTTTCTCCTCAGAGCTCCGAGAAAAGAGTGTTAAAGTGCAAGTTGTCTCAGTTAGTGCTGGCTGTGGTAACAGGCAGCCCTGAGTATCTGAGGCTATTTCTTATGTGTGTGATAGCTCAGCACCTGTGTGAGGTGGTAGGGATGGTCACTGAAGGCATTAAGGACAGGCAGCACTCCAGGCAGGTGACTGGGGCCAGCCCAGGGCAGGCTCCATCGCAGCTCATCAGGCAGAGCCAGTGAGGGTCTTCTATGTAGCAACACACAGTGTTCAAAGCGGATAACAAGGTGCATGGGTTTGGAGTCTCACCTGCCTCACAGCTAGGTGGCCCTGCACCATGGTTCCTGCCTTCCACAGCTGCATATGGACTGAACTCCCTGAAACCAGGAGCCCACTACACTTCTCCTTTTGGTTGTGAGTTTTGGTGCTATGACAGAGCATGAGCTAGTGAAGGTATCCAGTCCTGACGTGACATTTTCCTGGGAGGCTGATTGCAGTATCTCCCGCAGGTGGCTTCAAGGTGAAAAGTCACCAGCCAGAAGCTGCTGACTTCCCCAGGTGGAAGTAACTACGCCCACACCAAACAGGGGCCCACAGGGGCCCATTTGCATGCCAGCACTACTCCCTGTGCAGAGCTCCTGGGATACCCAAGTCTTACTCCCTCACTTCCACTAAGCCCACTCTTTGACCCCAGCATCTCTGCCCCTCACTCCCAGAGGAGCAGACAGAAGACACAGCTTCCAGGCAGACCCCAGAGCAATGCTGAGAGCAAGCCCAGGAGCTATGTCTCAAGTCTCCTCCAGCTCCAGGCTGGCCCAGGCTACTGGGGACAGAGGCTGGTAGGAGGCGGAGGAGTCAGGAAACAATGGGAGGTGAGGGTCCGCACTGGTCCAGAACCAAAGCTGATGAGGGCACTCAGCTTCCAGACTTTCAAGCCTTGGGGGAAGGAGTATCCAGAACAGGCCCAACCAGAGCAGTGAGGCGTGGCTACAGGTGGGGGGCACAACCAGCTGACAGCTCAGCCACCGCATGCAGTTCTCATGCTTGCCACACACATGCAGAGCAGGAAAGCACCCTCACAGAGGGGTCTGCTCTTCTGGAAGGGGGCTGGCTGCCATGGTGCAGTGTCTGTCACACCTCACCATGCAAGCCACAAGCAGTTTTATTTGTGTGTGTGTGTGTGTGTGTGTGTGTGTGTGAGAGAGAGAGAGAGAGAG
Organism: Octodon degus; assembly: GCF_000260255.1. NCBI lineage: Eukaryota > Metazoa > Chordata > Mammalia > Rodentia > Octodontidae > Octodon > Octodon degus. The sequence continues at coordinate 6,162,383 of NW_004524727.1, read as the reverse complement.
AGAGAGAGAGAGAGAGAGA
>NW_004524727.1:6160989-6162264 GCF_000260255.1 Octodon degus | reverse complement strand
TGAAAAGCATTTACATATACAGCACTGACAATGAGAGAGAGAGAGAGAGAGAGAGAGAGAGAGAGAGAGAGAGAGACAGAGTCTCACTATGTATCCCAGGCTGGCCTCGAACTCAGGGTGATCCTCTTGTCTCAGTCTCCTGCGTGCTGAGATTGCAGGTGTGGCTACTGCGCCCAGCATCATGCCCCCTTGTCCCCAGCTTCCAGGGCTTCCTGCAGAATGCCCCATGCAGGTCCCTGGCCGCTCTCACAGGGTGATGCTCAGTCCTTTTCTGGAAGACAATTCGGCATGGATGGGCAGAGCAGCAGCAGAGCCAGCCTTGTGGAGAACAGCATTCGTTCTCCTCAGGGGCCACCACCTGGGGTGGCTTTTTAGGTATTATTATTATTATTATTATTATTATTATTATTATTATTTTGTGGTACCGGGGATTGAACTCAGGACCCTGCACTTCCCAGGCAAGCGATTATTCTACTGAGCTATCTCCCCGGCCCCTTGGGGTGGCTTTCTGCAAGCAAGAAGAGCCACATGGGGCTGCCCAACACAGGGACAAGCATGGCAGGGGCTTTTGGGTCTGGCTCCCTGGTTCTGGGGCAAAGCAGTTTGCCTACCTGGAGGTAAGCAAAATAGAGGGTGTATTGCCTAGAACCTGGAGTCCACAACACATCTGACAAAGCAGTGGGGGGCCCTTGTGGAGAGCAGAGCTGCTGCTGGCACCCTGGCGGGAACGCTGGACCCATGAGGTGCTATTCTCCTTGCTCAAGTGGCAGAGATTTGGGGTTCCACCAGACAAGGTCATTTTAGGTCAGGCTTAGTGCCTATCTTGAAAATAAAGACAAGAAGCCCCTGATTTTCCCAACAGAGCCCACAGCCAGTGCAGCTGTGTCCATTGTTCCCAGCCCACTTCTTGGGTCACAGTCTCCCCATGGGCTGCTTGGTGCCGACCTCAGCTTGCGAGCTGCATGATTCTTGTTGGTGGCTGGTGTGGCGCACAGTGAGCGGGTCCCAGAACCTCCACCTCTCCAACCCAGCTCCTCCTCACTGGGACCGAGAACGTTCTGTGAGGTGCAAGGGAGGACACATCTCAAGTGTCTCGTTCTATGCATACTGAAAGTGAAAAAAGCTAGTTGACCCTCAGAAAGCCTGGTGATTGGAAAACAGAGAATGTTTAAATTAAGAATTACAACAAGAGGGGCCGGGGAGATGGCTCAGTGGAATATGCGCTTCCCTGGCAAGCACAAGGGCCTGAGTTCAATCCCCGGTTCCACCAAAAAA
>NW_004524727.1:6153074-6160889 GCF_000260255.1 Octodon degus | reverse complement strand
AAAAGAATTACAACAAGAGACACATGGCCACGGAGCCCTCACAATGCCCCCTTGCCTTGCATACATGTATCCCATTGTCCTTGCCACTTCCTGCAGCAGCTCTGGGGTCCTCTTTCCGATGGTCTCCTCCAGATGTGATTAGAAACACAGTGAAGGCTGCTGCTGAGTGCCCTCCCTCACAGCCAGCCTGCGGAACCATGACGCTGTGTCTTCACCCACCTTGGCCACCGGACCTGGTACTGTGTGACTTCTGGCTGCTCCCCAAAGTCAGAATGACTGTGACGGGGCGGAGGCTATAGCCCAGTGGCACAGTGCCTGCCTGGCACTATGTATAAGGTCCTGAGTTCCACTCCCCGTCCCCACCCCCAAAACAAAGACCAAGAAAAGGCAATGTTTTGAATCCATTCAGGACATTGAGGCAGCCAGGACAGTGCAGCTAAAGACCCCCAGGAAAGAGGACTCCAGAGCTGCTGCAGGGAGTGGCGAGGATGATGGGACGAGCACACTCCTGTGCTCCTCTCACTTTGAGCACAGGATTGTGAGGGGACTCAGGGAAAGAGTGTCTTTCACTGTAATAAGTCTTAAAAATGTAAGCAGCCACCATATTTTCAGTCACACCCATCTTTGCAGCTGAGCCTGACAGCACTGTGGATAACTGTCTAGCTATCTGCAACCCAGCCCCGCCCTGCTCAGGCCTCTGCGGCCCTCGGCCTGCCCTGTGCTGAGCCATCCCCGGCCACACGCCCCACCTTCCCAGCAGGCATTGCGTTCAGCCCCGCCTGCCAGGTGTCTGTCAGTGTGGATTTCAGCGCTCAGCTCCTCCCTCCGCGGGCTCAGCCTGTCTGGCGTGGATTCTGCAAGTAGGCAGTTTGAGAACAATGTGAAATCAGCGCTTCATCAGGACACTGCTCGCTGCCGCTGCCGTCTCCCAGCCGGAGCTGGGCTCTGCTCTTCCGGGATGCAGGGACAGAGGACGCGTGAATGTTAAACAAATACCAGAGACAAAGCTGCCACTGTGTCCGTGAATTTCTACAAGCTCAGCTGGAGCTGCAGCAGTTAGGATTAAGCGCTAGAGTCCCGTGCAGTGACGCCATCCATGACAGGTCCATGAGTGTGGGCAGAGAAGAGACCGGGCTGCTCCCGCCTCAGCCTCCCAAGTGCTGGGAGGAGCAGGAGCACCCCCATGCCTGGCTTCCACATCAGTCTTTCCAGGAGGGTGGACTGGGCCACCGTGACTGTCTACACAGAGGCCTCCAGTCTGCTTCACCTGCCCTGGGATGAAGTTCGCTCACCAGGTTAGGATAACCAGCGTCTTAGCGATCGGGCTTGGACCACAGCGACCTCGTCCACCCAGAGCCCTCTACACCCAGGGAAGCCAGAGTGACACATGTCCTGAGCCCTCATCTTCTGAGCTGTGCAGTGTCCCTTGGGAGACGCCAGCCACTCAGTCCAGGGGTACAAGCTGCAAACTCCAAGAAGGGACCTCGACATTGCTGGACGTGGTGGTGCACACCATAGGAAGCCTTGACACCCTGGGAGCTGGGGCAGGAGGATCGCCATGAGTTTGAGTTTGCCTGGGATACACCCTCAGGACTCTTGTCTCAAGCAGACAATACCAATGATACCCACTCCCGTCTGTTGTGGAGGTGATTAGAAAAGAAATATTGCCCTGAAAAAGGATAGGTATACCGTAGGTGCTCAGTGAATGCAGCCTGCTTTTCTTTCTTCCTTTCTCTTTCTTCTTTCCAGTACTGGGGTTGAACCCAGGGTTTTCTCATTGAACTACATTTTGAGCCTTAAATAGTTTTAATTAGTTTTTTGAGGCAGAGTCTCACCATGTTGCCAAGTTCCCCAGGCTGAACTGACCCCGTGATTTTCCTGCCTCAGCCTGCCAGAGCACTGGGATGCCAAGGGTGTATCACCTGCTTCTTAGCAGGGGTGTGGGTAGGGGGTGTTGCTTTCTTGGGCTCCTTTTCCAGCTTAAGAAGTAGTTTGGAAGGAGAAGGGAGAGATGACAAGAATCTCCCGAAGTCCTCAGACTGGGCCACCAGGAAGGTGTGTGGCAGGAAGTGGAGAGCTGAGTACAGGAGGAGGTAGAGATCAGGTGGGTAGGGGCCTCCAAAGGGTGGGAGGCACATGCTGTTTCTGCCTGCTTCAGTTTCCCCAAGGTCCTTGGTTTTGTCTGAGACAAGAAGGAGGCTGTGTCCCAGGCCATCTCATGGGTAAGAGTCCCAGGCAGGCTGGAGCCCGGTGTGTGTCCTTCTGCCCGGGGTCACCATTTGATTGGCCTCAGTTTGAGGAGATGCCGCGCTGCACGCCTCTACCCCTGGGACTCACCCTGTGCTGACCCAGCTCCTGATTCTGCCCAGTTAGTTTCCACCTAAAAAAAAAAAAATCAGTCGCCTGCACCGCGAAGGGGCAGGAAGGCTCTGTGGCAGCTGCGGGAGATGAAGGCGCCACCCCTCTGCGCCTCAGCCCAACACCAGCACTTGGCCAGGCCCAGGCTGCTGCCTCCTTAGGGCCTGGCCTGAGGAATTCTGTCAAGAATCAGTGTCACCCGGGAGGCTGCAGGGCCTGGCTCAGGGGACTTCCCAGCTACTCCGGAAGGAAGGCGAGTTCTATTAGAAAAGGGAAATGTTCCTCGGCCCTCAGATGTTGAGCAACTAAAAATAAACTAATAGGCCCTAAATTAACTTTTTCTTTCTTTTACCCCAACCCCCACGTTCCCACCAAGACTTCTTTTCAACTCGAAGGAAAAGCATTTATTATCTGAGAGTGACACGCAGGAAATTAGACTTATAAATTGTGCTTAAAATGTTATAGTTTCCAACTTTCTTTAATGCTAATCTTCACGCTAATAGGTTGTGAGATACGTGTTTTGACGTGAGTGGTTTTTTCCTTTCTAATTAATTCTCGGCTGCAGCACAGGAAGCATTTGTGGTGGAGGAATTCCAGGAGCATTTGGCACTGCTGGAGGAATCTGACAGGAACAGACTCTTGTCGGGTCTGAGGCAGCCATGTTGCCAGAGAAGCTTCTAGAAGGATTCTTCTCAGTCACTGTTAATTTGGCTCAAGTAGAGTCCAAAAGCCTCCACTGGGAAATTGAAAATAAAGGCCCATGTTGACTTGGTGCTCTGACCCCTGCTCATTTCCACAGTCCTAGCCTTCCACACTTCTAAAATACGGACTTCTTGTTCCTTCTGAAAAACCATGTTTTCAGACTTTTCCTGTGTGTCTCAGACCCAGCCACCCAGTCTTAGCCATGCCCCTCCCCACCTGGAATCCCACTGTGACTCCACCATTTTGGCATAGGTTCTCACAGCTGTAGTCCACGCTGAGCTCCTTCGGTGTTGGCACACTTTGGTGTCCTCCGTGTCAGAGGGCTGCTTGCCACAGTTCACCCCCAGCATCTGCCTCACCTCCCCTTTCTGGATGTGTAGGACGACAGAGCTGCCAGGTGAGGCTGTACAACCAGCGTAGCCCGAAGTGAGAACAGAATCATACATATCCCTTTAAGCTGAGATATACCGGGGTACAATGGCCTTGGTTGTCATGCATGCTAGCGTTCCTTAGCTGTGACATAATATTTGGGGGACACAACACAAAGAAGAAAAGACTCATGGCTCACAGTTCCTGAGGTCTCAGTCTATGGTTAGCGGGCTCCATGGTGTCTAGGCCTATGGGGAGGTGGGAACCTCATGGCAGAAAAGCACGGCACAGCACAGCTGACAGCCAGGAAGCAGAAAAGAGGGAACACTGCAGAGAGGAAGGGCCTACTATGAGACACGGGCCCCAGGCTCACACCCCACCTAGCCCCACCACCAGCCTGTGCTGCTGGGTACTCATTGGTGGGTCAGCCCAGCCGTGTGGTGGTGAGGGCCTTCATGACCCATGCACCTTCCATCAGCCTCAATTTGAACACAGGAGAGCTGGGGGACACTCGATCCAGTTGTACCCCACGTGTAGAGATGGTGGACATGGTAGTCAAGCGGTCATGGGGCCACATACCTGTGTCCCAGCCTTCTGGAAGGCTGTGGCAAGAGGGTTCCAAGTTGGAGCTCAGCCTGGGCAACTCAGCAAACCCTGGGTCAAAATAAAAATAATAAGGGCTGGCGATGGAGGTTGGTGAGGGGCCCAGAGTTGCAGAAGAGACTATCTGCCCCTCCAGCCACCACTGTGAACCCTAAGAATGCAGCCCTGTTGGCTTCCCCCTCCACTTGCAGGACTCCACAGGGCAACAGCCACACCTCCTTAACTGGGAGAGGGAAGAGGAGACACCCCACCATGAACCAATGCACGCACTCCCAGCTCCACTCCCTTCTGGGAGGACTCTGGGCACTCCTTCCAGTGCCCTGGCCCCACCCTTCTGGGTTACTAAGAGAAGCCAGCGACACCCATCTCAGGCCATGCTGTGGGCTCCAACACAGGCCAGGACTGGCACATCCATCCTATCTCTCTGGACAGTCTGTTCACAGTGTGAGGGCTCCACACATTAAAAGTTATTATTGTCATTGTCATTATCATGTTGGGGATTGAACCAGGGCTTTTGCACTGAGCTCATCCCCAAACTTTTTTATTTTGAGACAGGGGCTTTCTAAGTTTCTAAATTGCCCAGGCTGAGCACAAGCTTGGAGTCATCCTGCCTCAGCCTCCAAGAGTTCTAGGAATCATTTTTGCCATCTTTGTTTTGTTTTGTTTTGAGACAGGCGTTTGCCAAGTAACCCAGGCTAGCCTGAACCCTCAGAGATTCTCCTGCCGCAGCCTCCAGCCCTAGGATGGCAGCAGGCTCCCATCCTGATTTACTTCATCAAGATAGGGAGATCTCTGGGCAGGTGTGTGTGATAGGTGCCACTAGCCTAGAGTGGCCCTTGCCCAAAAGGCTTTGGCCCCCTTCTCCTGTTTATGACCTGAGAGTGCATGTCTCTGCTCCTCCTACAGCTGAGACGGTGACACACCCAAGTCACCTGCTGAGTGCCTGGTGTCAGAAGCAGATGTGACACTATGCATGGCAGTGTGGCTGACCCAGCCTTGATCTCCTGGGAGGGAGGCACAAAGGGGCTGGCAGGGGGGTACCAGGCACCTCAGCAGTCTCTCTGACCCCTTCCAAAGGGCAAAGTGTCCCCAGGCCAAGGTTGTGTGGCCTCGTGACCCTGCTGGGCCTCTCTGAACCTGCCGCTCTCAATCCCCTTGCTCACACTAAAGGCAAGACAGTAGCACCGGAGTCTTGCAGGCCAGGGAGGGACACGGAGAGGCCGCAAAGGACATGGCCATGAAGCCTGGGCTGTGAGTAACAGAGATAGCAGACACAGTGGACTGCATTGGCCTTGGATCTGTCTCCCTCGAGGACACTGTGCCTCTGAACACATGATACTTGTGACCATACCAGTGAGGAGGTGTCACTGTCCCATTTTACTATGGAGAAAACCAGACCCAGAAGAGCTGTGAAGCTGGGCAAGGTTGTGGATGCCCGGAATCAGAGTCTCAGGAGGCTGAGGCAGGAAGATGGTAGCTCTACCCAGCCAAAACACAGCACGAAAAGTGACTAGGGGTGTAATTCAGTATGGTGGCCTTGAGTGCAAACCCCAGAACCAGAACAAAATAGATAAAAGCAGAGCAGGCCCAAAGCCACCTCCTGCCCCTGGCTTGCTCTCTGGCAGCTGCAGGAGAAAGGCCTATGACAGAGGCTCTGGGTGGCTGGCATGGGGGATCAGAGAGCCATGCTCTTGGGGTGCAGCTGGAGGAGCCAACAGGTATTGCACACGGCTCTCTGCACTTGCTCTCTGGCGCAAGGCTTTTCTCCCCCAGCTCCACCATAGCCAAGTTCTGCTCTCTTCTTGCCTGCAGTCTCTAACAGTAGAGAAACTCACCAAGCATACCCTGCCTCGGTTTCCCCACAGAGGAAGTGGTGACAGCCATGTGACGAGGCCAGTGCAGGTGAGGACGCTGACCATGTGATATGGCTGGATTTCTACCAGGGAGACCTGGACAGAGCCTCAGCACGTCCAGGCTGTTCAGTGAGTGCTGTGCTGGCTGGAATCAGTGCAACAAGGAGCAGAGACCCGGTACACTCTGGGGAAACAGAGAACACTGAAATCACCCCAGAATGCAAAGCTTTTCACCTTTATCTCAAGACCTTTACAAGTCATGGCCAGTTACAGTTTAACAGCTGTTTTTGTTTTCTTTTTGCTGTACTAAGAATCAAGACCAGGGCTTCACACTAAGCTGCATCCCCAGTGCTTTTTAAAAAAAATCTAAATTTAAAACAGGGTCTCACTAAGTCTCTGAGCCAAACATACGACCCTCCTGCTGCAACCTCCCCGAATGCCAGCATCACAGTCTCTGGAGGACATGGACTATTCGAGGTTTGTGTTTTGTAGCTACTGGGAGGGTGCGCATCTTTGGTCCGCATTGCTCTTGGACTGCTGCAGACAAGCGTGCCAAGGCTGGGCTTTACCGTCACTTGCAGAATGCAAGACAAGGTAGCCTGGTGGGATTCCCGGGCATCAAGCTCTGCTATGAGGGACAAGAAGGCCACAGTGGCACTGGGCACGGCACTGGATACCAGGGGGACCCGGGGGCACCACACAGGCCTCTTGCTTCCTTCCTGGGGCCTTTCAGAGAACACAGCCCAGCCGTGCAGTGACAAAGGCCCTTTTGAGGCCCCAGAGAGTGGCATCCGGCAGGGGAGGCGGTGATGGATGACCAGCCAGTACAGAGCTATTTTGGGGCCTCCTGCCTGGAGGCTGTATCCCTGGGGCACAGGGGCCAATGACCTGGAAACAAATGAAGGGCTTGGCCTTCCAACAATTTCCAGTGGTCCAACTCTGCAATCTGGAGCCAGGGGCTGTGAGGAAGACAGTGCGGCCTCAGTCCAAGACAGACTCTGAGGGAGTCAGGCTGCCAGAGACACAGCTGTTGTTGAGTACCAGGTAGTGGGTAGGGTGCTGAGAGCCCCAGCATGCTCACACCCAGTCCATATGCTGCACTTGAGGACCCCAGCTGAGCCCCTGGCTCTTCGGTGCCCACCCACCACCACCTGGCTGCCAGTTACACTGCCTACCACTTGGCCCAGAGATCTGGACATTTAGAATTTGCCTATGGATAATGACACTGTCCCCACGTTGCCCCCTGCTGGCTCCAAGTGCCCCTGAGGCACCAAGAAGTGTGTATGCCCAGAAAGTAAGTATTCTATGAATAGAGGGGTGGGTAAACAGATGGATAGATGAAGGGTAGCTGGAGAATGGATGGATGCTGTATGTTTATGAATGAATGGATAGATGGTGGATGGATGGGTAGATGAAAGAATGAATGCATGTATGTGTGTATGTGTGTACGTGTGTATGGATGGTAGATGATGGATGACAGATGAAAGATATGTGTGTATATGGAATGATGGATGGATTATGTATATATGAATAGATAGATGATGGATGGATGACAGATGGATGATGGATGATGAGTGGATATTAGTGGATAAATGACAGATAAATGATAGATGGATGGTGATGGATGGGTGGATCTAGATGGATGGTGATGGATGTGGAGGAATTGGATTGAAGGAAGAGTCTATACCTATACTGACTCTACAAAGATAAAAGAAAGCTCACAGGAGCATCCTTACTTCACTTGTTAATTTGCTCATTCTATCTCTATCTCTCTGTCTCTGTCTGTGTGTCTGTGTGTCTATCTGTGTGTCTGTCTGTCTGTGTGTCTGTGTGTCTGTGTGTCTGTCTGTCTGTCTGTCTCTCTCTCTCTCTGTCTGTCTGTCTGTCTCCCTCCTACCCCTAGGATTGAACCCAAGTCCTTTGCACTGAG
>NW_004524727.1:6120589-6152974 GCF_000260255.1 Octodon degus | reverse complement strand
TTTATTTATTTATTTATTTATTTATTTATTTATTTATTTTTCGGAACCAGGGATTGAACTCAGGCCCTTGTGCTTGCTAGGCAAGCGCTTATTCCACTGAGCCATCTCCCCAGCCCTGTTTTTTTCAGTTTTTATTTTGAGACAGGATCTTGCTAGGCCACGAGGTTGCCAAGGCTGGGCTCAAGCCTGCAGCCCTCCTGCCTCAGCCTCCCAGAGTGGGCCATGTGCACCACTTCCTACTGAGCTCATGCATTACGCCTCAGCAAAAGCCCTGTTCCCAGGCACCTTCTCTCACAGACCTGCTCTTCTCCTGTCACGATCTATGGCCTGACAGGTGCCAAACAAACCTTGGGCCATGACACCACCCCTGCTTTTGGGGAAGGCAGCCCCCAGACTCTCCCCAGGGAGCACACAAAGTGTCAGTTTCTGTGAGGAATCATTGGATCTGAAATCCAGGAGCAGCTAGGGTCCCTTGACTGCGCTCATGGACCCGAGGTGAGCAGTTCATCCTCCAGATCCTGCGAGGTCTGTACAGGGCTGGCGCAGCCACTCCTGAGTCAAGTTGGCTAGTGCCACCCGGTGGGCCCCATTGACAGAGGACACAGACTCCCAGGCAGACACCTAGCTGAGTGGCCAGTCAGCTGTGCAGCCCTGGAAAGCCCTCGGCCTGCCTGAGCCTGGTCTCAACGCCACAGCAGGTGGGTGAAGTGAATCTGTTGTTTACTACAGATGCAGAAGCTGTGCTTGTTGAGTGTGGCAGCAACGTAGCAGGGCCAGGAGCTCCTGTGAAGGCACTGGACGCTGCAAGAGGACACCTTCCGCTGACATGGGACCAGGTGTCACCACGTGTGCACATCCCGAGGCCCCACGACCTGCCCTGCACCGGCAGCATGTGGAGGGCAGGTGCCAGACGGGCAGCAGTGATTCTGCCCCCACATGCCCGTGGTGAGGACAGTGCCCACCCTGAGATGCACGTGACCACCACGGTCATCATGCAGTCCAGCCCAGGAGGCCGTGCGATCATGTGGCTTCTGTTCTCCAAGGGTGGCATGTGGTTTGAGTTTGAACATTTCCTTCTCTGAGTGTAACAAGCTCTGAAAGTGATCGTGCGGAAGGCGGAGCTCGCGGAAGGGCTCTGTGCAGAAGAGATACCATCTCACCCGACGTGTCCAGGCCTGGCCCCTGTGCCTGCTGGGCGGTCCTGAGGTGGGCCCTGGGAACTGCGCACACTGGCCAGGGCTCAGCGGCCTTGAATGCCTTAAACGCCCGCCTCCTCTGCAGTCCTGCTGCCCAGGACCCCTGCCCAGGGCAGGTGCGCCATGGGTGCCGGAGCTGAAGCAAGAGTGACGCCAGAATGTGACTGAATGTGCTGTGCGCACGTCGCACGCACTGAGCCTTGTGTGTGCCTCCTGTTACACCTGTCTCACACACACATTCCTTCACACCTGCCCCTAGGAAGCTGGAGGGGGGACAGTTTCCACGCAGCTGGAAGCAACACCAGGCATCAGGCCAAGCGCACAGAGCTGTGAGCCCCCAGCAGAGAGCGCTTTTGTAGGCCCAGGCCCCATTCCTCAAGACTTACACCTTGCCAGCAGGGGGACTGCTGCCAGGACAAACTCATGGCTCCTAAGCACCCATGGAGGGCAGGAAGGCTGAACAGGAATGCTGGGCAACATGGCCATGTGGAGAGTAACAGCCCTGTCCACTATGTCCCTTGCCACCTGGGTTTTGGTGAGCTTGGAACCAGAGGCAGGGTGCACACCTGTCCCAGCACTGGGGAGGCTCAGGCAGGAGGATCATAAGATTGAGCCCAACTTGGGCAATTTAGTGAGACCCCTTTCAAAACAAAATTAAAAGGCCCGGGTTCCAGCACTGGTGCTGCACAAGGCAGGCAGAAAGGAAGGAGGCAGCAGGGAGGGAGCTCAGTGTGTGGGGCTCATGAAGGAAAGGAGATCTTAGGTGCTGGTGGCCAAATGGGGCCACCATTTAGGCGCTGGTGGCCAAATGGGGCCCAGGGAGTCTTGGGCCTGCGCCACACCCTCAGAGCTGCACACGGTTGCTGACAGGCAGGCAGCAAGGGCTCCAAGGTCCTCAACCCCATCAGCCAAGTGCATTCCAGCCAGGACCTGAACCCAGTGCCAGTGGGACTCAGGCCTTCCCTAGGGGCAAGCATTCCCTCCCTCTGGAGGAGGGCCCGGTGTCAGAGCAGCACCCTATCCACGGCAGGGTGGGGCACACAGGCCTGGAAATCCCAGCTGACATGGGCCACAGAGCGGTTGAGTGTAGGACCCAGGCCAAGCCCTACACTTGTGACATCATCTCTCCAGGCCTTCATTTGCTTAGTGGAAAAACTAAGGCAAATCTTTCTTTTTTGGAGATACTGGTCCCATGCTCTGAGCTATAGCTCTGGCCCTTTTTAATTTTTTTGTTTTGAGACAGGGTCTTGATAATTTGCCCAGGCTGGGCTCAAACCTATGATCCTCCTGCCTCAGCCTTCCCCAGTGCTGGGATGACAGTGGCCACAGTAGAGCTGATTTATGTGATTCCACAGGGTAAGCCCACAAGCCACTGGGGTAAAGACTGTGAGAAGGCGGGGCCCTGGTGAGAGCTGGAGTCCTCGGCTGTGCTCAGTGGTGCTGCAGGATGGGGAACAGCACTTCTGAGGGGCCTGGAATGCACAGCCAGGTGAGCACCAGCCTGCCCTCCCGGCTCCTTCTGGAAGCACCCACTCTCCAGTGAGGGGCACACAAGCCACTCTGCCTAGATCTCTAGCTCAAGAGCTCTGATGGGGTCCTCGGTCCACCTTTCTCCTCCTCCTTAGCAGCGATGGACATAGCCCTTCCCAGTCCTTGTCTTGTCCCAGGAAGTTTATATTTGAAATGCCATGGAAAAGTTACTGGAATTCTAGTGAGTTAATTCCAATCTATCACTTCCAGTGCAACCCATGGCACAAATAGAGACACAATAATATATCCAAAATGGGGGGAGCTGAGGGGGTGCTGAGTCCGCCAGAGTGATGGCTATCTGGAACAGAGGTCTTGACTTGACAGGACTGAATCCAGATTTTATTAATCTGTGAAGAAGGGCATGGCTTAAGGGTAAGCAGCTGTGAGCGGTGGGACGTAGGCGAGTGCTGCGGCTGGGCTAGGCAGGAGGCCCAACCCGGCTCTGCATCTGCAGAGAGAAGCATATGCAGGAGGAGTGGGCTCCACTACACCACTGCAAGAGTATCTAATGTTTGGGGTGGGTCTTCAGCTCTAATGGGTGATCTTTCAAGCCCCAGGAAGTTACAGCCTCTGTCCTGAGGCATGATCCCAGGGACAGCGGGGAGTCCTTGCATCTCACACAAAGAAGGAAGGAAGGAAGGGTGGGGGTCCCGAACCATACCTGCCAACTTCAAAGACTGCCACCAGCACCTCAGCTAGATGGTCGACTTAGCAACTTGGCAAGACCCCATGTCACAATAAAAACTAAGAGGGCTGCAGAGGAGCCCAGAGTAAAGAGCATAGGTTCTAGGCCTCAAAAGTCCAGGGCTTGGTTCCCATGGGGCCACACCCCCTCAGCACTGGCTCTCCCAGCATTTGCACACTCCTCTGGGGTCCAGCGGCCCTGCCAGTGGGAGCACTGGGGTGGTCAGGGCCCGGGGTGGGGGTGGGTGGCAGCCAGAGACCTCCATGCTGGCTTTGCTATCTCATCATCTGTAAACAGCACGGCCCTCACACCCGGGGTGACAGAATGTTTGGACTCAGGGGGCCGCAGCCGCCTTTGTTCTCCCGGCTGAATGAAGGGGCTGCAAAGACCCCACAGCCAGATAAGATGCAGCCGTCTTTTGGGTTATGGATGGGGCCCAGCAGTGGCAGCACAGAGGTCTGTGTGCAGTGAGTGGCTCAGAGCCACCTTCCTGGGATAGGCCTGGACCTCGGCTCCAAAGCCAGTGTTGCCACAGAGGCCCAGACCAAAGGGACAAGGCGTCTGCGCCCACCAGCCAGCCACCTCTTATGTCCACTGATGCCTCCAGCAGGAGCCACAGTGAGCTTGTGCCTGAGGGGTCTTGTCCCCACAGTGCCCGGGAGCAGAAGTGAGTTGTCCTGTGGAGAGGCAGCTCCTAGACACAGGACACTGTGTCCTCGGCCTCTTCAGTCACCAGATCTGGCACTGTGACTGCTTGCTCCTCTGCAGTCACAGTGAGGCACCTTGAATCCATTCAGGACAGCGAGGCAGCCAGGACAGAGCAGCTTGAGGCCATCCTCCTTCCCTCCCCGCTCCTTCTTCCTCCCTGCTTGTTTCCCTAGTGCTGCAGCCCCGCATCTTGGGTCCTAATCAGGTCCCAGTCAGTCCACGCTGCTGTGAGGGACACACCTGGATGTGGCACTTTCAACAGCAAATGCCTGCTGCCCTCGCAGCTCAGGCTGGGAGTCAGGGCCTCCTGCGTGACCTCCCATGGCGCCCACATCTGCTCCCTCCCACCGTGCTCTGTCCCAGCCTAGAGCCCAGCCTGGCCACCATCACAAGCAGCCGAGACCTGGATTTACCTCCTGTTTCCCAGAGCAACCCGGCTGCCTTCTGCTCTGCTTTGATCTGATCCAGAAGCCATGTCTCTCTTCCCAGACAAAGGTGCTCCTTCCCTGGAGTCCCAGGAAGTCATTCCACAGCGCTGCTCAGGTGCAGAGAGGCAGGCCTGACAGCAGCCAGAACCGGGGCCATGGCACAGAACTCGACCCGGCGCCTTCTGCGGCACATCTACCTCCGGTCCTTGGCTTCTCTCTTATACTGCACTAACCAGGGAGTTCAGTTTTGTGTTGTGGTGTCTTGTTTGCGTTAGTATTGGGTTGGAGCGCAGGGCCTCACACTGAGCCATGTCCGCAGCCCCTTTTAGTTGCTTATTTTAAGACAGGGTCTCTCTAGTCATTGAATTGTTGGGCTGGGCTGGAATTAGAGATCTTCCTACCTCGGCCTCAGAGTGCTGGGATCACAGGTGTGTGCCATGGCACCCACGGCACACAGCAGCTGGTACTGTTAAGTGGCCCCACCTAGGGCATGAGGGCTGGAATTTCTTCTCCCCCTGCTCCCCCTACCCTGCTGGGTTCCTTTGCCCTGGGTGTCAGGACTGTTCAGGGGGAGAACACAGAGGGAAGGGAGACACCTCCGCTGCTCAAAGTAAGAATCGTCAGGGAACAGACTGGGACTAAGTGACCCTCTGGCCAGCCATGGTGGCACACACTTGTAAGTCCTAGCACTTGGAGGCTGAGGCAGGAGGGTCTCTAGTTCAAAGTCAGCCTGAGTTGTATAGCAAGTTAGGCTGAGCTGGACTACACAGTGAGACCTTGTCTCAAAAAAGGAAAAAGAAAAAGGAGAGAGAGAAAGGGAAGAGAAAGGGCAGGACCTGGACCATGGGCACTGTGGGTAGAGAAAGCAGGTCCTGGAGACCCTGGGTCCCCTGCCTGCTGCCTGGACTCTTGAATGCCGAGGGACAAAGCAGGACCTGCATTCTGCTTCTGGACAATCACCCGTCACCTGGGAAGGAGAGGCTGCCCCACCATGAAGGCTGGAATTGCCTGGCTCTTGCACCGTGCTCTGTCCCAGCCTAGAGCCCAGCCTGGCCACCATCACAAGCAGCCGAGACTTGGATTTACCTCTTGTTTCCCAGAGCAACCCGGTTGCCTTCTGCTCTGCTTTGATCTGATCCAGACGCCATGTCTCTCTTCCCAGACAAAGGTGCTCCTTCCCCGAAGTCCCAGATGCTTGTTACCTGCCCTGGACACAGCCCCTGACAAACTGAGGCAGGGCAAGGGCCACGGCAGCTCAAGTCCGAAAACTGAGAGGCCCATGAGCCTCAGCCTCCATTTCCCTCTGCAAACCAGGCCGGGCAGCCCTGACCTGGTCATGCAGAGGCTGTGAGGACTTGTCATCTAAAAACAACAAAGCCCGGCCCGCTGCATGGGTGCACTGTGAGGGCGCCGTGCGGCTCAGCACACCAGGCCCCACGAGGATCTGGGAACAGAGGGGTGGCCACACACTCAGCCCAGGAAACAGGGACAGGTAGCCACCCCAGGAGCAGCTGGGAGCAGGGGGCCAAGAGAGGAGGACCTGGGCAGGGCCTGCTCTAGCCACACAGCCTGGCCCCTCCACTTCCAATCCTGCCTGAGCTGGGATGTGCAGCTCCAGCAGGGTGCTACAGCGTGGAGGAAGAGCACCTAGACAGGCCTGGGGGCCTCGGCAAGGGTCCTGGCGAGCTACTCAGGTGGCAGCTGGGGAGACTGAGGCCAAGCATCACTCATCTAGGGCCTCACTGCAGCCCAAGAGCTTGGGAAGTCCTTCCTAGTTCCCCACCTTCCCTGAGCCCACAGAGCGCACACCGTGCCCCCGGCCACTGCATCCCAGGGCCGCAGGATTCCTTTCTGCCACCCTGATTTATGGGCCACTTTGTTCCTTATCTGTCTGCACACACACAGGCTGAGATCTGACCTCTCCAGGGGGCAGAGCCAGGTCGGCACCGTGGGGTCACAGATCACTGTTCCCGGCCTGGGTGGAAGGGGCTGTGGGACCTGGGACCTGGCCATTGACCCACTGTTGTTGAGCCCAGTGTCACCTCCATGGGAATCAGGAGGGCAGAAAAGGAGGTACTGCTGTGCCCGGGCCCATCCACCTCGGGGAGACCCTGGCACCCCATCAGGCATGGTGGGCGCTCTGTGTCACTCATGTCCTCACCACTCAGATGGGAAGGCAGGACCAGAGGTCAAGTAAGAACTCAGCTGTGCTCGACTTTAAGCAGCAGCCCCCGGGCTTCCCTGTGCCAGTGCTGTTCCTCTGCAGCCAGGACGGGCTGGGTGAGAAATGTGTATGGGGCTTGGTGGCGCACACGTGTTGTTGGAGCACTCTGGAGGCTGAGGCAGGAGGATCCCTGAATTGCACAGTGAAACGCTGTCTCAAAAAAAAAAAAAAAAAAAGAAAAGAAAGGGAAGAACCATCCATTAGCACATTTCAGGTGTCAAGTGGGCGTCACTGCACTTAGCCAGTGGATATCTCGCAAGTGTAGACAGTTCTCGGAGTGCAGAACAGAGATCTGCATGAGTGACGTCTCACAGGAATACAGGCGTTGTTACTCAGGAATAGATGTGTGACAACGGGAGGTGTCCGAGGGCGGAGGATGTGCCTTGTGCAGCCTGCCTGCCTGGCCTGGGGCATGCTGGGTGCCAGCTACCACTCAGGGCTGCGCCCCACCACACCCTGCTATCTGTGAGCAGCAACGTCACCCCAGAAGCAGCTGTGTCCAGCACACTGTCACCCCGTTGGGGCCACCGGCTCAGATTGGGAACTCCAAAACAGCAGGTGGCTGTGCCCATGAGACCCATGGGCTGGCGTGAGCAAGGGCAGAGGCGACAACATGACCTGCTCATCCACTCAGGAAGAGGGCAGAAGGGCCTGCAGCTGCTCTGACCCCTCACCCCTGCCACAGCCCTTGCTGCCAGTCCCCTCCTGCTGGACCCCTGTGGCTCAGGACACAAAACGGAACCACAGTGGCTGAGTGCTCGGCTCTTAGCAGCACCGGCACCTGAGTCACCCACGTTTTGTCACCCGTCCCTGCAGGGCCTGCTCACCACACAAAGCGCCTTCACAGGGGGCATCTCAGTACACTGGCTACCTTGAGCTCATGAGTAGGGAAGCCAAGGCCTTGACGTTACAGCTTCAGGGAGAAGACACCAAGCAACAGCACCAAGTGGGCACATTCCACCAGTTATTTTAATAAATAATGCATTATTATCATTATTATTTTGAGGCACTGGGTTTCAACCTAGGGCCTCCATACTGAGCTCCATCCTAGCCCTGTGCCATAATTTTATTTTGAGACAGGGTCTCCATAATTGCTAAATTGCCCCAGCTGGGCTTGAATTTTAAGGATTTTTTTTTTTTTTTTTCAGAACTGGGGATTGAACTTATGCCTTTGCGCTTGCCATGCAAGTGCTTATTCTACTGAGCCATCTCCCCAGCCCCTGGGCTTGAATTTTAGTTTCTCCTACCTCAGCCTCCCAGAGTGCTGGGATTATAGGTGTGCACCACAATGCCAGGCTCGATATTCTTCTTTCTTTCTTTCTTTCTTTCTTTCTTTCTTTCTTTCTTTCTATTTTATTGAGAAAAAAATAGCAATCAGACAGTTTCAAAACTGATTAATAGGACAGGACAGTCTCAATAATTAATACATTGTGCATTGTTATCTTTTTAGTGATTATCCATAGTACAAGATGCAGACGGGATATCCCGTCCAAGCACTATTAGTACAAATCTTTCTTCTCATTGAATTAAATGAAAGTAGCTGTATATCTATCCTAAGTATCAATATGCTTCTTAAGCAAAGCTCTGATGGTTATTTGATTGTAAAAATGATGCCTAACATGTCACAAAGGGCATTAGTTTGTACCAATTCTGTTTTCACATTTCACTGCATTTTCAGAATAACTTTATGTATCTCAGTTTATTCAGGATGCTGTAACAAAAGCAGGAGGCCTTGCATAACAAAGGTGTGTTTCTCACCGTTCGGAACTGTGGGGTGCCCAAGGTCAGAACCCTGGTAGATTTAGTGAGTGGCAGAGGCTGGGCTCTCCCTGTCTTTCTCTCTCTGTTTTTTTTTTTTTTTTTTTTTTTTTTTTTTTTTTTTTTTTTTTTTTTTTTTTTTTTTTTTTTTTTTTTTTTTTAACTTGTTTGTTTGGTTGATGTTCTTTGAGTTTTGTGTTGTATTGTTGTTTTCTAACACAAGGTCTTGCTATGTATTTCAGGCTGCTCTCAGCCCACTATGTAGCCCAGACTGTCCTCAGACTCATGGAGACCCTCATGCCTCAGCCTCCCAAGTGCTGAGATTACTGGCATGTACTACCACACCGGGCCAAGGCGAGGTCATTCTGGATGAAAGTGAACTCTAAATCCAGAATGGTCAACATTGTCACAGAAGGAGAAGGAGATCCACATGTGGAGACACAAGCTCATTGGAAGAAGACTATGCAACAATAGAGACAGAGGAGACAATGTGTGTCTGCTCACCAAGAAGCAGCAAGGATTGTGCACAACCCCAGAAGCTAGGAGACTGGGACACATCGTCCTCCTGCAGGGGCAGCACCTGACACCCCTGGGCTCTGGGCCTGTGGGAGAGTGCAGCTTTGGGGTTTGATTTTTAAATTTTTTTTCATTTTATTTTTTTGTGTATTTTAGGGAAGATTCTACAGGGTGTTCAGGATCTCTCTACTAGATCGGACTTGTAGTGATCCACCTGTTTACAGCCTCCTAAGAGCTGATATTACAAGCACATGCCACCACACCCAGTCTCAATTGTTGTCTCAGCGCACCCTGGGGGCGGGGCTGGCATGGCAGGCCCAGGGACTGAACCACCGGCCCCTGAGCCTGCTTGCAGGTACTTTAATCCGCTGAGCTATTTGGATGGCCCTTAGCTCTGGGGTTTTAATTCACCCACCAGTCAGGGTAGCCCTGGCCCCACAGAAGACTAGGTAGGGAGGCTGGACCCCAATATCCATAGTGCTTGGGAGACCTCTCTCCCAAGGGGACCTGGCAGTACAATTTGAATGAGAGAGTGACAGTTTATAGCTATCTGTAGACAAGCATGGGGTGGGATCAAAACATACTGTTTAATTAAAAAATGTATTACAGTAAAAGACACACTGCTGTGAAATCCTCTGCAGATCCTCTTTGCTTCAAACACACCCAGAACCCCAGAGCTGCTGCAGAAAGTGGCAAGGACAATGGGATGAGTGTATCCAAAGCCCGGGGGAGGCTTTGGAGGGAGATTCATGGCAATGTGCCTTCGACTGCAATACATTTTTAAAATTTCTTTCGTTCTTTTTTGTTTTTTCTTTTTCTTTTCTTTCTTTCTTTTTTTTTTTTTTTTTTTTTTTTTTTTTTTTTGTGGTACTGAGGATTGAACTCAGGACCTTGAGTTTGCCAGGCAAGCACTTATTCTACTAAGCTATCTCCCCAGTCAATTTTTAAAATTTAAACATCTCCCATATCTTTCAATCATACCTCATAATTCAGATGGGAAAATACTGGACTCACTTCACTATGTTGTTGGGAAAATTAAGTGAGTTTTTAAAAATCTCCCCGCCTGGCACCCCATCTGTGTGGTAAATCCTATCTTGTGCTTTGGTTGTTGGCGCCCTTATTGGGAGGCTGCAGCGTTCAATGGCTTTTATCACCTCTGGGGCCAACACAAGTTCCTTAGCATGTCTAACCCCTCCCGCAGCCTGGCCCTGCTGGCTTCTATAACTCCATCTTCTGTGATCCCTACCTCACACTGTATGCTCAAGCGACGTGGAACCACTTCTGGTCCCCAGCTTTGTACAAGGTGAGCCCTCTGCTTACGCAGTGCTACCTGCCTTTAGCCTCAGAGACAACTTTTGGGTCGTCTCCTCCCTGAAGCTTCCTTTGCTCGTTCACTACTTCTATAAATGTTTGCTGGAATCTACAGTGTGCTGTGCTTTGCAAGTACTGGAAACCATGACTCAGACATGGGTTATTCTTTCTGCCTTTCTGCTCTTTGTGTTCCTTCATTTCATGTTGAGAGACAGAGACTTAAGCCCAAGTTGTACAATAGGTCAGAGGGAGTGAGGTCCCTGGGGTGAGTTAGGGACAGCCTTTGAAATCACAGCATTCCTGATTGGAAAAAATACCAGAAAATGCCACCCACCCACTGTCATTGAGCAGCTGTTGACAGCCACTTATTTTTGATCACAAGAGCCTGGGATCCAGAGGCTTGCCGCCCCACCTGCTCTGCTGGTTGTTAGGATTTCCCCATTGCCAGCAGCCGCTGTCCTATGGCCAGGAAATGAATATTTCACACTTTTCTGGGAGGGACAAAAAAGTTAGGGGCCAAAACAGGAGTCAGATTGTTGTATTGTTCTAAATAGGAATGTGTGAGCAGTTGCCAAGGATTCAAAAATGACGTGGATAGATATTGTGTGTTTTGCTTCTGGAGAGTAAAAATATTATTTTTGGACAGTGTGCTGGGGATACTCCCTGACTGCACATCAGGAAATAAAACGCTGGCTTAATGTGCATGTGGCGTTGAGGGACAGAGGGGTCAAACGACCATCAGACAGTGGGCACTGGCTGCTTGTGGTGGATGTGAATCTGGGAGCCTGCGGGCCCTGGGGCCGAGCCATCTATGCGACCCGCTCCCAAGCCCTGTGCTGATCCACGGCACTGCACCCCTCTGGTGGCCATCCCCCAAGAAATCAGAAGTCTTCCAAAATGGTCCCATGGCAGGGGCCTGGGTAGGCGGCCCAGCAGGGGCTCAAGGATGACTGTGGCCATAAGCTGAGGCCCTAAGAGGTCAGAGAAGCAGTGACCCACACCAGGGAGGCATTCAACTCTGTGGAGGCCCATCCCCTCCCTAGCCCCAGGGTCTGTCATTCCTCTGAGTTCCCAAAGTGCCTTTAAACTCACATCCCACAGGAAGTCATCACTGTGCTGGAGACCATTGGGCAGATTACCACCTGTCTTAGTCATTTTCCTCATTGCTGAGACAAATACTTGGTTTATTTCGGCCACTGTTTGTAGAGGGCTCAGTCTGTCCACGTCGGCTGCTCCAGTGTGAAGCAGTCTGGCAGAGGGGTCTGGTGGAGGAGAGCGGCTCACGGAGGAGCAACAGTGAAGTAGAGAGAGGGGAGGAGCCAGAGGGAGCCTAACCCGTCCAGACCCTGCCCCAGGACCATTCTTCCACTAGGCCCCGCCTCCTAAGAACCATCATCCAATCAACATGCGGCTTTGGGGATGTGGGGACTTTGGATCTAAATAAACAGTAGCCTCTGCTCAGCTTTTGGCTGAAGAAACTGATACTCAAAGCTAGATCTGATGACAGCCAGCCGGCTCACCTCCTAGGGGCAGAAAAAACAGGAGCCATCTTCCCTTCAGCAGCAGGGTAAGAGGCCGGAAGCCAAGGGCACTGCCGGAGGCCCCTGCGTCCTCTGCACGGTCCTGACTCCTGTGAACTGGGAACCCGCTTTACCCGAGGTGCTGGCTGTGCTGTGCTCCGCACGGCTCGGGCCCGCTCAGTGCCTCACCGTCAGTATTGCTTGGCCCTTCAAGCAGCTCCACGGACAGGTGAGTCTCAGCCCATTTTTACAGGTAAGAAAGGAGAGCTTTGGCCAAAGGTGCCCTTTGCTTGCACAAGAAGCCAGAAATGGCGTCTCCTTTAAATTTAAAAAAAAGGGCTGGGGAGATAGCTTAGTGGAATAAGCACTTCCCTACTAAGCGCAAGGGCCTGAGTTCAATCCCTGGTTCCGCCAAATAAGAAAGTAAATAAATAAATAAATAAATAAATAAATAAATAAATAAAAAATTTGAACCCAAAGCCTTGCTACGGAGCTCCAGCCCTTTTCAAAATTTTTAAATTTTGAGACCGGATCTTACAGTCATCCTGCCTCAGCCTCCCAGAGCGCCGGAATGACAGGTGCATCCCACCATGCCAGAGCCCCAGTCGCTCCTAAACTCTTATTCACACCAACGAAGAAGGAAGCCAGCTGTGTTTTCCAGGGGCGAGCAGGTGCTCAGTCCGCTTCAGTGAAGTGCACATGGTACGTGATGCTTTGCCACCAAGCTCCCGCGAGAGTCCGGCAGGCGGCGGCCTGCTCCAGCAAGACCAGTGTGCGCCAAGGAGGCCGCCTGCAGGCCCTTGCTGCCTCCTTCCTGGTGAGGTGTGGTGCGGGGTGAGAGGCCTCTGCGTCTGGCCTTGGGTGAGTCTCCACAGTGCGATCCGCGGGCTCGACAAGGCACGGACAGCTCGGATGGGTGCCACGCTGTGGGCCGAGGTCTCAGCAGACAGGAGACACTTTAGGACGCGCACTCCAAGCAGAAGCCGAGAATCGGGACGAGCCTCCTCGTGCAGGATGAGGAGGCAGGGACGGGAGTAAATTTCTAAGCCAAGCATGGGCGCACAGCTGTCATCCCAGCACTCTGGGAGGCTGTCTCCGTTACTTTTTTCTCCTTGTTGAGACAAAAGACTTGACACTCAGCATTAAAGAAGGAAAGGTTTGTGTAGCTCAAAGTTTGGGGGGGTTTCAGTGCATACTTGGCGGGCTCCGAGGCAGAGTGGAACATGGCAGAGGGCAGCAGCTCCTGGCAGCAGAAAACGGCAAAAGCAAAAAGAGCACAAGGGGAGCAGCAGGGGAGAGTAAGCCTCTTTTCCTCATTATACTGTATGCAGGTTACCTGCCCCAGGGCTGGTGCAGCACCCACACTCCTAATCCCAGCATGGACCAAGCACAAACTCTAGAAGCCCACCCTATGAGTGCGTGAGGACTTGGGGGACATCTAGACGCAAATCATAACAGAGGCTGAGGTAGGAGGATTCCAGGCTGCCGCCCAGTTTAAGAAATATGGCAAGATCATGTCTCAAAAAGGGCTGGGATGTAACTCAGTGTGACAAGCAGAATTCTTTCTACTGAGCTTCATCTCCTCAGGGAACGCTATTATCAGATCACCCGCCTATCCCGAACAGGCTGACCTGGAATGGCTCCGCAACGTGGCACTACTCAAGCCAACAGTCTTCAAACACGGGCGCACTGTGGACATGAACAGGAAGTTGCCCGCGCTATATTGAGGCAGGGCAGGGACTGTGGCCAGGGCGTTTCTCTGCCTCTCCTTATGGAGGCTAACAAGGAAGCTCACTTCAACTTGTGTTAGGGTTTGCATCTAAACTGTCCTTTAAAATTCTCAGCTTTGAGGCGGGGCCTGGAGAAAAGAGGCGCGGCATGAGGGAAGGGGCGGTCCTGAAAGAGTTCCTCTCCCTCCCGAGCTGCACCCTCTCTCCACGCTGCCACACCCTTGGAGCAGCAGATCATGAACTGAAACCTTAGCCAACATAAACCTCTCTTCCTTCAATTGTGGGTGCTGTGTGCTTTTTTCCAACAGCAAGAAAATAACTAAGACAATTGTCTTCCAGGACCTCCTCCCAAGCAACAATATATTTTGGAAGGGGTCTTTTGTTTTGTTTTTTGAGAGTGGATCTCACTGTGTGCAGTTCAGGCTGGTCTTGAACTCACTGAGTAGCCCAGGCTGATCTTGAACCCAGGGTAATCCTCCTGCTTCAGCCTCACAAGTGGTGGGATTATGTGGATCCACACCACGCCCTGCCAGACAATTTGTTTTGTTTTGTTTTGAGAACCAGGGATTGAATTTAGGCCTCTGTGCTTGCCAGGCAAGTGCTTATTCTACTGAGCCATCGCCCCAGCCCCCAATCATGTTTTATTGGTACTTATTGGTACATTTTAGAGGTACATAGGGATCCCACTCATCCTAGAGAACTTGCACCTCTGCATGATAGGACTTGCATTTCTTTCCTATCCCCTACCTTTCCTTCAACCTCTTCTTCTTCTTTTTTTTTTTTTTTTTTTTTTTTTTGCAAAACCGGGGATTGAACTCAGGCCCTTGGAAGGCACTTATTCCACTGAGCCATCTCCCCGGCCCCATTCAACCTCTTCTTTCTTCCCATTTACAAAAGCTTTGTTTCTATGTTTGCCTTCTTTTCTCTTTGTTTATTTTTCCTTCTGCCCTTTTCCCTCCCCTCCTCATCATTCCCTCCTATTTGAACCTTCTCTTCCTACTTCACAATACCTATCATATATTTTGATCCTTATGAACCTTCTCTTCCTACTTCACAATACCTATTATACATTTTGATCCTTATTTACACTTTCAGGTCCTCACACTAGAGAAATTCACATATTTACACAAGTGTGTTTGATTTATGTCACTTAAGAGTATGGCCTCAAGGTGCACCCATTTACTTGGGAATGTCCCAGCTTACCCTTTTGTGGCAGAGTAGTACTCCATCGTATAAAAGAACCACATCTTCCTTATTCATTCACCAGGGCTGGGGATATAGCTCAGCGGCACAAACACCTGCCTGACAAGTATAAGGTCCTCAGTCCAATTCCCAGTACCAAAATAATAATAATAATAATCCTTATCCATTCACCAGTTGATGGGCAGTTAGGCTGTTTCCAAGATTTGGCTATTACAAACTGCAGGTAACAGTATTTCAAAGGACCAAGAAGAGTGTTTGGTTAGCCTGTTCACGCGCTGTCCTCTGACACTGTCTACAGGGCCATCCGAAGTGAGATTTTCCATTTGGATACCAGCACGGTTCACAGAGCCACTCTTGGGCCTGCATTTAGCAGTGCTCGAAGCAGGGACCAAGCCTGGCCTCGCAGGCTCTAAACCGCCATGCTCTGGTGGTTTTTTTTGGAGTGACACGTGCACCTAGACACCTGAGGCCTGCAGGATGGCTGTAGCTTTCCTGATGCTGCCCCGGCTCATCGGGACAACACTGGCAGGACTTTGTTTTCATTTGACTTGGCCAGGAAAGAGCACAGCAGAGGAGATGAAGTCATGGGGTGGCCGGTCCTGGGCTCAGCAGTGTGGCGAGGTCCTGTCTGCTGGGGCAGGCGCCAAGGACACCGGGGGTTTCCAGGGAACCCCTGGGCAGAGTCTCTGTCCCCCACCCACCCACACCGGCCTGGCTTCCTGCTCCCGGAAGAACAGAAGTAGCACGATGGAGAGGGTCACGATGGAGAGGGTCACGGACACAGCAGGGCCCAGGACGCAGCAGGCAGCTTGTGCTCGCTGGAAATGGATGCCTGGGTGTGGCCACAGCAGCAGTAGCTACAAGACAAGGAAAGCACCTTGTGGCCGGCATGGTGCACAGCGGTCCTTCCTGTGTTACAGACAGCCAAATTAGAAATATTATAGGCAGTCAGACAAGGCCAGGCCCTTGAAGGAGACAGCACGAAAGACAAGCTACCTTGCAAATGTGGGAGGGACTGATGCTCCTGCTGTGAACCGGACCTAAAGACCTAAAGGCCAAACAAATGCTAAGAGTAGCACCTGGGATTGATATTCTAAATAGGTACCAATCACCTGGAAAGACCCAAGTGAGTCACTAGCCCAACCCCCCATGGGAAGAGACCCTGTCCCGTATTCCAACCCCCAACAGGAAGAAATCCTGTCCCTTATTCATGCCCGCTTACTCCATGACTCGCTTCCCCATTTGGTCCTGGGCATAATCAATTTCACCTGAACAATGGTGCGTGTAATCTCAATGGTTGACCATAGTTTTGTCCCACCCCACATCCACCTAAGTGAGTTCCCATTCTCTCCACCTTAGCCCCGCATGGTTTCACCCTATAGAAGTCCCTGGAAGAGACAGCTTCCGGGGGAACAACCCGATTGGGCTGCCCTCCTGTCCATCTCTCGGACAGGAGCTTTATTTCCCTCAATAAATATATTCTGCTCATAACCTCCATTTGTTCCTAAAATTCATTCTTCAGTTTTAGAGAACACGAACTTGTGCAGATCAGGTCGGGAGATTGTTTTTTCCCTATGTCATTCGGAGGTTCCCTATATGGTTTGGGGGTCACCCACCTAAGGTCAGTTTTTCTCCCTGTATCACCTGCACTCTGGGAGGTTGAGGCAGGAGAATTCCAAGTTTGAACCTGGTCTGGGCAATTTTGTAACTTAGGGGCTGGGTAGGTAGCTCAGTAGAATAAGTGCTTGCCTGGCAAGCGCATGGTCCTGAGTTCAATCCCCAGTCCCACAAATAAATAAATAAATAAATAAATAAATAAATAAAATAAATAAATTGTAACTTTGTAAGACCCTGTGTCAAAACAAAAAAACAAAAGACTGGGGATGCGGCTGAGCACAGGCTCCGTACTGGATTTCTACATCACTGTGTTCACAGTGGAGTCACACCATGGCACCATACAAAGTACCACATGGAAAAGAACCCATAGAACCTGGGCCCAGTCCCCTCATCTGAATTTCTGGAGACTGGATGCTCTGCTGAGCCTAGACTCTGGCACCAGTGGGGCGAAGTTGGCTGGGCCAGGAAACCCAGTGAGATGTCCCAGGCCCACACAACCTGAGAGCGGGCTGCTGCCTACTCGCAGCTGGGGAAGCCAAGCCCCAGAAGCCAGCAGGGAACAGGAGGAATCTAGTGTCCATGCAGGCCTGGCCTCTTCTGCCTGCCCAGCACCTCAGCCCTGTGGCCCAGGGAGGTTCTAGAGTCCCAGAACAGCAGCACCAGAGCAGTCCTGGTGATACAGGGAACCTCCAAAGGACACAGGGAGAAAAACTGATCTCTCTACCTAAAAGGTACCTGGATGACTTCCTGTCTTCTAAAACCTAAGAATGAATTTTAGGAACAAACAGAGGTTATAAGCAGAATATATTTATTGAAAGAAAGCTCCTATGTGAGAGAGGGACAGGAGGGGACGCTGAGCGGGTTGTCCCCAGGAAACTTTGTCTTCCGGGGACTTTTATAGAGGAAAACCATGTGGTGAGGTGGGTCTAAGGTGATAGAGAACATGGGAACTCGCTTAGGTGGGCATGAGGTGGGACAAAACTATGGTCAACCAATGAGATTACAAGCACCATTGCTCAGGTAAAATTGATTAAATCCAGTGCCAAATGAGGAAGTGAGTCATATAGCAAGGGAGCAGGAATCCAGGACAGGATCTCTTCCTGTTGGGGGTTGGGCTAGTGACTCATTTGGGCTCTTTCAAGGTGTTTGATGCTTACTTAGAATATCAATCCCTGATGCCCATCTCTAGGGAAGTATGTAGGTGTGTTTCCTCTTGTCTTGGTCTTGAGGTGTGGCCCATATGGGAGCGCCTGTCTCTTCCAAGTTGCAAAGTCATCTTGTCTTCCATCTTGTCCTTGAGGGCCTGACCCTGTCTAACTGCCTGTATTTCTATCTAATTCAGCAGCCTAAACACTGGGAGGCCCCTGTACCCAATGGGTAGCTTCTGCAGCCGGGGACACAGGCTGGAGGCGGCCCCCGAGGTGCAATGGTGAGCATGAAGCTCTGGGTGGTTGTGGGTGTGGTGTAGGCGCTGCTGGGGGGACTCCAGTGGAGCTCAAGTGCCGGCCCCTTGCCAGCCCTTGGCACCCTGAAGGCCCACTGTGCCCCAGGGTGGGGTGGGCTCCAGGCTGTGCCCCCTCCTTTGCAGCCCAGCAGGAAGGAGATGGTCAGGGCATAGATTCCCACTCCTGGCCTGCCAGTGATTAGCCAGCAGATAAGATTCCTGGCCAGCGGGTGAGGATGGATGAGAAGGCTGCCCCAGCCCAGCTGGGCTCTGGGCTATGCTGTGTCGGGGCTCTGCAGCCCAGCCCCAGGAATGTCAGGAATCCCCGCCCTCCCTTCTGGCCTCCCTCCCTCAGGGCATCCATCAGCGCAAGCCTTCCTGGAATGCGCCTACTCGCTCCTGGCACCGCCAGGGCCCCCAAGTCAGGCTAATCCTGTCTCCATCCATCACCCCTCTCTGCAGAGAGCGGGTGGCCACCGGCGGGAGGGCTGTGCCATGACCTGCAGTGACAGGGTGCATGCATGTGTGCACAGTGAGCTGGTGGGCAGAGGGCCAGGTGTGTAGGTGGTGCGTGGATGCATGAATGGAAGGACAGGTGGCCTGGATGGACAGGAGTGGCCAAGCAGGACACTGGCCCAGGAGGCTCTGCTCCAACTCCTCCCAAGCCCTGGCCTTCAGGAACTCAGCGTGCTTGCTGGCAAAGGTTCAGGGTCAGGGCTGTGTGGAGTGCACTGTGTGAGACTGCAGAGGCCGTCCCTCCACAGGCTGTGGCATGCATCCATACAGGAGCGAGAGTGCGCCCCAAGCACAGAGAGGGAGGCGTCCACAGACGTGGAAATGCTAGTTCCTCTGATTCAGTCAGCACAGCCTATGTATGTGTCCACTGCAACACTGCCACACACGTAAGCACATACTCAACATGTCAACTACAGTCTAAAGAAAGAGGTACGACCATAGCCGGGCTGGTGACACAGGTCTGCCATCCCAGCACTCTGAGAGGCTGAGGTAGGGGAATCACAAGTTCAAGCCCAGTCTGGGCAACTTAGTAAGTGGCTCTCTTAGAATAAAAGATGAAAGGGCTGGGGACAGAGCGACTTGATAACCAGTGGTGCTAATTCCTGCCAAGCTCTGAGGGTTACGGTTGGTCCTCAGTGCCCCGGCTCTCCATGGCAGCTAGGACTGGTCAGAGTGACCCAAGCTGCCTCCTGGGCTGTGTGAGTCCAGCCTGTTGCTGGCCCCTCTAGGAGTAGCCCCCATTGGACAGCAAGGCCTAAGGTCCATGGAGACACCTGAGGGCACACGCCCAAGAAGCCGAGGCAGGCACTTCCCTAGGCACTTGGGCTCTGGGCTGTGAAACTTCCTGTGTGCTCAGCTGGAACTGGGCTACATCTCAAGGGAAACAAACCAGGCTTGGCCTGTGTTGTCCCTGCAGAGCTAACTGACCAGAGACATTGATGGACCATGAGGGGAAGACGTCTTGCTTGTCCAGGGGACAGAGCTCGACCAGACAGGTCCCTGGGGAAGGAAGCACAGCCAGGCTGGCCTCAGATGTCATGGCATCCGACCACTAGCCCCTAGGATGGACAGGGTGAGGGCATGTGTTGCCCTCCACTCTTCTTCTGCCTCCAGGTCCCACCTGGGTGGGCAGGAAAGGAGGTCAGCACCCGGTTCCTCCGAGGCTAAACACCTCCAGGCTCCCCAACCTCGCAGCCCTGGAGCCCTTTCCACATGGTATCCCCAAGAGAGCAAAGGGGCTGAGCACCATCAATGGGCTGCAGACTCTGTGCTGTGCTGCTCAGGTACAGGTGGGCAGTGGGGGCCTGGTGTGCACCCTGGCCTCCTGGTGCTCCCCATGCATGAACTCCAGCAAGGATTACACTGCCCGGTGCCTTAGTTTCCCCACTGTGAACTGAGGTATGTTGCAGTTGTATCTACCTCTGGAGCAACCATGACAAATAAATGTCATCACCCAGGCAATGGGATATAAGTTTCTGTAAAAATGAAATATTTCTTTTCCTTTCCTGTTTTTTTTTTTTTTTTTTTTTGTTTTGTTTTGTTTTGTTTTGTTTTTGTTTTTGTTTTTGTTTCTTGAGACGGGAGTCTCACTGTGTTGCCCAGACTGGCCTTGACCTGATGGTGATCCTCCTGCCTCAGCTTCCTAGCACCTGGCCAGGTTTCAGAGTAATTCAGTGTTTCCCCAGCTCTCCCCCAGGTTAGGACAGGGTGCAGTTCCAGGGAACTGAGTCAGCCCGGAGAAGCGAGGCGTCAGGGGGAACGAGGGATGAGGGCTCATTGGCCTTGGGCTGCCTAGGCAGTACTCTCAGAGTACAGATGTTGTCGGGAGGGAAGCTGCCTGAGTTCTGTGACCCTGGCTCAGGGCCGGCACAGGGCCTTTGTGAAGGCTCCTACTGTCCTCTCTTGTGAGTAGAGGTCCAGAGACAGCTCTGTTCATTCAGGGCTGCACAGCAGGAGCCAGGTTCACACCCGTGACCTGAATGGGGGTGAATAACAGGCCAGAGTGGCTGCAGGACCCATCTTCTGCAGGGGAGCCCTTTACGGATGGCCTAGCCCCAGAGAGAAAGGGATTGGGCAGATGCAGCCCGGTCAGCTGGCACCAGCATCTGGGCGTGTGGTAAAGAGGCAGAGGGTTGCCAGCCTGAGCTCACAACCAGATGCACGCGTGGAGCGATGGCAGTGGGAACTTCAGGAGCCCCTGCTGTGAGCACAGGAGAGCAGTGAGCACGTTGTGGAACTCAGCGCAGCACAGCTGGCAGCTCTGAGCTCCCATGGGGGCAGGACGCAGCCCCTGGCACACACGCACCTTTCTGAGTACACACAGAACACACCAATGTGGACCATATCCTGGATCACGAACAAAGAGCCTTAATACATTTAATGAACAGAAATCACACAGAGTGTGTTCTTGAAGTTCAGGGTAGAATTAAACAAGGAGTCAACAGCTCAGTGTGGTGGTACACACCTGTCATCCCAGCACTCTGGGAGGCTGAGGCAGGAGGAAACCAAATGAACTCTCAAGGCAGTAGTAAAACTATAAACAATCTAATAAAAAGTGGGTAAAAGATTTGGACACACTCCTCCAAAGGAGACAGCAAGTCACAGACATATACATTCTAATGAAGAGGTATTCAACATCGCTGTACAGGAAGAAGAAATGAGTTAAGCCTTCGTGGGGCTCCCCTGTGTGCCCATGAGGGTGACCAACACCAAGGAGGCCCAGCCACTCCACATACTGGTGAGGCTGGGCAGCAGCGCAGTGTTCAAACACATCTGCTGGAAGGAGCAGAGCAGGTGCACAAGGCAGTGACTAGCATCTGGACACAGCATGGCCAAGCCAGCTGACGATGTCCAGAGACTCAGGCGCCTTTGTTCCCAGGAGGCACGGACCACGATGCGCACTGTCCCAAACACCACACAGAATCCTGGGTCCATCCACAGCAGATGAGTCAGTAACTGCCCTCTGCACACCCAATGCAATGTACTCAGAAATAAAAATAATTCACCCACAACGATGTGGGTAAATCCCAAAGTATTTAAGATGCTTGCAAGAAGACGGATTCTCCCAAAACACTTACTCTATGATCATGTTTCCATGAAATTCTAGAAAATAAAAGTTAGTGCATAAGGACACAAAGTTGAACCTATAGAGTTCTAGAGGCAGGAAGTGCAGGAGAGCGTGGTGGGGATTGCACAAGACGTAAAAGCACATTTTGGGGGCAATGTGAGCATCTTCCCAAAGGTGATGGTGACGTGGATGCATAAAGAAGTTCAAAAATAAACTGCACTTTCAGTATGAATCTGTGCAAGTTCATCCAAGCCCTTAAAGGTGTCTCTCTTTTTTCTATTTTTTTTTAAATATGGAACGCTTCACGAATTTATGTCATCCTTGTGCAGAGGCCATGCTAATCTTTTCTGTATCAATCCAATTTTAGTATATGTGCTGCTGAAGCAAGCAATTTTTCATTTTTATTTTTATTTTTTATTTTTTGTGGGACTGACTGGGGATTGAACTCAGGACCCTGTGCTTGCCAGGCAAGCGCTTATTCTACTGAGCCATCTCCCCGGCTCCTTAAAGGTGTCTCTTAACAGCACTACCGTGGGGTCATCATTCTGAGCAGAAGAGTGCACCCGGCATGCATAAAGGCCCAGGTAGGTCCCGGTGGGCACACACACCACACACACGTGTACAGAGCGCTTTGAAGTCACTAGCAAAAGACATCACAGAATATTTCCTAGGAGTTGTGTTGAGACCTGAAATTGGGGTATGGGCAGCTGACCCCAAGCTGTTCCCTGGCTAAGGGGTCCTCCGGGGTTTCAGGTTTTCTCCTCTAGAACCAAGGGGCTCCATCTAGAACCTTCCAGAACCAATGCCACACCATGCTGGCCACCCGAGCATGAATGCTATCTCCTAAGACGTGTGCCCCACACATCTCTGCAAACTGCCCAGTTACCCCATGTCAGTGAATAAATCAAAGTCCAGAGAGCCACAGGGAGAGATGGAGGCCCACTGAGGGCTGCAATCGGGGCTTGAGATGTCCTGGAATCTGCGTCCCCCAGGCCAGTGCCATGTCTGGACCACAAGCCAGGCCCCATTTCTTTAGCAGCTCTCGACACTGGCACATTCTCCCTCACAGCGAATTAATCGAGGATGCTGATGCCGGTCTGCCTCCCTCAGGTGTTCAGAGGCTCTGGGGTGGCAAGAGCACAGAATGCTGTAGAAACACAAGACTGAATTATAGCCGAGCCGCCACCGAGTCATGTGCTCATACAGCGCTTCTCTTCTGTTTCTTTTCTCTTCCTTTCTTTTTTCTTTTTCTTAACCAGAAGAAAAAGAAGCAGGCCCTTCTGGGAAGAAGCTGTCTCCACCTTGAACATGAGGAAATTCTTTCCTCACAGACTTGTTTGGAAGCTAAACAGGGTTGAATTGTTTGGAAGAAGCTCTGCTTCCTCCTTCCTACTCCATTCCCCAGCAGAGGAGGCAAAAGGCACTTGGTACACTTTATAAATGGAAACTGAATCACCGCCTTCCAGGCTATAGCCTGACTGGGCCCGAGAGCGTGCTGGAGGTCAAGACCCCACCACTTCCTCTCTGGACAGGAAGTAGGTTCTGAGTGCTTCCTCAGGGCCTCTGGGGATGAAAGGCCTGCTCTGGCCCTGGGATGGTGACATTCTCAGCTCTTTTCCAACCGTTTTAAGCTGGGGTGGGGGGGTGGGGGGGTGGGGGGGAAGGGTAGAAAACCCCAGATAGGCCTCTCTAAATAGGTATTTAGCTCAGGAAGGAGGGCAGGGAGTGTGGCTTGATGCAGGGGCTGTGGGCATATGGGGATGTTTAGCCTCTGTCATAAACATAGACCGTGGAGTTCTTGGAAGTCAGAGAGTGCTGCACCGGCCTCTCAGGACCTCCAGGCCCTGCTCACACAGATGGCTGCAGACAGGACCAGGCTTTTGCACCTCCACACCTTTGAGGAAGGAAGGACTCACTGAGTGATCGCATTAGCACAGCTGCATACTCATCCAGCAGAAGTGTTTGGACAAGGTCGGGTTATTACAACCCCCTGAAGATGCACTTGGAGGTGACCACGTCCCTGATCTAGGCTCCTGAGGGCTTCAGCCACCTAAGGTCCAGAGCATGGGGTTCAGGCATTGCAGAAGTGCACTGGGGGCTGTATGGGTTGGTGTTTGGAGAGGTCCTTGGGTACCAGCAAGAGCCCCTTCGAGAAGAACCAAGTGTTTTTAAATATGGCAAATTCCTGAGGATTTTGCACAGCTGAATGCCCCTTTCCAGGCATCTAGAAGGCCTTGTCCCAGGCCAGGAGAGGAAGCAGATCAACTGTGCAGCACCACCAAGGGATGCCAAGGAAACCCTGGGGACAGCAGCCCACCAGGCTTCTTCACTGCTCCTGTCTGTCTCACTTGGGTCCCTGGACACCAGGTTCCACAGTGTCAGGGCAGCTTCACTGTGCAGGGTTTCCTCCCTGGGGAATACCCACTCAGTTTAGAGGAGCAGTGTCCTGGCAGAGTGCTGGTGCACCCCTAGAACCCCATACTCTGAGAGGCTGAGACAGGAAGATTGCAAGTTCAGGTGTAGCCCAGGCAAGTTAGCAAGTCCCTGTCTCAATTTTTTTTTTCTTTTAAAGGACTGGAGATATACCTTAGTGAGAAAACCCTGGGTTCAATCTCCAGTGTGATAGAGGAGGAAGAGAAAGAGAGAGAAGAGGAAAAGGAAGGAAGGTCAAGAAAGAGGAGAAGGAGAGTGGGACAAACAAGAAGTGAAAGAGAAGAGGAGGGGGCCTGGCCTTAGCTCAGTTGTTTAAGTGGCTGCTTCCACAAAGCTGTCAGCCTCAGGTTGCTGGAGTTCAATACCCACAACACTTTAGCTAGCCAAACCACCCCTGAGGGCATTCGGAGCAAAAAAAAAAAGAGAGAAGAGGAGGAAGAGGAAGCTGAGCCTCCCAGGAAAGTGTGAGCTCAGTCCCAGCCTCCAGTATCAGTGTGAGGACCCAGCTTAGAACTTCCAGCTCCAGACTTAGATCTTCCAGGTCCAGACTTAGGATTTCCAGTCCCAGGCTTCAATCTTTCAGCTCCAAGGCTGATAGTTGGAGGCAAGCAATTGGTAGGGTGGTCTCCAGAGCACACCCAGGTTTGGTACCCAGCATTTGAAAGATCAAGTTCAGAGCTAGAATTTGCTTTTCCTTGAGATATCGGGCAATGAACGCTGTTCCCACGCATCTGGTCTCTAGTGTGGATCGAAGATAGCATGGGCTCTGTGCTGAGGGTCCCTGCAGCAGATGCGGGGACACCTGGATGCCCAAGGCCCTAAGAGAGAGATGACGCCCTAAGAGAGATTGCTGCTTTGCCTGCTGCTCCTGCTTGAGGGGCTGAGGTAAAGGGAGGCATTGTGGTTCTTCAGTTGTGGTGAGAATGGACCAAAAGACTCTTGCCATTCAGGTTTAAGGCACCACGCCATGACCCACAGGGTCACATGGGAAGCACCAGAGGTTGGGAGGCTGAGGGTTTGGGAATATGGCAGCAGCCATTACTGCTACCTCTGAAAGAAGCAGTGGCAATGCAGGGGACAGATGTAGGCAGTTAGTTTGGATGACATCAGGGGCTCTGCGACAAGAGGGGCCCCAGGTGTGTGGCTACAGTTCTGGGTGAGCAGGGTGGGCAGGGGACAGGTGCTATCCCTGGTTTGCCATCAGCTTCTATGCCTGAGCATAGGTAACCCTGGAGAAGAGGAGACAGCCCTCCAGGGTGACTCTGCCCAGATGTGGAACATCAGAAAGTAAACACAGATAGTTGAGGGCAAACAGACTGGCAAGTACTGTGGCGAGTGCTGCAAAAATTCTGACCTTTGGCAGCGTGTCCTCCTCTAAAGCCTGGATTTCCCCCAGAAGCCTCCTGCATGCATAAGCTCAACCTTTGGAAGCTGATTGGATGATGGAGGCCTAAGAGGTGGGACCACATGGAAGGGGCAGTTCCAGGGGTGTGACCTGGAAGGGTTCTTACTCCTCCTGGCTCCTCCCTTCTCTCCACATCCTATACACCATGCCCTGAGCAGCTGCCATCCACCAGACCCCTCTGCCAAGCCCCCTGCCTTGGAACAGCTGACCATGGACTGAGCCATGGCTACCATAAACCTCTCCTCCTTTAAGTCTCAGAGGTAGGTGACCAAGACAGACAGAGCCGGCTCTCCAAGAGTTGGCATCTCTAAGTCTCCAGGGTTCTGGCCAGTTGAGCAGATGACAGTCTCATGCTACAGGTAGCTCAGGGAAGTGCATACATGGCCTCACCTGACCGGGCAGTGCAGAGCTGGGCCTCCCAGAAGCCTGGATGCTCTCTTGGGGGCCTCTGCCACCTCCATAAGAGAGAACCAGGCAGAGCAGGGGGTGGACCATGATCCTCACACAGCCATTGCTGGGAGGGGAGAAAGATG
The DNA here is from genome assembly GCF_000260255.1 of Octodon degus. Lineage (NCBI taxonomy): Eukaryota > Metazoa > Chordata > Mammalia > Rodentia > Octodontidae > Octodon > Octodon degus. The sequence goes on along the minus strand of NW_004524727.1, from coordinate 6,127,150 downwards.
TCAGAAACATCTGCTTTCCACCAATGACACAGACAGCTACACTGGTTAAATAAGCATCTGTTTTAATTGAATGATGCTCATTAAAAAGCAATTAATGCCTCAGGGACTCCATTTTTCAAATTAATACTACTTCAGGCTGCTTCTTTATAGCTTCATAGCACACAACTGGGTCAATCAATACTCATTCTGGGCTAGGCTGTGTCCCAGGAGCTGGAGAGCCAAGTGTGGTGGTACACACCTGTGATCCCAGCACTCAGAGAGCCAAGGCAGAGGGCTCACTGCAAGTTTGAGACCAAGTTGGACTACATAGTGAGTTCAACACCAGGCTAGGCTACATAGTGAAACCCTATCTCAAAATATAAAACAAAATAATAAGACACAGTGGTAGTGGCAGAGAGCTCATGTGCACATTATGGTATCCAACACAAGCCACAATAATAGAGGCAAGGGCAAGAGGACGACCAGAGAGGGAAATGACAAGCCCTAGGACAATGAGGTTGGGGAAGGGCTCCTACAGGAAGGAACATCTGGACCAGTTTTTAGGGACAAGTTCACCAGGTGGCAAGAAAGTGATCCCATTTTAGTGGCGGGGAATACCCTGGGGAAAACCCAGAGTCAGTGGGCTAGATGTCACTGGGATGCTCTGATTGTTCTCACTGCAATCAGAACTTGGCTGCAGGCAGCATAAACAATTAGAACTCAAAGCTAAAAATAAAAGATGGAGCTATGTTTATCTCCCCTAGTGCATCCAAGATAGCGCTGTGCCAGGGTAGTTGCCCAGCAGCTCAGTGACAGCATCATGGCCCAGGTCCCTTCTGTCTTTCTGTCCCGACAAGAGACTGAAGACTTTTAGTCTCATGGTCATGAGGTTGCTGAAGTAGATCTGAACATCACAGCTTCACTCAACAGTCTCAGATGTGATAGGAGTAAAATACCTTCCCCAGAAGTCCTGAGTTCCTGTAATTGCCCCAGATGAGCCCTGTGATCTCAAACACGACAGCCCCCAGGTGAGCAGGGCCAAGTGAGCTCACATGTAGGAGAGACCTTGGCAGACCAGGAAGGATTGTCCACAGGCACCCAGAGAGCAGAACCCAGGGTGACAGTAGTGTCCCCTACAACATGGCCCCAGTAATGGCGCTTGCTGGTCCTGGCCTCAGATAAGCAACAGAGGCACTTAATAGGAGGTGCGACTGAAAAACACGATGACAGTTTAAATAAACAATAGATTTTTAAAATTTTTTTTTTTTTTTTTTTTTTTTTTTTTTTTAAGACAGGAATTCCCTATGTAGTCCAGGCTGGCCTTGAACTCAGGTTATCCTCTTCCCTCAGGGTCCCGAGTGCTGGGATTACAGGTATGCAGCTCAATTACCATACCTGGCTCAATTTTTCATTAAAGAAAAAGAAAAGAATATCCATGGAATACTACTTAACAATAACAAAGGCTAAACTAGAGTCATCTGCAGGAAAAATGGATGCATCCTGAGATCATAGTACTACATGAAATAAATCAGACACAGGTGGTTAAACAGTGCACAGCTTCTCTCATTGGAAAGACCTAGGTATAAACAATATAAACAGCAAAGAGAAAAAAGAGATGGGAGGAATCAGGGAGGTAAACTGTGAAGCTGGGAAGAGGACGGGGGGGGGGGGGGGAGAGGGGTCAGGGAGGGCAGTGGGGGAGGGGTGATAGTGAGGATGGCTAGGTGTGTGTGCCAAAGCACAAATACACGGATTGTTCCTTACCACGAGCGTGTACTAGTAAAACAGCTTAGGATGTGTTCTAGCAATAGACAATGCCATTAGTACCCCGAAATCCTCTCCCTCACTTCCGAACACACTCATCCTTTGCCTCTTCCTGCAGCAGCTCTGCAGTCCTCTTCCCTGAGAGTCTTTAGCTGCACTCTCCTGGCTGCCTTGGCATCCAGGATGGATTCAAGATGTTGCCTTTTCCTAATCATTTTGACTTTGGAGAAGAGTCAGAAGTCACATGGTGCCCGATCCCATGACTAAGGTGGATGAGGACAGTGTCATGTATTTGCAAGCTGCCTTCCTGTTGGGTGGTACTTGGCTGCAGCATTCGTTGTCTTTTTTTGTCACATCATGAAGACTCAGTTACTGTCAATATTCCACAGACCCAGCCGATTGTCACGTCAGATACCCCCTCCCTTTCCAAATGCTGCAGCCGCAGGCCTCAGCTGTCATCACCTGCTGCTGGTGGGCTTGGGCTCCAGACACCCGGGCAGGGGGCACAACCCAAGGGATCAACTTACATAGTTTCCACAGTTCTATAGCCACTTAGTCTTCCTTGAAAAAACAACAGTCATTGCTTTGAAGAGAAGCAACAGCTGGGCGAGCAGTCACAGGTCTCGCTCAGCCCTGGCAGATACTTCTGGTAGCCCTGGCCAGGCACAGACCTGGAGGTCACAACTCCCAGATGCGGGACTAGGTTTAGCTGGCAGCCTAAGATTACTGTCCAGCCCAGTGGCAGCATTAGAGTCAACCTGGAGCCTCAGGGAGCTGCCCAGGAGGGACAGAGTGGCTGCTACTTCCCCAGCTGCCAGCGTGTGCTAAGCAACCAGGCTCCATGACTGTGCAGCTCTCTGTGGTTGCTATGGAAGCTGCTGTAGAAACCTTTCTCATAGATGATCATGCCGTGAGACTCAGAGCACTTGGTCTGCCAACCTGGGGGGCATCTGCTTGGGTACAGGAGATGAAGCAGGGTGAAGGCTGCAGCCTTTGCAAAGCAGCCGCATAATCTGCCACTGTTGCTCTTGCCAGAATGAGACTGTCCTCGGTCCTTGCTGGGTGTATTGAAAGAATGCTGTCCCTCTCTGCCGGGTCTTACAGTGGTGTGCCTCCCAGAATACTCTTCCTTCTGCTAAGGTGACACTCATGGGTCACATTGTTACAGCCTGCATCTCTTCCCTCCACATCACAGCTGCTCAGGGACTGCAGCCCCAGGGTGGGCAGCAACAGCCCAGACAGCAGGAGGAGGGGGAAGACTATGTCTGTGCTTCATGGCGGGTGACCCTGGAGTGTGCATCTGGTTCCTCCCCTTCCTGTCTGCCTCTGCTGCCCTCATCTGCTTCCTGGCCCTCATTTGCACTGCTCCCCATGCCCTGATGGGTGTGATGACCCTGCCTTGGAGCAGCCAACCATGGACTGAATTCCCTGAAACTGTGAGCCAAACAAGCCTCCTCTTTAAGCTGTGGGTGTGGATGCTGTGTCCCAGTAACAGAAAAGATGATGGATCCATTAGGAGGCAGAGAAAAATAGGGCCCTTTGCCTGAGGTGGCAGAGGTTCCCTGCTGCAGCATCTCTGGGATCCCAGAGGAGCTTGTTGGATATCCAGGTCCCTCCATGAGCTCAGTGTCCCTGCGCTGGCAGCAGTTGGGACAGCAAGAATCTGTGTGGCAGGTGACACAGGATGCAGGGCTGTCATCAGACACAGATGGCTTCCCCATGCTCCGGGAACACACAGAGCATCCATAACTCTGTCCTGAGCACTGAGAAAGCCTGGTGCTGTTGATATCAGATAAACCAGTGACTGTCACCTCTGTGCCCACAACAGCAGCACATTCCCTGGCTGCATAGAGGCAAAAATTCTGTTTCCACAGGACAGGATTTTGTCAGACAAGAAAGAGCCCAGTGTGACCACAAATGAGTGCACAATTATACAATAAGCAAGGAATAAAGAGCAGAGAGAGACAGTGCTAGGTGCCACTGGTCTCCCTGGGCCAGGGTGGAAGGGACCCCTCATGGCACCCCAAGGCTGGCTTCCAGCCCTACTTTGGCCGCAGAGGCCCTGCTAATAACATCCCTGCCACTTCTCGGCTTTTTGCAATCTTAGCCTAAAGCACCTGTTGGGGGCTATCTTTTTCTTCTCAAAGTAAGAATCTAAATCATCATGCAAGAGAAGTAAAACATGCTCATTAACAAAAAAATACCTGAATAATTGCAAAGCAGCTGAGTAAAGGAACAAAAGAGCAGCTGGGATTGACTCCTCAAAACAGTTTATTGTTAACATTTTGCTTTCAACTGGAAGCTGAAAACGAAGGGAGAAAAAGCCATAGTGAATTCAGACTTCAAAGCAAGCCTCACTTCTAAAGAACAACACAACCCAGCCTCTCAGGTCATAAGCAACTCAGATAAATATTAAATATATTTTCAAGATGCAGCCCCACTTTGCCAAAAGCCTCACCGACCTTCATTGCTGAACAGCCTGGAAGAACTCAAGGTCGTAACTCCAGCTCCTTCTGCACCCCTCTGCACTGAAGAAAGCAGGGGTTTGAAATGGGAGAGCCAGGGCTCCGATCTCAGCTTTGCCAGCTGCTCCTGACTTCTGGGAAAGTCCCCACTCAGGAGTGGTAGCCTGCTGCCAGCCAGGCATGGTGCTACATCCTTGTAATCCCATGTTCCACGAGGCTGAGGCAGGAGGATCAAAGTTTGAGATAGTCTGAACAATTTAGCAAGATCCTATCTTAAAATACAGAATTAAAGTTTTAGAAAGGGCTTGGTTACAGCTTTGTGCTAGGGCCCTGAGTTCAAGGGCCAATGTAGATATAAAGAGCTGATGATTTCACCTTGCAGAGTTAAAGAAAGGATTAATTTGCACAACTTTGGCAAGGCTTCAGAGTAATTCCTGGCTGTTTCCCTTGGGAAGATCCCTAGAGTAACTGCTAGTGACACACAGAGAGAGGTATCCCCTATGTGCTCAGGGACTGGAGCCAGTGACATGCAAGAAATGATGGCTGCACTCAGCTTGGTCATCTCCTATTCTCCAGGAGTAGTGAGAAAACACACACACACACACACACACACACACACACACACAGCCAGATGTGCACATGCATGCACACATGCATGCCCCAGTCTCGGCCTAAGACCAGCCTGACACCCCTGCACATGCCTGCCTCTCCTACATCAGCAAGACTGAGCTTTCCTGTGCTCACTACCACCTTATCTAGGTGCTGGGTTTCAGGATCTCTGTCACCATTCTGTCCACTAAAACCCTTCATCTCCCAGTCCCCCTGTCGCTGCAGGGGGCAATCCTGCTCGAGAAAGCCCCTTGAGGTCGGTCCCCAGCCTTGCCATAGCCCTCACTGGGTACACTGGGAACATCCCTCTAACTTCTGCCCAGGACAGAAAGGGAGGTGGCAGAGGAGGAGGCATCACTAAAAGACTTGCTGGGAACCATCTCATTTGTGGCTTATTTGAGGGGGTGGGGAGGAAGACAGAGGTCATATGAAGACACTAAGCCCCCACTGTGACCATTAATTGGGTTGCATCAACTAGACTTGAATAAAATCACTGAGCAGATTAGTTCTGGTGTGTCTGTGGATGATTGACACATAGGCCAGAAACCCCAAAGAGAAGTCCCACGCCAGAGGTGACTGGGGCCAGCCAGTACGCTCGCTCGTAACATTGGTGCAACGAAAAGGGAAAGGAAATCTCCTTTCTTCTCTGGGGGTGCTCTGGCCCTCCCCATTCAGAGGGTGGTTTCCAGTTTTCAGGCTTCCCGAGCAGACTACTCAGCTTCCTACAGCAGACACTTTGGTTTTGCAGCTGAGCCCCGCACGGGCAGTGCTTCAGGAGCTTCCACTGCTGCCTGCCGGAGTCTCCATCTTTCCAGCACACAGACTACCAATTTGGATTCTTTCACCTCTGACTCCATAGGCAGCCATCGAGCCTCCTGCCCTTCTGATCCCTAAGCCTGGCCAGCAAACCTTGTGTAGTTAGGATCCAGTTTGCCTAGCACACCTGTGTCTACTCCTTCTGCCACCATTGACCCCTCCCAGCTCTGACCCTTCGGAGCCTCTTCCACACAGGTGCGTCAATTGTTCCCCTTGAAGAACACCAGGAAAGATAAGAACAAACATGTCCCAAAGCTAAGGGAAGATTCCACCAGTCTGCTTCTGGACACTTTGTCTACAGAATGCATACTGTGTGCCCTTAGTTGGGCCAGACTCTACTTTCCAGCGTTCCTTTCCTCAGACGTGACCTAGGGGCAGGTCCAGCTGTGTGTGCAGCTGCCCGCAGGTCCTTGCTTCTCTCAGGGTGGAGGCTGTGAGTGTCAGAGGCTCCTGTGGCTTTCCCTTCTGGCTCAGTATGGCCTTGCTCTTCCTACTTCATACCCATCCTCCCTGGTCCTGCCTGGGGAGGCCCAGAAGCAGCCTTGCATGGACAACTTTCAGCATCAACAGTTTCACCAAGCCTAACTCTCATTTTTGTCCTTCTACATCACTTGCTGTGGTCCTGTTACCCTGACGAGCCCTGCTGGATACTGGTACAGCACCATGGCTGAGGAGATGGTCTGGAGCCACACACCCTGGGTTTAGATCCTAATGATGCTACTGCTGAATAGCTGTTGACCTTTGATCTCACCACTCCCTGTTCCAGCTTTTACATCTGTAGAAAGGGAAGAAGGAGAGAGAGCGGGAGAGGAAGAGAAGGAGGAGGAGGAGGGAGAGAAGGAGGAGGAGGAGGAGGAGGAAGAGGAAGAAGAAAAAGAAGAAGAAGAAGAAGAAGAAGAAGAAGAAGAAGAAGAAGAAGAAGAAGAAG
>NW_004524727.1:6099291-6120244 GCF_000260255.1 Octodon degus | reverse complement strand
AAGAGGAGGAGGAGGAGGAGGAGGAGGAGGAGGTTAACCTCATGCATAAAGCAATTATAAGAGTGTTTCCTGGGCTGGGGAGATAGCTCTGCACTTGCTTGGCAAGAGTAAGGATCCAGATTCAATCCAGAGCTTTCTCTTCTTCCCTCCTCATTCTGTCATTGAACAGCCATGGACTGCAGCTTCCTCCAAGCCAGGTGGAGGGGATGTGTGTAACCCAGGTGCCATCTGTCAGGCGGAAATACAGGCCACCACCATAGGCTCAGCAGAGCACCTCCTGTGGCATGAGCAGGGCATTCCAAGTCTGGGAAAGGAGGACACCTGAGACATGGCTGGCGGTGCACGAGTAAGCGGAAGTGAGTGGGAACACATGCATGCTGGCAGGTAGTGATTTGAGAAGCCATGGTGGCTGAGCCAAGACCCTGGGTGACAGTGCTGGCTTTTCCCCTTCCTGAACTTTGAGCTGAGACCCAGGCCAGAGGGACTGCTATAACCTTATTCACTCTGTGCTTTCCGTCAGGTACAATGAATTGTTTTACTTTCTTGCTGCTGGATAAAATACCTGACACACACAGCTTCAGGCAGTAGAGGTTTATTTTGGCTCATGGTTTTTAGAGATTTTCTTTTGAGTCCATAGTTGGTTGCTAAAAGGCAGGAAAGGTGTGGTGGAAGGGTCTGGTGGAAGAGAGCTGCTCACATCATGGAGGAGAGGAGGCAGGGAGAGAAGGGAGTTGCTGGGGAGGGAGATGCACCCTTGCAGGCCGTTGTCCTGCTCCTTCCCTTCAGGCTGTGCCTCCTAAGAGAAAGGTGGCAAAGGCTTTTTCAATGGGTGGATCCACTAGTGAGCAGACACCCACCCCATTACCCAGGCATCTTCCAAAAGCAGGAAGATTTTTTTTGGGGGGATATAGGTATAAACCATAACAAATCCCCCCATTTTACAAGGAAACTAAGGATCAGATCATCTCAGTCACCAGCCAATGTCAGCTCTAAGATACAGTACCTATATGGGGCCTGCCCTGGTCTCAACAGAGGAACCAGCCCTATTTAAACCTAGCTGTTTCTATCATTTTGAAAATTATTAATATAAGAAGATGGTGCAGCAAAAATAATTGGGATACTAAACAGAGCCTCTTTTTTTTTTTTGCCAAGTGGCTTCAGCTGTATCTATATTGCTCTTCTCTCTGTCTGTCTGTCTGTCTGTCTGTCTGTCTGTCTGTCTCCCCCCCCACCCCCCCGCTGGAACAAAAATGACTAAAAGAATAAAATGGGTTTTTTGTTAAGCTACATCTCAGTTCTCCCTTTCTGAGACACAGTATCTGGCACCTACAGCTCTAAAGATGAGAAGTTAATTTGTCTCATAGTTTGTGGCAGTTCCAATCTGTAGTTGGCTGGCTCCAAGGCAAGGTGGCACGGCAGAGGGCCGGTGCAGAGGAGAAGCAGTCCATGGCATGGCAGCAGGAAGCAGGGGGAGATCAAGGGAGGAGGAGGGGGGTAGACTCTCCAGGCTGTGCTCCAAGGGACTCCCTCCTCCCACCAGGCTCCACTTCCCAACATCACAGTTAGGTGTAAACTCATCAGTGAGCTAATCCAGGGATGAACTAATCCATGATCCAGTCACTTCCCCAAAGACCCTGTGTGAGCACATGAGGTGTTAGGGGACATCTAGATAGAAACCATAACATCATACATACAGTAAAGACTGCTCCACAGTCTCCTAAACCCAATGCATTTGGGAGACAGTAACTCCTAGAGCCCTGGAGCCATTAGCATGAGTACAACTTTGCTGTATTCACAGCTGCCCATGTGTAGGAAGTAATAAAATGGATGTTTTTAAACTAATGGGTAAGGCTAGTTGGTGTCTCTTTTCTCCCCTTATCCCCATCTTTCATCAATTCCATTGCCTGGTTTTTGGAACCCAAAGCTCACCACTGTTGCCAGGAGGATAAGGACACAAGAGAAGATGTTTTAAAGTCAAGCCAGTGGCAGGGAGAGCTGAGAGAGACCACAGTCTCTCAGTCCGACAAACATCTGTTGAGGTTCCCACTGAAAAGATGGGAAGTATGACGGGGGCTCCCAAGGAGCTCACCACCTAGTGGAAACCATGAAAAACTAAGTGATCCCGTTACAGATTACACTCACGGCGGGCTTGCGAAGTGCTCTGGGGGACTGCCGGCAATCCTTACACCATGGTAAGAAGATGGTGTGAGGTTAGCAGAAAGCCACCAAGAAACAGTGACCTTCAAGCTGAACTTCAAACAGTGAGGCAACATTTGCTAGTGAAATAAAGGACGGGAGAGGGCATCCTGGGTAAACAGCTTGAGCAGAGGCCTGGATGTACATGGAATGATCGGATGAAAAGTCAGGAATGTCTTATATCTTGCCATGGTAACAAACACCTCCCAATCGCAGATATAGCACCAAGAATTAGACTACATGCCCACTGTGGTCAGTAGTAACTGTCCATGTCAGCTTCATTCCAGGCCCCTGACTAATAGAACAGCAACCATCCAGAATGTGCAGTGTGGTGGCTACTGGCCACATGAGGCTGTTCACTGGGCCCATATTTGGTAGCACACACATCACAGGACATTTTCCACCCTGGAGAGTTCCACTGCCTCCCTGGTGTGGAATCTTGATCTGCAAACTTTGGCCTGTAAACTAAATCCCATCTACTTCTTATTTTGTTTTCTAAACAAAAATTGTATTGGAATACATTTCTGCTCACTCGATTGGGTACAATCTATGATTCTTCTCATACAGTAACAGCAGACCACATAGGCTATAAGGCAGAACGCACTTATAGGAGGTTTTTGGACACCTGGTCTAGACAATTGTCCATTTGTTATGGAAAGAGGGAAAATAAATCCCCAAACCACGTGCTCCCTCTGTTCACAATTTATTGGCCCAAACCAGTCATTTGTCCTCACCAATCTCCAGGGAGCCAGGAAGTGCGATATTTACCATTTGTCTAGAAGGAGGGGAAATGTGAGGCATTTGACACAGGGTAACAGATGACATGACTGGATATGGACCAGAAGGTGGAACTTCATCTTAAGAGCCTTAGGACGTCATCAGGACTTTGAGAGGAGGAAAGAGGCAGGTCCAAGAATCATATTGGAAAGGAGACTGTTGGAAGTAGATGGGAGTAACCAGTACTGGTAGCTGAGGAAAGTGAAGGAAAGCATCCCAAAGACCCAATGAAAGGACTGAATTTCTCCCTGGGTGGTGTGTGCTGGAAAAAACATTGTTCTCTCTGGATTAGTCATAGCTCAAAGCCAAGAGAGGAGGAAGAAAACAGAACATTTGCATAGGCCCTTCCCTCCTGCAACCAGGCATTGTCCCAAACATTTTGAATAGCGTTTTACCTTCACCACAAGCCTATGATATGGGTGCTATTTTTCCATGTGATGGGGAAGCTTAATCGTCAACTTGGTTGACTTGGGAGTGACTTAGGAGATGGGCAAAGCACATTTCTAAGTGTGGCTGCATAGGGCATGGAGGCACAATTTAGGGGACTGTATCAAGTTCTTCTCTCCTTCTTGCACTGTTTCTCTGCTCTGTTTCCTGGATGCAAAGAATGAAGAAGTTTTGCCCCACCACATTATTGCAACATGATGTTGCTGCTCTGGAGCCAGATGACCATGGACTGAACCCTCCATGCCTTTTTGCCATGAAATTCCTGTCTCAGAGCCAATTATGAGCTAAATGCTCCATGTGCTTCCACCATGATGCTCTGGCTTGAAGTCAACAATGGACTGAATGAATGGTCCACCATGCTCCTCCTGCCTTGGAGTCACCTGTGAGCTGGATTCTCCATGCTTGTCTGCCATATTATTCTTCCTTGGAGGCATGGATTGAATTCTCCACATTCCTTATGTCTCAGTTACTCTTCTCTCATTGCTGAGATAAATACCTGACACTCAAAATGAAGTAAAGAAAGGTTTATTTAGCTCAGTTACTGGAGGTTTCAGTCCACACTCTGTTGGCTCCAAGGCAGAGAGACACGGGACAGAGAGCAGCCATTCATGGCAGCAGCAAAGAGCAAGAGAATAAAATGGAGGAGTAGCAGCAACAATGGCTACAGAGAGCAAGTCTGTCTCCCTTAAACTGCATTCAGACTATCTGCCCCACACCCATAATCCCAGTATATCATAAGCTAGTCACAAACATCAGAAGCCACCCCATGACTGCATTAGGCTTTGCAGAGACAACTAGACACAAACCATAACATTCCACCCATGGACCCTCAAAGACTCATGTACATCCCTTTATACAAAAGGCATTTTAGTCCATCTCTATGAGTTGTCAAAGTCCCAACAGTTTCAGCATTACTAAAAAGTCCAAGTCCCAAGTCTCCTCCAAGATCCAAGGCAAACTCTCAGCTGTGAGCCTCTCTACAAATGAAAAGTTAAACACTTCCAACATTCAAAGGTACAAGATTAACATTATCATTCCAAAAGGTACACACAGCAGGATACCAAGCACTGGGACCAAAGCAAGTCCAAAATCCAGCAAAGCAAATATTAAATCCTACAGTTACATGTCGAGCATTAGAAGCAATCTGTGGCAAATTGTGAGCTCCATGTGGCTTCACCCCTATGGCACTTTTGGTGGTAGCTCCCATGGCTTCTCTCTTAGATCAGCTTTGCTCCCTCCTTGCAGTTTCCCCTGGGTGATCCACATTCCTGGATTTTCCAAATTTCTGTAAAGTGAATAGGTTCTCACTTACAGCTTTACACTCTGCCTTCTCAGGGGCACATGCCTGGCCTCCCAGGCCTTCTTCTGAAATTGAGGTGGAAGCCTTCTTAACCTCAGAACTCCAGCATTCTGCATGCACCTAAAACCGCTGCTGCACGGATGATGCCAAGGTCTGCTGCCAGCTGGAGCAGTAGCCAGCTTTCCTCTCTCTTGGCTGTAGGGTCAAGTGCCTGGATTGCTGAGCACTTTGACCCTGATTCCCAGAAACAAATTCTCTATGCTAGCACCATTCTGGAACCTGGTGTGGCCACTGCTGCCATTCTGGAGCATAGTATTTGTGGCTTTCTCCTCAAGGCAAAGTCCCTTGCCCTTGCAATTCTGAGGCCACAAAAGGTGGAGACCTGCTGCCTCCTGTGATTCCCTCAGGACATCTTTTCTATTCTCTGGTTCCTTCCCAGCAATGGAGATCCTCTCAGCTCTGTCTCTGCAGTGCACAACTGTATCGGTGCTTCCTCTCTGACCAAACTCACAACATTTTAAATCATCATGCTGGGCTCTTTGCTCTTGATTCTCAACATAAATCAGGCTAAAAGCCCCCAACAACAGCCATGTTGACTCAATTTTGCGGAACCAGGGATTGAACTCAGGCACTTGCGCTTACCAGGGAAGCACTTATTCCACTAAGCCATCTCCCCAGTCTATTGACTCAATTTTGGCTGCTTTGAAATATCTTTTGAAAGATTAATCAGTATGTGCTTAATCTCAGTCTCAGGCAAAGTCTCTGGACACAGGCAAAATTCAGACAAACTTTCTGCCAAATCAAAACACAAATCATCTGGAGCCCAACAACAATGCAGTCCTTCCCAGAAGAAACCTCTCCAGACTGGTTTTTACAGGCAGGCTTTCTATTAGCCTTCTGGTCTTCTGAGCTCTGACCAGAATTTTCCATAAAGAAGAGTCAAAGTTGTTCCAGAGCTTCACTTGTAGGCGACTTCTCCAAACCTTTCCTATCTCTTCCATAAACTATTCTCAAAAGTGTATAATCCACATGGTCAGGTTTAGCCACAGCAATGACCCCACATCTTTGGTATCAAATTCTGTCTCAGTTACTCTGCTCTCATTGCTGGGACAAATACCCAACACCCAAAATGAAGGCAAGAAAGGTTTATTTAGCTTAGTTGCTGGAGGTTTCAGTTCGTATGTGGCTGGCTCCAATGCAGAGCAGCACAGGACAGAAAGCATCCATTCATGGCAGCAGCAAAGAGCACGAGAGCAAAATGGAAGAGTAACAGCAACAATGGCCACAGAGAGCAAGTCTGTCTCCCTAAAGTTGCATTCAGGCTACCTGCCCCAGGCTGGGTGTAGTGCTCACACCCATAGTCCCAGTGGATCGTGAGTTAATCACAAACTCTAGAAGTCCACCCATGATTGTATGAGGCTCTGGGGGACACCTTCGCAAAGCTACGACAGCCTACCATCATGTTCCTGTGTTGGAGTCAACTCTGGACTGCCTTCTCCAAAACTATGAGTCAAACTGACATTTTCCTGTTAGTTGTGGTGTCAGCTGTTTTGTCCAGCTGGCAAATACAGCCTATCTTTCATAGAGAGAAACTGAGGCCCAGCAGGATAAATAAGCAGCCCAAGCTCACATGGTCAGTGAAGGCTGGGGCTGGAATCCCCAGCCTAGCATCTGCCACTGTGGAGCCTGTGCCCAGAGCCATGTCCACAGGCAGCTGCATGGGCACAGGGAGCCCTGCCTTGGCTGAGCCTCTGATTCCCTCCACCCTGCCCACTGACTGCAGAAAGCTGCCCATCTACAGACCATGGTACTAGTGCCTTTTCCTCTCAAAACACATGAACTGATTTTGCCTGGAGAAGTTTTACAAGCCCCAGTTATGCCTCCTTCATTCCCTCTTACATGGCAGGGTTCCCCATCAGGACTTTAAAGGGCTTTTTTTTTTTGTTGCTAAGCTCTTAGCTCTCTGCCTGCCCAGGAGAAGGCTGGTCCTCATGAGTCCTGACCCAAGAGGAGTATGCTGGTGGACTGACATGTCTCAGTCCAATGCTCATCCTCCTCCTCAATTAGGTTCATAAATGTTCATGATCCTGAAAACTGGCCTGTGGTGTATTAGGCTGGTTCAAAGCTCCATCTCTCCCACTAACTCATAGAACATTTCAGTAAGTTCAAAGGCTTGGCTCACAGCTAGCAAAATCACCCTCAACAGATCAAGGAGATTATGGGGCCAAAGAGGAAAGTGATCAATGCTATAGAGTGTGCCTAAGGAGAGTCACATGGAGAGAAAACATTCTCTCAGGCTTTCAGAGAGCACATTGGCCAAGCAATGGCCATGACTCATCCACATGGCTGACACTGACAAAGCTTCTACAATCTGAGGTACAGGATCTCAGGATAAATCCTGAGGGGATTTCACTGACCTTATCAGACCCAAAAGCTACAACTCTTATTACATAGGTCTTGCTTTACCTTGGTCTTAACCATCCAGCAGAAAAGTATAAAAAAGTATAAAAACAAAATATAAGAAGTAAAGCCATGCTGTTGTGTTGAGCTGTAGGGGACTCAGGTCAACAATTTCTGACATTGCCAGTCAAGAGGAAGACCCAATACTATTATGGACCACTGAACTCTTTTAGAATATTTTGCTGAGTTTGCACACCTATAATATTCAAATAACGAAACTTAACAAAAAAAGGGGATGCAGATGAATGTCCATTTTGTATCTGTGTATTCAAAGTGGTTAGGACAGATATATAGTTACATTCTCTTAATAAATAGAAGGATTTGTTCTAATGGTGTTTGTAAATAGGATATCATGTCTGCATCTTGTACAGCAATTAACCACTAGGAAGAATGTATGCAATGTGTTAATTATTGAAACTGTCCTACCAATTTGGTTTGAAACTGTCTCATTGCTATTTGTTTCTCAATAAAATTATGGAAAAAATAAATAAACACTCAAAAAGTCATGATAGCTTCCTGAAATGTGTTAAGGAAAATGATCAGAAAAAGAAGGAAGCAAAGAGAAAGGTACCTGGGTTCAACTGAAGTGCCAGCCTGCCCCACCCAGAGAAGCACACTTTGTGAGGACCAGTGGAAAGGAACCGAGTTGTTGGAACCGATTCCCTATGAATTCATGGCATAAACTGGGGATGTTGCTCTGCCATTCAGTTCCTAATTGGCAGCTTAAGTGCTCTAGGTCCTATGTAAAAATAAAATCATCCTGTGTTGTAAGGGAGGTTTTCTTAGTTGAACAGGTGTGTGGTACCTTCTTATCTCAGAAATATTTGCCGCACATTTTCACTGTACCTAGTAATTGTGTCTAGTCTTTACTCTTCAGTGTTTTTCTTTTTTTCTTTTTTTATGAGCAGAATATATTCATTGAGGAAAGAAAGCTCCTGTCCTAGAGAGGGACAGGAGGGGGGCCCGAGTGGGTAGTTCCCCCTCTTCAGTGTTTTTCTTGTTGAAAGATATTGCTGAGGTATTGTGCAGTTGTATACTCAAATATTCAAATATTTATAAAATATTTATATTAGCTTGAAGATCCTGTAAATCATCATGGGAAAAAAATGTATCAAAATAAATGGAAGTCACTTCAGAAACAAATGTAAGCCCATTTCAGTTAAATAAATTGTTCAAAGAAAAAAAAATCACCCCCAACAGTCCCAGCCCTGGGCAGAACAGGGACAAGGACACGACCTAGGCTTGTGTGGACCTGAGGCCCCACACAGGCCTCCCCTCCCCAGCTGCTGACCTGCAGCACTCTGAGGGTCAGAATACAGAATTGGAAGGTGAAAGACAATGCAGGCTGAAGGTTGTTCAGGCTACTGAGGCGTAAATGTCACAGCAGTCAGCCAGTGTGGTGGCATGCACCTGTAATCCCAGTGTTCAAAGAGGCCAAGGCAGAAGGTCTGCAAGTCCCAGCCAAGCCTGGACAATTTAGCAATTCAGCGAGACCCTGTGCAAAATAGAAAAAGAGGCTGGAGATGTAGTTTAGTGTGCAGGTCCTGGGTTCAAACTCCAGTACCACAGAAATCAATCGATACAGAAAAATCACCATGTGTCTCACAAGGTGAAATTTTAAGAGAGCCCTTAGCCAGATTCAGTGGTGCACACCTATAGACCCAGAACTAAGGGCAGCTGAGGCAGGAGCACCTCAAGTCCTACCTGCACCATTTAGTAAGACCCTGTCTCAAAAACCTAAACTAAAAAGGAATGAGAATAGGGCTCAGTGGAAGGCCCTGGGATTATGCCCCTTAAGGCAAAAACAGAAAAAATAACAAAAAGCAGGTCCTTAGACCACGACTGAGTAACACTTCTAATTTTCTGTTGTCTAATTTTATGATTTTTTTCTAACTTCTTTATATTTTTATCTTTTCTTCCCCCCAGTACTGGGGATTGAACTCAGGACCTTGCACTTGCCTGGCAAGCACTTATTCTACTGAGCTATCTCCCCGGCCTGATTTTTTTCACATAATTTCCCAATCCTGCTTCTTTACTTGGTTTTCATTTTGGTAAAGATACTTTGGCCATTCCTTTACTGAAATGATTACTGGTGTGATTGTATCTTTTCACTAATTTTGGAAACTTAGTTAAATTATTTAACCATATTACCAAAAAAAAAAAAATTTTTTTTAGAATGGGAACAACTAGCTCTCTGAAAATTATGAGGACTAAATGACAGACAATGTTGGTCTCACTATGTAGCCCAGGCTGGCCTTCAATTTAAGACCCTCCTGCCTCAGCCTCCGGAGTGCTGGGACAACAGGCATGCACATGTCTCAAAAACTTAAATTTAAAGTAATAAATATGTTGGCTGTCTCCGTATTTCCTCAGAGCCTGTGCTGGGTGGACTCCATGGGGAGGCAGGTGACACATCTCCCTGACAGCTGTCCTTCCTGAGGGACCCCAGCTGTAGCTCAGGGGCTGCTGTGACTCTCCATGCTGGCCCACATGTTTCTGAAGCCACCACACAGCAGGGCCCAGTTTTCTCAGAGCAGGGCTCAGCAAGTCCCCTGGGGGCAAAGGCAGCCCGAACACCTCTTCTCGCACCACAGGGGCTGGAGCTCAGCAAGAGCTCACTGTCTCCTCTGGGACACAGTGCCCAACAGAGAGCCCTTCCAGTCTTGTCTATGCCTGAGGAATTTTATTTATTTATTTATTTATTTATTTATTTATTTATTTATTTACTGTGGTGTCGGGGATTGAACTCAGAACCTTGCACTTGCCGTGCAGGTACTTTAGAGGAGCTTATATTTGTAATCCCATGGAAAAGTTACTGGAATCCTAGTGAGATAATTCCAATCTACCACTAGCAGTGCAACACATGAAAAGAATAAAGACACAAAGCTGTGTTTGTAGTTATGGAGAGCCAGGGGGTCCTCAATTGAGCTAGGCTGATGGCTCGCCAGAACAAAGGCCTCAGCCCAGGGCCAAACCCAGGTTTTATTAATTCGTAAAGAGGGAGTGGCTCAGGGATGAGTCATTGAGAGAACGGCAGGAAGCAGTTGAGTGCCCTGAGCTGGGCTAGTGGGGGGTCTGAGATCACCTCTGCAACATGCAGAGAAGCAGATGTAGAAGAAGCAATCTGCATGACACAGCTGAGGTAGTATCTAATGTTTTAGGGTCAGTGCATCAGCTCTGATGTGTAATCTTTTATGTCCTGGGAGGTCACAGCCTCTTATCTTGAGGCTCACCCCAGCCAGTATGGAGCCAGAGCTCCATCCTGCCCAGCTCATTCATGTTTTGGGGAGCTATGGGGCAGGACAACACCAATCCTGTTTCAAATACTGGAAGCAAGCACCTGAGCTGAATAGATTTGCATTGCTATACTGATTGATACATTGTGTCAACTTGAGAAGTTTAGAAGTTTAATTAAGTGGCTCAGCAGGGAGCCAGGATTCTTAGTTTGTAAACATTCTCTTCCTGTGCAAGAGAAGGGCATGGACACTGTGTGAGTTCTACACCCCCACTCCAGGGTAGTAACCTGTTTATAATATAAGGAGGGGAGAGAGGCTGCCTAGAAGCCTCAGTCGATGCCCTTCCTCTGTTCTTGCTGTTTTCTACCATCATGAACAGCTGCCCTCTGCCCTGTGCCACTCTGCCTGGGAGTCAGTCGAATATAGACTAAAACCTCCACAAACTGTGAGCTAAATAAGCCCTTCTTTCAATTTGGCTGTCAGGTATTTTATCCCAGCAGAGTAAAAAGTAACTGAGACATAATTTGGTACCGGAGGAGTGGGGTCATTGCTGACTATACCTGACAATGTGGATTTTGAGTTTTTGGGAATGGCTTATGGGAAAAGAAAGGAAAGGATTGGAGATATCACCTAATAGCAAAGAGCTGGAATGCCATTGGCTCTTCTGTGTGGGAGATTCTGGTCAGAGCTCAGAAGACCAGAATGCTGACAGAAAGCCTGCCTGTAAAGACCAGGCTGGTGAGGTTTCTGCTGGGAAGGACTATATTGGTTGTTGGAGTCCAGATGATTTGTGTAATGGACTCCAGAAAGTTTGTCATGTTCAGAGACTTTGCCTAAGACTGAGATTAAGTGCACTGGACTAGTTAATTATGCAAAAGAAATCTCAAGACAGTCGCATGTTGAGGCAGTGGCATGGCTATTGTTGGGGGCTTTTAGTCAGATATATGTTGAAAGTCAAGAGCAAACATTCCAGCAAGATGCTTTAAAATGTTGTGAGTTTGGCCAGAAAGGAAGCATCAGGAAGATCGTGGACTAAAATGATAGAGCTAAGATCTCCATTGCCCAGGAGGAACAGGAGAGTAGAAAAGATGTCCTGAGGGCATCACAGGAGGTGGCAGGGTCTCACCCTTTGCAGCCTCAGAATCACAAGGGTGAGGGACTTTGCTCTGAGGAGTCCACAAAGCCCCACATTCCAGAATAAAGGCAGCAATCACACCAGGTTCCAGAATGGCACTGGCATAAAGAATTTGTTCCTTGGAGTCAGGGTTGAAGTACTCAGCAATTCAGGCACTTGACCCCTACAGCCAAGAGTGAAGGAAGCCTGGCTACTGCACCAGTTAGCAGCAGACCTTGGCATCATCCCTGTGGTGTTGGTTTTAGGCACATGAAGAATGCAGGAGTTTTGAGGTTGAGAAGGTTTCCACCTAGATTTTAGAAGGCCTGGGAGGCGAGGCAATGTGCCTGAGAGAGCAGTGTATAAAGCTGTGAGTGAGAAGTCTATTCAGTGGAAACCCCAGAAGTTTGGAAAAGCCAGGAATGTGGATTTTCTGAAGAAAGCTGCAAGGACAGAGCAAAGCCAGCCCGAGAGAAAAGCCATGGGAACTACAAGCAGAAGTGCTGTAGGGGTGGAGCCATGTGAGGCTTTTGGAGCTCACAAGTCATTAGATTTCTTCAGATGTTCCACATGGCACTACATGACTTAATGTTTGCCTTTCCAGATTTGGGACTTGTTTGGTCCCAATGATATGTATCCCGGAATGGTATTGTTTATCTTGTGCCTTTGAATGTTGGAAGAGTTTAACTTTTCATTTGTACAGGGGCTCACAGCTAAGAGTTTGCCTTTGATCTTGGAGGAGACTTGAGACTTGCACTTTTCAGCAATGCTGAAACTGTTAGGACTTGGGCAACTTTTAGAGATGGACTAAAACACCTTTTGCATAAAGGGATGTGCATGAGTCTTGGGGGGCAGGTGGCCAGGGGCAAAATGTCATGGTTCTAATGTAATACAGTGTTCCAGTTGTGAAATGTTCATAAGCATGCTTATGTACCTAGAAACTGGTTTAAGGCAATGTCTGGTTGCCAAGTTGACACAGGGTGGATTGTACTGGTTGATACATTGTGTCAACTTGAGAAGTTTAGAAGTTTAATTAAGTGGCTCAGCAGGGAGTCAGGATTCTTACTTTGTACGCATCCTCATCCTGTGCAAGAGGTGGGCATGGATACTGTGTGAGTTCTACACCCCCATATAATACAAGGAGGGGAGAGAGGCAGGCTAGAGGCCTCAGCGATGCCCTTCCCTTTGCTCTTTTCTTTTTTCTGTCACCATAGACTGCTGCTTTCTGCCATGTGCCCCTCTGCCTTGGAGCCAGCCAAGTATGGACAGTAACCTTCACAAGCTGTGAGCTAGATAAACCTTTCCTTCCTTAATTTTGGGTGTTGGGTATTTTATTACAGCAGCGAGTAAAAAGTAACAGACAACTGCTTAAAGACAATTGAGAGGATAAGTCCCAGCCAGCTCTGTACACATCAGCCTATAAACAGGGCCAGATTTAGCCAAGATGGAGATAATTGCTATTTCTTCAAGGAGAGTCATCCAGGTGGTCCTCCACAGCCTAAGAAGGAGGGCTTTATGTAGGCCCTGAGTTTGTAGAGATTTTAGTCCATGGCCAGGTGCTCCAAGGAAGGGCTGCAGGGCAGAGGAGACTGGCGGAGGGTCTGCTCAGAGCATGATGGTTAGGAAGTGGGAAGAAGTGAAGAGCCAGAGAGAGAGGGACCCTTCCAGCCACACCCCCAGGACTTCCCCTTCCACCTGCCCCTGCATCCTAAGCCCCCACTGTCCAGTCAGCTTCCAAAGGCCCTGTCTCTTTGTGCATGTTGCTTGGGGGATATTCAGATCTAAACCATGATACCTGCTGGGCTTTTACAGTGACTTGGGGACACAACAGAGATCGCAGCACAGGACAGAAGCAGCTCTAGGAGGAGCAGCACTGCTCCTGCCTCCCCAGAGCCCAGCCAGATGGCAAGTAGGTGGCCAGCCCTGCCAAGCAGGTGCAGACTGTGAGTCCCATCCCTGGGGGACTCTCTATGTGGACCCCTCCTGCTGTGGACCTGTCATAGCTTAGATCTAAATGTTCCCAGAGCCTCAGGAGCTCAGCAGGGGGCCTCTGGAAGAGGATTGGACTCTAGGGATTTAGAAGGCAGGGCTGGGAGGAAGGGGCGGTCCCAAGGACATGGCCCGGAAAGCCTCAGCTCCCTCTGGTTCCTCCCTTCTCTTTCCACTTCCTCTCTGCCATGCCCTGAGCAGCTCTTCTCTGCTAGATCCCTGTGCCTGCACCCTGCCTTGGAGCAGCCAGCCACGGACTCAGCCATGAGCCCAAATAAACCCATCCTCCATAAATTGAGGGTGTTGGGTACTTTGTCCCAGCAACAAAGGACACAATGTGACATACATAATAACAAGAAGTAGGCCTGTCATGGACCACATTAGAAGCTAGCTGCAACCAGTGCATTAATTAAACTCCACTGTGTTCTAGATGCAGCCTTGCTGTGTTCTGGGAAAGGTTCCCACCACTTGTTGGGAAGCCATGTCACCTGTGTTGTAAAAATCACTCACAATCTGGGGCTGTGCAGAACAGTCACTCAGTAAACAATGTGACTGCATGAATGAGGCTGGGAAAGAGTCTACAGTCTTTGTCCCTCCATGCCAGCCCCTTGGTTTGTAAACTGAATAGACAACAGAGGCCAGAGCTGGTCAGCAGGGTAGCTGTGGTCATACAGCCAACAAGGAGCAAGGTGGGTCCCAAACCAGGGAGTCCCTGCTTCAAACACCAGCCTCAGGGCTGGGTGGCAGCTGGAGAGGCCACAGCGGTGGTTCTCTCAGGGCCAACGCCTCCCTGGCCAAAGCCATCTGTGTACTCGACTTCCAGCTCCACCTGAGCCTTGCATTTCCCGTGTCCAGCTCAGCAGGCTGCTCTTGGCTCTCTCTCTCTCT
This sequence comes from Octodon degus, assembly GCF_000260255.1. NCBI lineage: Eukaryota > Metazoa > Chordata > Mammalia > Rodentia > Octodontidae > Octodon > Octodon degus. The sequence continues at coordinate 6,105,837 of NW_004524727.1, read as the reverse complement.
CTCTCTCTCTCTCTCTCTCTCTCTCTCTCTCTCTCTCTTCTGGTTTCAGGGACAGAGGCTGTCAGGGGCAGGGAGGAAGCTGAGGCCTTTGCCACTCCTACTACAGGTCTTCCTTCGAGTTCTGGAACCTGTGTACCCGGGTCTTCCGGCCATGTTGTATCATTCTTTGCCACACTTCCCACTGCTGACTTTCACACTTCTGGCTCCTCCCCCTGCCCCCCTTTTATCTGCTGGTTGGTCCTCAAGTCTCCTGTTCCTGGGAGGAACCACAGGCTGTGGGATCAAGGCTCCACCCTGCCTCTGAGGGGTCATTTATGCTGGTATCATTTCTGCGGCTCTCTCAGAAAGAGAAGTGGATGGAAAGATGGCTTGAATTCACTGTGGAGCCCAAGTTAATCTCAATCTCACCTGGATCCCGCTGCCTCAGACTCACCGGAGCTGGGATGACAGGTGTATGCCATCACACCCAGAAGGAGAGTGAGTCTTACATAAAGTATTCTTATTACACTCTCTCTCTCTCTCTCTCTCTCTCTCTCTCTCTCTCTCTCTCTCTCTCATACGCACACGCACGCACACACAGGGGTGATACCTAAAGGAAACTGGCAGGATGGCTCTGTCTGCATTCTGGTGATTGTCACCACATTCACGATGTCCAGTCTTGTCCACTTTTATGCAGTCAGGTATCTCTGTATCTCACTTACACCCCAATAAAGCTGTTCTTAAAACTGCCATGCCGGTGCACACCTGTGGTCTCAGTGCTCTTAGAGGCTGAAGCAGGAGGATCTCAAGTTCTGGCCTAGCATCGGGACACTTTTGAAGACCCTGCCTCAAAATAAAAAGTGGAAAGGGCTGGGGGTGCAGCTCAGTGTGTATGGTCAGTCCTCAGTACTGTAAAAAGAAACAAAGCAATCTAAACCTTAAATGTAAAAATGGACCTGGCATTTGTGGTGTGGCCCATGCGCAGGGGAGGAGCCACTGGTTGGCAGGAAGGTCCAGACACTCGCGTGAGGGCTGCTGGCAGACAGAGAGGAAGGGCTTTGTTAGCCGCAGCCTGGCTGGCAGCTGTGCTTGTGGACCGGGCGCCTCCCAGCGCTGGTGGGCTGGCCTCAACCTCACAGGCCGGGCTGTTGGGATGTGGGGGTGGGTATGCCTCGCTGGCTCCACACACCATCCAGCCAGGTGTGGTGGGAGCACCTGTCATCCCAGCACTTGGGAGGCTGAAGCAGGAGGATCAACTGTCACAGCCCAGCCTGGACAGCTGAGTGACTTAGCAAGATTCTGCTTCAAACAAAAAAATGATAAAAAGGGCTGGGGATGTAGACCTGTGTAAAGGCCCTGGGTTCCATCCTTCATCCATCCTCCCAAGATGCCCCAGGAGTATTCTGGAATCTTCTGCTTACCCTCTCTATAAAATATATTATTGTGAAATGCACATAACATACAGCTCATTGTTCTGAGCCTCTCGAGCGCATGACGGCATCCAGTGCGTTCACATTGCATAGCTGACGCTGCTTTAGCTGCTGGACCTTCGTTACCCTGAAAGGAAAACCTATACTGTACCCATTTCCCCCTGTTTTCTTTCTTTCTTTCTTTCTTTCTTTCTTTCTTTCTTTCTGTCTGTCTGTCTGTCTGTCTGTCTGTCTGTCTTTCTTTCTGTCTTTCTTTCTTTCTTTCTTTCTTTCTTTCTTTCTTTCTTTCTTTCTTTCTTTCGTTTGTTCGTTTGTTCTTTCTTTCTTGCCTTTGCACTGGGCTACATCCACAGTCTTTTATTTCTTACTTTGAGACAGGACCTTGGGACAAGGGAGATGGTTAGTAGAATAAGTGCTTACCTGGCAAACATAAGGGCCTGAGTTCAATCCTTGGTTCTGCTGAGAGAGAGAGAGAGAGAGAGAGAAAGAGAGAGAGAGAGAGAGAGAGAGAGAGAGAGAGAGAGAGAGAGAGACCCTGGCTCTTGGCTGAGTTACCCAGGATGGACTTGAACTTGTGCTCTTCCTGCCTCAGGCTCCCAGCATGCTGGGATCACAGGTGGGCACCACCAAACTCAGCTCATGGTACCCATCAAATGGAGACTCTCAGCTCTTCTCTCTGTGTAGTCCCCAACTCCCACCGGCTTAACTTCTGTGTGTATGGATTTCCCTGTGCAGATATTCAAGTAAACGGGATCACAGGGTGCATGATCGTCTGTGTCTCTCACGTGCCGTGGCACAATGGTCTCAAGGTTCATCTGTTGTGGCACAGAACGTCACTCCTCCACCAGGTGGCTGGACCACATTTTGTTTCTCCATTCATCAACTGACGGATGTTGGATGGCTTCTCCCTTTCAGGGGGCATAAACAGTGTCACTGTAAATGTTCCTGAGTGAGTTTAGGCTTCTGAGCACATTTGCAGGGTGAATATTTATCATCTAGGACTGGAATTGCGTGGTCTCTGATGGCCCTGTGTTGGCATCACTGGAGACCAGAGACCTGCTTGCTGTGCCCCTTGGTGCATGGTGTGAAGTCCCATCAGAGACACCTCCTGTGGTGCTCTGCTTTCCCCATCCTGGGGCCTGAGTTACCCTGAGGACCTGAGGATGTCTGGGACTGGGTGCATTCCCTGGGCCACAAGAGGGTCTCGCTAAGTTGCTAAGTGACTTCTTTAAATACTGTCCCCCAGCTGGTGAGCCCTGGGACCTGAGGCAGGCAATCCCGACATCTGTGCCAGCCACAGTCTCTGCAGAAACATTTGTTCTTCTCCAAAGGACCTGTGTTTTTCCAGACCTTGCTGCAGTCTGTGGCTCTGGAGAGCAGCACACTGTGCGTGTGCAGCCTATTCAGGATGGGTGTTGCTATCTCAACACAGTGTTTCTGGAAGGAGTCCCTAGTCAGACACCTCTGCCTCGGGAATTGGGTTTTCATTTCAAGCCTGGCTTTGCTGTTTATTTTGCTTTTTCATCCAAGGGTTAATCCTTCTGTGTCAGTCACCCACATTTGCCCCCAGTGCCTGTCCACATAGTGCGCAGGGACCATCAGAATGCACAATGAGTGCTCACATTCAAAAAATTTATTACAGTAAAGGACATATTGCCAGCATCCCCCTCAAAACACCCCCTCACTCCAAACACACGCATCCCACTGGCCTTGCCAGTTTCTGCAGCAGCTCTGGAATCCTCTTTCCTAAGGGTCTTTACCAGGTGAGATAAAGACATACAGTGACTGCTGCTGTCCGCCTCCATCCAGCAGAAAGACAGCTTGTAAAACCATGATGCCGTGCCCTCATCCACCTCAATCACAGGATCTGGGACCTGTGACTTCTGGCTCTTCCCCAGAGTCACCACGACCATGAAAGGGAAACATGTTAAATCCATTCAGGACATTCAGGCAGCCAGGACAGCGCAGTGAAAGACCCTCAGGAAAAAGGGCTCCAAAGCTGCTGCAGGAAGTGGCAAGGATGACAGGATGAGTGTGTGCGGTGAGGGGAGGATTTTGAGAGGATTCCTGGTGATGTATCCTTTACTGTCATGGTCTTTTAAATGTAAGTGTTCATTGTAGTTTTTGGTCACACCTTGTCTTTAATCACCCATTACCAGTCACCTCAGTGGTCTCTCAGAGGTGGAGCCCCAGTTTTGCCAGTGTGAACTCTGGCTTGAAGCCCAGCACCAAGACAAGCAGCGCCTGAGTGACCGAGGAGCGCGTGTGGCCCACCCCACCCTAGGCTCTCGCCTGTAACTGTAATGAATTATAATGCACATCTCATGGGCGGTGGTCCCAGCATAGTGTGACGACGTGTTCCTACAATCCCAGCAGCTATCCCAGCCCTGGGCAAGCGGTCACCTGGCCATTTGCTCATCTCCTTATTTGCTGGTAGCAAGGAAGAGAAAGCATAAAAGGAACGATGCGCTTTAAACTCAAATGATTAGGCAGGCATCGCTTCCCGCTAGACATGTCATACAGAGCATAGCTTTTATTTTATTTTATTTTATTTATTCATGGGTGTGTGTGTGTGTGTGTGTGTGTGGCCAGCTCAGCCCACCAGGGGGCGGGGCTGGCTGGCATGTGGTGCTGGGGGATCGAACTGTGGTCCCTTGTGCTTTGCTAAGCTTGTTCTAAGTAGGTGCTTTAGACCACTGAGCCATCTCACCAGCCCAGAGCATAGCTTTTATTAAGCTGCTGTAACTCCAACAGAGCAACTGTATTCTGGTCCAGTGTAGAGGCCTTCATTAGAACTGGCAGCATAGCCAGGTGTGGCAGTGCACAAGTTCAACTCAAGCGTTCTGTAGGCAGAAGCAGGAGGACCATTCCAAGTTTAAGGCCAAATAAAATATAAAATAAAGCAGCCATCTTAGGAGGTTTTGCAAAGCGGATCCACAGCAAGCCACAAAATCCAGAACCTCCTCCCATCCTTGGTGGGTGGAGACAGGAAGGGAAGTTTTCCGTACTCTAGCCTTGGAGCTTGCAGCTACTTTTGGGCTTCTTCCCCATTTTCACCTTTTCTGGAGGCCTAGTGTGAGCAGCTTCCCAATGGGCTCCCTCATGCCAGGGGAGGTGCACAGGCGAGTTCTGGGAGAGCAGAAGTGCAAGCCCACGTGGGGCCCTGCTGATGGCTGTTAAGTGAGCAGCAGCTCATCGCCCCAAGACAAGGGTGCAGACAGTGATGCACACCTGCTGCAGAAACAAATGGGCAGAGCAAGCCAACCCTGCTCGATAAGGGGCTGCCAGGGCCCTCCCAGCTGCACCTGCTCATGCAAGGCTGCCGGGGAGGCTGGGACACAACCCTGCCCCCCAGTTGGGTGGGGGAGGCAGCAGAAGGGACCAGGACACCTCCACAGGGCCTCCCCACCAAAGGCAGGCAGCACAGCTACATGAAATTCTAGCACTGGGGAGGGAGGCTGGAGCAGGAGGATTCCAAGTTGTAGCCCAGCTTGGGCAATTTAGTGACTTAGTAAGACCCTATCTCAAAATAAAAAATAAAATAGGGCTGGGGATGAGGCTCAGTATGAAGACTCTGGGTTTAAACCTCAGCAACACACCATCGCCTAATGATAAAAGCGAATGGAGCTCACCAGTGAAATCCTGAAGGGGAAAGAGGCGAAATTGCGGGGAGCAGCAGGGATCTGGAATGAAGGACTCAGGGCATTTGGGAGCCTGCAGGGCCTGCAGAGTCTGCAAAGGCAGACATGCAGATAGGGGTAGGGACAGGAAGCCTTTGAAGTCAGCCAAGGAGCTTCGACTTTGTCCTAAAGTCAGTCAGTGGAAGCCACTAAGGAATAAAGCAGAAAGGTGGCGATGTCAGGTTTGTTTCAAAGCCCGCTCCCTCTACTACAGCGTGAGGCCTGGAGGAAGCCAGGCATGATCAGGCAGGGGATCCCCAGAAGGTACTTGTGGGGCTCTGGGGAGACCTGACCAACTTGGTGCTATGCAGGTTGGGTGTGCAGCCCTGGTGGCTGGCTCAGCTACAGGGCCAGGAGGAGGGGAGAGACCGACAGACCCACTCCCTGGCCCCTGGCTCAGCAAGGGTGGGAGCACTCACAAGCTGGGATGCTGGGAAGACCAGGTTTGAGAACACAATCATCACCTCTGCTCTGGGACTGTCGCATCTGAGATACAGAAGAGATGGCAGGGGCATGGGAGGTGCTAGCCGCCTCCTCCCCAATCAGGCCACAGCAGCCACTGGACACACCAGAGCCTGGCAGGTGGGTCAGACACTGAGACAGAGACCAGGAGCACCTCAGGGCGACACCAAGGTACCGCCCACTGCCGCAGGGCAGATGGTGCCCTCACCACTCCCAGGAAGCTGACCCCAGGACAGGCTGAGCCTCAGTTGCCACATCCCTGCCTGAAAAGTGTCACTGTCTCTGTACCCATCCCAGCACAGCCAGCTCCATGGCCACAATGGCCACATGGAGGGGCTACCCTATGCTGTGGGAGCCGTACCTACTGTGACCGTGGCCCCCAAGGAGAGGTCTTAGCCTCAGTGGGCACATACCCTGCACCCTAACTCATGGTCACAGTGGAAGAAACTGTAGGGGGCAGCACTATGCACTCACTTCAAGCAGAGCCGTGTGGTTTACAGATCTTCACTCCAGACATTGTCCATGCCACCAGTCCCTCACATACATGGTAGAGACAGCTGTCCCCCAATGCATAGATCTTTGTGCTGGGTCAAAAGAAATATATAAGACCATGGTCACAGGATGTTCTCCCAAGAAACCCCACAGCAGTTCTGCAGAGACCCAAGAGAAAAGGACAGTGGCAGAGGGCCTGATGAAGAAGTCAAAGAAGTTGGTGCATGCCTGTCCCAGCACTTGGGAGGCTGACACAGGAGGACTGCCTTGAGCTCAAGGCCAGCATGGGCTGTGTAATGAGGGCAAGTCCTGCCTGACCTAAAGCGTGAGAGCCTATCTAAAAAAATAAGCAGAAAAAAGAAGTCAAAGGAATGACTCTAAGAAAACAGTGAGATTCAAAAGAATATGGACCGGGCCGGGGAGATGGCTCAGTAGAATAAGCACTTGCCTGGCAAACTCAAGGGCCTGAGTTCAAATCCCCGGTTCCACAAAAAAAAAAAAAA
>NW_004524727.1:6055970-6099061 GCF_000260255.1 Octodon degus | reverse complement strand
GTGGTGCTGGGGGATTGAACCGTGGTCCCTGTGCTTTGCTTAGCTTAGTTTGTTCTAAGTAGGTGCTTTAGACCACTGAGCTATCTCACCAGCCCAAGAAGACATCTTTAAAAAAGACAAACCAGTTGGGTGTTGCAGCACACTGCTATAAGGCCAGCACTTGCAGCTATGCCTGTGCAGCTGAGCCACTTAGCAAGACCCTGTCTCACAACAAAAAATAAGGGCTGGGGACATAGCTCAGCACCTGTCTGGCAGGTGTAAGTTCATGAGTTCAATTCCTGGTACCAAAAATAAAAATGAAAAGGGCAGAGATGTAGGTCAGTGCAAAGTCCTTTAGTTAACTGTGAAGTGCTACAAAATAAAGAAATACATCACAGAAAGCAAGAACTTCACAGATGAAGTGAAAATACTTTGAGAGGGAAACAGCAGACTAGATGGAGCAGAAATCAGTAAACAGAAAAGAATAAACAGCTTTAAGATCCCTGGGACAGCACGGAGCGAGGCACTCATTTTTGGAGTGTTGAAGACAAGGCCTAGTGGAAAGGATTAGGAAACGACTCAGTGAATTGATAGCCAGAAATTGCTCTCATGTTGGGAGAAATACAGACATCCAAGTGAGGAGGCCTGTGGGGCCCCAAATAGACATGACCAGCAAAGGTGCCACCATGGCATTTTATAGTCACATTGTCCAAATAACATGACAAGGAGAGAATTTTAAAACTTGTGAGAAAATGTACCATGTCACTCTAAGGCACCATTCTTTACACTAACAGTAGATTTTTCATCTGAATCTTGAATGCAAGGAGGAAGTGGAGTAATACATCCTCTTTCCCTGAAAATAAGACCTAGCTGGGAGATAATCAGTATTGAAGACTAGAGATCAAAACTGCCACCCCCAATCAATCTGTCCTTGCCTCACCTGCCAGCACTGTTCTTTTGCTTGGTGGCTGCTCTAGCTAAGTCTTATTTTCAGAGAACCATGGTAGTTCATGTACTGAAAGAAAATCACTTCTAAGCAAGGGAACTATAAGCAGCAAAGCTGTCTTCAGAAATGAAGGCCGTCCAAGACAAGCAAAACCTAAGAGAAGTCATCAGCACTCTTATCACTCACAAAAGGTGCTTTGTTGTGAAACAGGGTCTCACCAAGTTGTCCAAGGTAGACTCAGACTTGGACCTCTCCTGCCTCAGCCTCCAAGATGACTGAGATTACAGGTGTGTGTCTAGCCAAAGGGTATTATGTAAGAGAATCCTACATTTGGAAGTGAAAGAAAAATTGCTCCCATCACAAAAACACAGTGAAGTATAAAGCCCACTAAACAGCAGATGCACAAAAGAGAAATAGAAAAAAAAAATCAAATCTTAGCAATACAGTAAACTACCTAAGTACAAAAATGAACAAAAGATACCCAGAACAAACAAGTAAATTAACAAAACAACAGGAGTCATTCCTTCCATATTCTTAATGACACTGAATCTAAACAGACCGTGTTCCCCAGTGAGAAGATACAGACCACCTGACTGGATAAGGAGAACAGACCCAACTATATGCTTCCTGCAAGAAACTCAGGTTACCAGGAAAGAGGCCCACAGACTGAAAATATGAGATGCTTTTAAAACACCCTCCATCAACAAGCAGTAAGCTATAGAGGTCCAGGGTTCAAAGGCAATGTGTGGACTGGAATGGTTATGAATGTTCTATAATCTATGCACAGAACCTTGCTGACATCTGTTGCTCTTCTGGGCTGTCTCACCTGAGCACCGCTTGCTTTGTGGAAATGCCTATGTGACGGAGCAAATCCCACCTCCCTGTACAAGCTGAAATCCCATCTCTGGAGGTGACCTGAAACAATCTAGCTCTGGGCCCACAGCTTCTAGAACCTCTGAAGACCCACAAAATTCCACCTCAGTCCCATGCTGCCTTAGCTCTCTACCATGCAGTGGAAAATCTGTCTTCCTCTCAGCCCTGTAGCTAAGCAAACTGAGGCTTGAGGGCCAGAAAGAGAGCTAGTGCACTGTTTGCTGAGGGAAGCAAGCTGATTCCCTCAAGCCAGCCCTGCGCTTGGCTCAGCACTTGTTCCAGTCTGGCCACCCACCCTAGACCCAGGTATCAGAAGGTCTAGGACCTTGCTGGCCCAGAAGCGTCTTACACACATTTCCCCTCAGTGGAGTCAGACAGTAGCAGACTAACAAGGCTGAGAAAGCAGGTTTTCTTTGCTGCCTCTGAATAATCAAGATTGTTCACTGCCTGAAGCTGTAAGCACACCACCCAAAATAGCAAAGAGCGGGAGGAAAACAGACCCACAGCAGATTTGAACAAAGTCCCCTTTCTTCCCGTTAACAATAGGATTTCTTTTTTTAATCTGTATTTTTCTTCAGTATGAACCTTGTCATGCTTATCCAGATGAAGGCAACCAAACGTCCCCCGGGGAGGCACAGGGACTGATAACTAGGCCTGGGCGGGTTGGCTGCATGCAGAACGCTCTGCGGTGACAGTTGGTGTTCGGTCCTCTGCTGTAAGTTTGGAACTCCAGCAACACGTGGGCATTAAACCTGGGACATGTGGCCAGGATTATGCTTAAATAGTTAGTGCAGCCACATGTTTCAGCAGCAATAGCTGTTGTGAGTACTGGACATGCCAGAAGGTGATTATGGCTGTGTGGTCATTTACTGTGGCTACAGTTTCTCCCTTAACCATAGTACACAGGATATATGTATTTTCTAAATCTACATATTTGGAGTTTGTAGGTCAGGGCAGGCATGGAATTAGTCCTTCCCCAGTGCAGTGGATGGGTTTATTAATTGTTCACATGATTGCTTTTGTAGGACATCTACATCCCTCAACCTAGAATTAGGAGCTCTGAATTCGAAGCCATTTATTAGGCTTACATTTATGTGGTGTGAAATCTGTTAGATCATGTGCTCATCAGTGGGTTGTCTAGGAATAAAGGGCAGCTACAAAGGGTCTCCAGGCCATGGGTCACCCATGTAATCAGAAACATACCAAGCCTTGCTTCTAGCAAGAGTGTGGCTTTCGGCCTAAGATGGGTGTGCGCAGCAGCCTTTGGGAGACCCTGCTGTTACTAACATTTCCGCCCTTACTAAGAAAAAGAGAGAAGTGGTGATTTTTCACTATTGTTTGACCCCAAGGCTGACAGATGGGTAACCCTGGGGCTCATATTGAGAAACAGGGAGCTCAGGAGAGTCTGTGAAGACTTCAGACCTGAGAGAGGTACTAGAGAGCACAGGGGTTGGAATGAAATATAGGCAGAATGGTCCAAGGGGGGCAGACAGCAAGCCCAGCACGCAGCGGCCCGGTGGAGACCACCACAGTGCCTGAGAGGAAGGAGCTGGTCTTGGTTTGGAGATCACCCCTGTACTCAATAAACACTAATCTGGGCTTGAGTTGGGCTCCAGGGACACAAAGGCTATAATAAAGCAGCTGGCTGAGGCTCACAGTTCCAGCAGAGAGCGGGAACCTTTGTGCCCCATCCCTGGGAAAAGCAGGTTCCAGGCCCCTCTTGAGCTCTGAAGACCCGCAGTAGGCTCTGCGTGTACGCATGCGCAGTCTGGGACCTGAGCCCAGCCATTACACTGAGCTACACCCTGCCCTTTTTTCATTTTCTGAGACAGGTCTCACCAAACCTCCACCCTCGCCTTGCCCAGGTGAGGCTGCATCTTGTGATCCGCTTCAGCCTCCTGAGTGCTGGAATTAGAGACGCCACGGGTTTACACTGTGGAGATCTCCAAGTAAAGACAAAGGCATCCCCAGGGCTCCTCCTCCAAGCGCAGCTCCTCCCTCTCACAGCATAGGCCCAAGTGGTTTCAGCCCCTCCCCCATGGACACAAGGCTGCAAGCCTGCAAGCTTCCGGTCTCGCTGTCTTGTCACCTGTGGCCCTCTGCCAGTCTGTTCTCTGTGAAGCTGCCTGACTTTCTAAACCTGGAAGTGGAAAGGTCTCATTCCTTCTTAAAATCGCTCTGCAAGGCAGGTCTGGTGGTGCACACCTGTCATCCTAGAATCCCGGGAGGCTGAGGCAGGAGGATCACAAGCTCCAGCCCAGCCCAGGCAATTTAGTGGCTTAGAGAGATCCTGGCTCGAAATAAACAATAACAAGGGCCAGGGGTTGCAGCTTGGGGCGCTGGGGTCTAGCTCCAGTGCCAAAAACAAACATAATACACGCAGCTCACACCTGCCGAGAAGTGGCCACTGCCTGGTCCTGCAGTCCAGCTCTCGGCTGCGTCCTTGCTGATCCTCTGCGTCCTTTCAGCCCAGGCAGACAGTACACGGCGAGGCAGCCCCAGGAGCCTCCCAGTGAGTGCTGCATCCACTGCCTGCATGAGCCAGGTCCACCCACAACTCGAGACTGGGACAGCAAAGGGGGGCGCGCGCTGGGCATGAACCCTCCCTGCGGGACACGGCAAGGAAGTGAAGGGAGTCAGCGTCACGAAGAATGCTTACATTCCAAAAATGAATTACAGTGAAAGACACACAGCTATGAATCTCCTCAGATGCCTCCCTTGCTTCAGACACCATCTTTCCATCCTCCCTGCCCCTTTCTGCAGCAGCTGTGGCACCCTCTTTCCTAAGGGTCTTTTCAGGTGTGATCAAAAATATGGTGACTGCTGCTGCCCAGCACTGCCCCAAGGAAAGACAGTTTGGAAACACGTGCTGCTAAGCTCTCATCTACTTGATGAAGGCACACTGGTTCTGGCACCGTGGGATTTCCCCCCCCCCCCCACAATGACCATGAAAGGGAAGTGCTTTGCCTCCATTCAGGACATCCAGGCAGCCAGGACAGTGCAACTACAGACCCTCAGGTAAGAGGTCCCCAGAGCTGCTGCCAGAAGCCTAAGCCACAGCACAGGATTCCTGCTGGGCCGGGGATCCATTGCTAGTCATTTGGTCCATGCCCGTGAAGGGATGTGCAGGAATCCTGCATGGGGGCTGTGGCCAGGGCAGGGCTGGGGCTGGAGCTGCCTGGTGGTGGCTGCAAGAAGCCCAGGGGGTGGCTGGGCCAGTCCCAGAAAGCCACATCACCCAGAAGGAGTGGCCCTGGGGATGAGGCCCCAAGGCTCCGCAGTGACAGTGACACAGCAAGGGACAGCCAGCCACACAGCCCACTCCAGCAAGACCCATAGAATTAACGCTCATCCCACAGTGGTGCTGTGAGTGCTGCCCCTGGCCTCGCCTCTACTTGCTGCAGCTGTTCCACAGCCAGGGCTTGGTGAGCCACAGGGACACCGCAGGCACTGAGCACAGTACTGCACATCTCTGACTGTTTCCTTGAGGGTTCCTAACCCTGGGGATGGGAAGTGGGGACAGGAAATGGCACCCAGGGGCTTTTACAGGTGGCACATGCAAGTTCCCCTGTGGAGCCAGGTGAGCTGGGACCCAGCCAGTGTGGGTTCTAACTACCCTGCCATCTGCCACTCAGGGCCTAGGGCACAGGGGAGGGCAAAAGGGGCCTGAGACGGCAATGCTGAACGTGGCGGGCATCATCAAAGTCAGGAGGCTGAGGTAGAAGGATCACCATGGTTTGAAGCCAGCCCAGGCTGTACCATAAAACCTTATCTCGGAAAACCAAAAAATAAATAGACTCTGGTGAGGAAGCAGAGGAAAGGAAGCCCTTCACACTGCTGCTGGGGTAGAGATTTGGGCAGCCACTGTGGAAATCAGCATGGAGACTCCTCCTCAAAAGGACAAAAGTAGAGCCACACTTGATCCCCTGGTGTGGTGCCTGAGCACCTCCCTGGAGGAGCTGAGCTCAGCACGGGATGGAGCTGCATGGCCGGTTCATGGCAGCGCAGCGTCCAGTGACCCAGACACGACCAGCTTTGGCCGTCAGCAAGTGAGTGGATAGAGAAACGGAAGTCTACAGACACACACATGGACACTTGCACACACACCAGAAAGAACAGACTTTTGTCATTTACAGGGAAATGGACAGATCAGGAGACCATCATGTTGAGCAAAATAACCTAGACTCAGAAAGACAAATATCTCGTGTTCTTCCTGATACACAAAATCTAAAAACTGATGACAAGAAAATAAGAAAGAAAAAAGGAAAAATATCATGTGCTATGACAAGCAATTGACCAAATGTGCTTTGTGGAATCATTTCCCAAATGAAATGCTCTTTTATAGCAATGCTCAGCTCTCTAAGGAAGAAAGAATTTAAAATACTATGGGGAAAGGAGCTTTTATGTTAAATACCTATTTGGAAAAAAAAAAAAAAAGTTTTCCGAAGAAGGAGTGGGTAGAGAGTGAATTCTCACCTGTACAAGCGGGCGACACAGCTGACCTCGTCCTGTGGGGGTGGAGGAGGGGACAGGCGTGACCCTGTCCCTGCCGGAAGCTTACAGGTTCGGCTCTGCAGCAGGGCAGGGGTGCTGAGGCCTCTCTCCCCAAGAAAAAGGGGTGCGACTTCTCCCTAGAAAGACAAAGTGCTCGCCTCAACATCATGTGGCCAGAAATGATGAGCAACCATATTCCTGGTGGCTGAAGGCCAGCGCTGGGGACAGGATGGCAGTGTGGGAGTCCTCACCCGGAGCTGCACTGTAGCGTGGGTCAGACAGCTGCATCCCGTCCCGAGCAGGACTGAGATGAGTGGGGCGGTGATTGCGCCTGAGACCTGACAGCTTCCAGGGTTGGCCTCCCGAGGCTGCGTGAGCAGAGGACAAGAGTCCGAGTGTAGGGAGGAGAGGACTGTGCTCTGTCCACATCAGCTCGACCCTACTGGGCATCGGCTGGCCCTGAGGTCTATCTGTCTGATCTTCAGCACATTCAGAGCAAAGTGACAAGCTTGGCGACAAGACCACAGCTTTCAACTTGTGCGGGGAGCAGAGGGGCAAAGGTGCTGGGTTCGGGGCCTGGAGAGGTGGAGCACAGTGGGACCCCGGACTGGTCTCCTTCCCATGGTGGGAACAAAGTGTCTGGCACCCGCAGCCTGCGGGAGAGGTTGGCTTGGCTCACGGTCTCGGTGGGTTTAGTCCACGGTGGCTGCTCCAAGGCAGGAGCATCACAGCCTGCTCAGTTCATGGACACCAGGGGCAGGAGGGAGGGAGGGAGGAGCTGGGACAATAACGTACCCTCCCAGGCCACGCCTCAGTGCCCGCCTCCAGCCAGGCCCCGCCTCCTACAGCACCATCAACCGGGACCTCAGTCCTGAGGGATGGCTGATAAGCTCAGCACCCTTGCTCTGCCACCTTCCACAAATGTCAGACTTTCTGGGGACATTTTAGCTCTAAGCCACAAGAGGCGCACTTCTCAAAGGCTTCACTTCAGAGTAACAAGAGACCCCAAGAGACCCCCAGCAGACACCTCTCATTTTCTTGCATCTCTGCTACCCTGGGGAGCTCCAGTTCCTCCCTGAGAAGAGCCAGCTGGTGCCTCAATACCAGCTCCCGGCACCTCCTGGCACCCACAAAGGCTGCGCTCGCCCTAACCTGGGGCTGCGGCACACAGCGTCGAGAGCCGTGCCACTGTGGCCACATTTGCTCAGCTGCCTGTGCTGGGGCATCCTGGGTTGCAGAGTGCACCGCTGGCTCAACTATTCTCTGTGGTTTTAAGTGTGCAGTTTGGCAGCATTAAATGATGTGCAGCTACTGGCACAGCCTGTGGGCATCCCATGTCTGCCCTGGCACCCTGGGGTGGTCCCCAGACCCACACAAGATGCTTTCAAGGACTCTTAGCATGGGCACGGAAGGAAAGGTGCTTGGGTCCTCTGGAACCACAGGAGCATCCACAGCCCACCATCAGGTGGCAGGGTTTCCAGAGGGGGGCCGACCCTCCAGCCACCCTGCTCCCCCTCACTGGCTGCTTTGTGAAATTCTGTGTTCCCCATGTGTTGGCTTGGAGATAGCATCTGTTTAATTCTCTAAGTGCCTTAACTGGACTGAAGCTTGCAGTCCTCCTGCCTCAGCCTCCTGCGTGCTGGGGTGACACGCTGTAGACCATGCCAGGTTATTTTTTGTAGGTCTTTTTTGTTTTTGTTTTTGTTTTTTTTTTTGAGACATGGTCTCACTGCATAGACCAGGCTGTCCTTGAATGCACTGTGTAGCCCCTCACCCCTGCTAAACTCCAGTCTGCTTTCTGCCCCCCTGAACTGGTCTAGCTGGGGCCCATGTGGAAGCATTAGGTAATGGGTAGTCAGAACACCCAGAGGAGCTGAGTCGGCGTGGCCCTGGGTGCGGAGGGCCCACCTGAAGGTTGCGGCCCTGCGTGGAAAAGCTGGGCGGGGTGGTGTGCTGCTGACTCTCCTGGAGGAGTCTGCCACGCTAGCTTTTCTGATACAAACTCAGTGAGATCTTGCCTCAAAAAACCAGTAAAATACCAATAATGGTGATAAATGCTGTCACTGGGAGAGGACAAAGCCCTGTTGACACGGTAAGAAGTCACTGCTTGGGGTACAGAGCTAGGGTAGCCGCAAAGTGGCAAGGCCACCAGGAGGGTGGTGCCAGAGAGCTCTGTGAGCTTCCTGCCCCGTGACACACCAGAGGAGGAAGAAAGGGAGGAAAACAAGAGGCTGCTCCCGTGGGTTCCCAAGCTGCATGCCCGTGTGGTGTGGACAGCTGCCTGCTCTGGCCACAGGAAGCACAGGGAAGTCACAGGTGGTGGGGGAGCCATTCCGGGCTTCCCCGTCCCCGCCCAGTTGGAGCTTCGCCAGAGGCAGGAATCAAGCTCAGATTGTGGCCCAGCTTCCTGGAGGAAGCTGTGGAGGCGCTATGTGTCCCCAGGGGACTCATTCTGGGCTCCCTTCCTGGCAGACTGTGGGATGACGCCTCGTGCGGCCCGTAAGCTCACCAGTCACAGGCGGCTTTCTGTTTGGGGTCTTGGTCACCACCAAAGGACTTCCATTGCCATGAGCAACGATGTAAATCAGCTGAGCACTTGGCAGGCTGAGGTAGGAGGATCGTCATGAACTCCAGGCCAGCCTGGGCTCACAGTCAGTGCAGGACCCCAGCCTGCACCGCATAGAAAAACCCATGACAGAAGTGTAAGGGGAGACAAAGAGCAGTGCGCAGGGTGGCAGGCAACAGGACAGCACCTGGCACAGCACTGTCACCACTCTGAGGTGTGACTAAAAGGGAAGAATAGGGTCACGAGAGTGGAGAAGTACACAGACTTGCTGTGAGCACACCATGCTAGAAGCCAGCTGCTCTCCTCTAGGAGTTTAAATTCTACCCAAAAGAGGTTGCTTTGAGTTTTGTTTCTGTAGCATTGGGGACTGAACATGGGGTCTTTACTCTGAGCTGCACTCCCAGCCCTCGTTATTTTTTATTTGGAGCTGGGATCTCATCAAGTCACTAAGTTGCCCAGGTTGGGCTCAAACATGGAATCCTCCTGCCTCAGCCTCCCGAGTGGGAAAAGGATGTTTTCTGGCTCCAGCCCTCCAGGTGGGAGTCCTGGCAGAAACTGAAGGCACAGACAGATAGATTTCTGAGGGTCGAGTCCCCCAGGTCACTTACCTGTGCAGAGGGTACTTGGGAAATTTTCCCTCAGAATGCCATGCTGTCATTGGAGCCCTTCTGGCTGAGCCCATCCCACCTGTAGTCCCTGTGCCCAGCACCCTGACCTGGCCCAAGTGTGGCCTGTCAGTGCCCTGGGGAGGAGAAGCCACAGAGCCTTGGGGACAGAGGGAGACCAGGTGGGGCCTCAACCCCAAGTGGCTGCGCTGAGCTGGAGCGGCAATGCCAGCCCCACGGTGTGACTCTGGCGCCACCTGGTGTCCAAGCTGCAAAACACCATCGTCGCTTGTGTTAGGGCTGTGCTCTGGCTGGTGCAGGGGTGTGAGCACACTGCGCAGAAAAACGAGGGGCACTGTATGCGTGGAAATGAATGAGGCCAACAGAACTGATATTCAACCTTTTTGGTCTTTTGAGACAGTCTCCCCATGTAGTCCAGGCTACCCTTGAGCTCCCTGGAGAGCCCTGGCTAACTCGGAACTCTCTTCAGTTCTCCTTCCGTGGCCTCCCCAGTGCTGAGATGACAGGCACATGCCACCACACCACACCAGCACAAAATCTATCTTCAAAATAATCTTCATCAAACTGCCTTTCCCTAGATGGTCAATTTCTATGGATGTTTTATCTAGGGCAAGCTCCAGGGCATAGCCCCAGAGTGAAGGTGCTGGAGGTCTCCTGTGTCTGACTGGACACCCAGCAACCACAGCGGGACCCAGAAGCACCGAGTCTGGGCCTCCCAGCCCCGGTGGTCACTCAGCACAGGGAACACAGGGCCCAGGCAGCAGGGTCCTCACCTCAACTTCAGCTGAGCCCAGTGAGGCTCAGTGAGGATGGCCAGCCCAAGGGGAACCATTGGGTGGTGGCTGGGAAGGACAGGCTTCCCAGACAGCAAGCACCTGCCTCTGTGCCCCTACTTTTTAGAGGGATAATAGGCAGCCTGCGTGTGGTGGCATGCACCTGTGAACCCAGCACAGGCAGCTGAGGCAGGAGGATTGCTGCGAGTTCAAGGTCAGTCTGGACTATGTAGTGAGACCCTGTTTCCAAAAACAAAACAGAAATCCAGAAGACGGAAGATATTCCTTGTAATATTTACATAACACAAGAGAAAGGTAAATGGTAAATGCCATTTTTCCCTGAAAATGACACTTAACTGGAAAATAATCAGCTTTGAAAACTAGAGATCAAAACCACCAGTTGCATCACCAGGCCTCTCCTCCCTCACGGAGCAGCCAGTGCGTAAAGGCCCCAGAGGTGGGCTCTGCCCCAGGACCCTGGCTGTCACTATTGTAATGACCTGGGCTTCTATTCCAGTTTGGTCTCATCTTGGGGGAAACCAGCACTATACAATACAGCACAGGAGTCCCATCTGCTGACCACTGCATGTCTGCTAAGCATAATGCCGGGTAAAGCAAATCATTTTTACTACTTTCATAGAAACCAAGTCACATGCTTCCGTCTTCCCACTGGGGCAGGCCTGCAACCTGAATCTTGAATCCTCTTCTCAAGGCTTGCTTGGGGCCCTGAGAACCACCACTGGTGGGGGGGGGGTGAGAGGCCCCCAAGCCACATGCACTCCACTTGTGTGACCCCCAGTGTCGCAGGTGCCCAGACAGCACTTGTGACCTCTCCAGCAGGGTAGAGTACCTTCCGAGCTCTGGCTGGACCCCCGCTGTAGCGTGGAGTGAGCCCTCAGACCTCATCAGGTAGCTGTCAGGGAAACACACCTGGCCACACATCTGGAAGAGAATCGATTGGCTTGTGAGTCCCAAGCAGCTGTCCCTAAGTGCCCCCTGAGGGTTGGGCCTCAGGATACAGAGCTGTGAGACCCTCAGGATGTCTAGTAACCTCTCTGAGCCCAACATCCTGTCCCACTGTACAGAGAAGAACAGTAATCTCCCTTCTAGACTGAGGCCTGGGCCAGGAGGCTGCAGGCACTGGGCTCTTGGTGGCTACCCTGAGCCCCAGAGCCCTCAGCAGTACATGGCCAGCAGCGTGGAGACCGCTCACCCTCACCTGCGTTCCCTGCCCACTGGACTTGGCCACGCAGGGTCCGGCTGTGCTCGGTAACCTCCTGCACAGTGCCCACCCAGGTGCCTAGGAATGGTCTGCCATGGTAGCTGCACCAGGGACCCGTCGTGGGCCCCATTCTCTATCCCCAGCTGAGCCTCAAGAGCTCACACAGGGCTCCAGGTCATGCGGCTGATGAGGGAGAGGTGCAACACAGATCCAGCCCCTGCTCCCTGTTGCCCCTATGGGCTCCATCCCTGTCCCCTGCACATAGGCTGGGACAACTTCCCTGATCCTCTCCCTTTGCATGGGTGCCTCCCCTGGCCACTCCAGGCAGCTCCAGCTGGGGCCAGAGCAGAGGAGCCCCAGGGCAGACACACTGTGCCTCTGAGGAGCGGCGGGCCGAGGCCTCGGTCCCCATGCCATCTCATTTAATCTTTTTCTGGGTCCTTGACTACTGCTCCCAACTACCTCCTCGTGGGGAACTCCTCTGAGTGCTCCTTGCTTCGTGTTCCCTCGTCCCCCTCCCTCCATCTCAGTCCCCCTGCCTCCCTATTCCTGTGTTTTGGTCTTCAACTCAGTTTCTTCTCTTAAGGAGGAACCATGCAATATTTACGCTGGTTGTCTCATGTATTTCACTGAGCATTATGGTCTCAAAGCACCTGTTGCCCTCTAAATGCCTGAGCTTATCTACGTGGTGGCAGTGGCGCTCGCGGTGCGTGGACTCATTTCTTTGTCCCCTTGGCTGATGGAAGATGGGCAGAATCGTGCTGCTCAGCGTGGTGCGCTGCGATGCAGTATCCTTCGCTCTTTGAGGAAGGCACCAAGAAGGCCACGGCAGGTCAAATGGGACCCCTAGTTTTAGTTTTGGACGAATCTCTACACTGGCTTTCTCCGTGGCCGTGGTCTACACTCCCAGCGGTGCAGAAGGCTTCTGTCTGCCCTGCAGCCGGCATGGCTGCTCGCTGGTTGACTTCTTGATGATGAACCGCAGCATCATTGCACATGTGTCCCTGCTGGGCAGTGAGGTTGGGCATTTTTCCAACCCCTTAGCGTCCCTGGAGGCACAGTTCTGAGTTGGGGCACACGAAGGCGGGGCTGTAGCACGCCACAGGACCTCTGTGCCCCAGGAAGGCCATGGCTTCTGGTCTGGGGCTGAGAATTCCGTGCTAGACACAGCCTGTGTAAAGAGTGCGCATGTGCCAGGGCTTGGTGCCTACCCCCCCAACCCCCCTCCCCACACAGATGAGAGTGCGCATGTGCCAGGGCTGGTCCTCCTGCGGGCTGCGGCTACCACAGGAGAAAATGCATGCGCCAGGGCTGAGCTACCCTGCAGGGCCACATCTGGCCCGCACTTTCTGCTTCTCTAAGCGGACTCCAGCGGCACAGGCCGTAGTGGAGGGTGCGGGGTGCGGGATGCGCACAGAGCTGTAGTCCTGACTGTCCCCGAGTCTCAGAGCCGCTGTTCGCTACCTGCGTGCCTGAAGATGATGAATGGTCCCCAAGAGGCTGCGCAAATGCACGGTACACAGGTCCAGGACTGGTGACAGTCAGCTGTGTTGGGTGCCTAAGCGATTTCCTGATTGTTGCAACTGTGTAACTGGTCACGCGATAGTGTCACTGTACCCAGGCGCGGTGGTGCATGCCTGTCATCCCAGCACCTTGGCTGAGGCAGGAGGAACTGCAAGTTTGAGGCCAGCTGGCACAACTCTGACTTAGGAGACCCCTCTCAAAGTAAAAAAGGGTTAGAAATGTAGCTCAGCTCACGGGCCCTGGGTTCCAGCACCAGCACAGTTCTCCAGCCCCCAAAATCCGAAGGTCCTATGTTCCTGTCCACGCGAATAAAAACA
Organism: Octodon degus; assembly: GCF_000260255.1. Lineage (NCBI taxonomy): Eukaryota > Metazoa > Chordata > Mammalia > Rodentia > Octodontidae > Octodon > Octodon degus. The sequence goes on along the minus strand of NW_004524727.1, from coordinate 6,085,741 downwards.
AGGATGTGGTTTCAGGGTTTCAGCGCACCTGGGCTCTCACTGTTGGCACCCTGGCAAGGCCAGTGGGATCGCGGCTATGATGGAGCCACGTAGCAACTCTGTCTGCGACAGATGAGAAAGATGTTTAAAAAGCACATTCTAGGGGCTGGAGAGATGGCTCAGTGGTCTAAAGCACCTACTTGGAACAAGCTTGGCAAAGCACAGGGACCGCGGTTCAATCCCCCAGCACCACATGCCAGCCAGCCCCGCCCCCTGGTGGCTGAGCTGGCCACACACATACACACACTAAATAAAAATGTAATAAATAAATAATTTTAAAAAAAAAATAAAAAAAAAAAAAAAAAAAAAAGCACATTCTAGAGGACTGAATTCTGGTTTTGGAGTGGGAAGGGTCACAGATTCGTCTTATTACCCTAGTTATTTGGTTTAGAGGCAAAGATCCTTCAGACACCTCTGCGCTGCCTCGCAGCCCTGAACGCCGCCTCTGACTGCCCAGGCCTCCACACGCCACCCTCCCAGCCTGGGGTCCTGACGTCCTCAATGACCCACATAACTGTAGCCCCCTGAGTGCCCACTTCCCCAGGGATGTGGGCTAGAGCTTCCCAGTTCACTCCCACAGACAATACTTCACACTGTAGAGTGCTTCTGGATAAAACAAGAGGGGACACAGTGTTTTACACAGTGCGTGCTACTCTGCCATAAAGGACAAACTTGAGTCTCTGCAGGAAAACGGACGCAGGTGGATGCAGCATGTTAAGTAACTAAATCAGAAACTTACTATTGCACAGTTTCTCTTACATGAGAAAGTCAAAGTGCAAACAAAGAGCAAAATAAAAGCCAGGTAACAGGAAGTAGGGCAACACAGCTTTTGCAGAAGCAAAAGGGCCAAGAGGAGAAGAAAGGGGAGAGGAGGTAACAAGCGTGAAGATGTGCTACCATCACCTACCAACTTGAAGGGAAGAAGTGTGTGACTGCAACTCTGAAACAAGACAAAAGCCACAAAAATGAGTCCTCGGGTTTATTTTCCTGGGATTCACCTGCTGAAGGTGGTTCCTGACATGCAAGGCTGCACGCACAACCTGGCGCTGCAGCAGGCAGGGGTTAGCGCAGGCTGTCCCTCAGAAGGTCCTGAAGAGCTGGTTGGGGAGGTAGCCCAGGTGCAGGAAGGACGTCTGGGCCTCCTTCTCCAGGGCAGCCAGCTCCTGGACAGTAGGGGCCAGGACATCCACGTGGCCTTTGTAGTTTCCACCTGTGTCACACACAAAGCACAAAGGAATACCTGACACTCCTGTGGATGTGTGGGCTGGTCCTGAGACTGATGCTGCTTCCCCGGCTCACCAGCTCTATCACCCCTATCAGTCATCTCAATGTGAATGAAAGATGAGGCCTCACTTCCACACCATGCCACCACCTCTATACTCAAAAACTAGCAGCATGAGCTGAATCAGAAACAATCAAGGGCAAGTGAGTGGGTGAAGAGCATCCCAGGCACAGGGAACATAAACTAGGCTGTCACACAGTTGCCTTAAAGGCTTCCGACACTGTAGGGCCACTTCCCTATAATTCCATACAAAGCTCATGTACTTGTGTGACATCAACATTTGACAGGAAACAGCTAAGCTGCTGTCCCTCACCCACTGTGACCACACACACTGAGACAGTACTGACAGCACTCTGTGACAGATTGAAAAACACATACCCAACCCTTTCTAAACCCACGCCTGCACAGACACCAGACTAAAACACACTTACCCCCAGCGGCCCTTCTCTGACCATAGGTAACCTTCCCATCAAATTCATCCACTGGAACCTTTATGTCTGGCTCCACCTGAGAAATGGTGCAGTTCAGGTGTTCTTCTATCTCAGAGAGCAACTAAGAAAAGGGAGAAAATAAAGTATTTTCAAACAAAAATTTCACTTGGGACAGAGCTGCACTTTAACAGCATTCAGTAAAACCACGAGCCCTAGAAGGCGTGGTGTAGGAGAAGTCAGGTTGCCCAAATTGCCACTTACAGACCACAGCTGACTTGCCCACCGCTTCGCTTCCCCATACCAGACAGCGAGCCAAGCCTAGCTCTCCCGCTGTCAGGCAAGCACAGCCTCGGGCCCACAGTGCCAAGCTCACCTGCATTTCATTGTACCAGATGGTGCAGCCGCCATCCTCCTTGAGCCTGGTGTTGTAGCAACCCTTCCCACGACTGCTGCACACGTGGTACCAGACCTGCAGCAAGCGGACAGGTGCCCAGACAGGTAAGGAGGGCAGCATACCCAAGACCCACTGTGACTTTCTTCTGTGAACACTGTGCTCCTTAAGGCACTGGGAGACAGGTTTCATCCCACCCCACCCACCTCACCCTAATTATTACTGCTGTGAAGGAGCTCATCACTACATGGATCTGCTCAGTTTTTGGAGGATAATCAAAGATTTTCCTAAAATAGATGTCAACTACAGAAAGGGATTCTCAGAGAAAGCAGGATGTAGAGGTATTAGAGAATGCTACCTCGAGAGCAGTATCACAAATCAAGTACAAGTGTCTTCTATAAGCAGATAACATAGCAAACAGCAAAATGTACAAGTGGCAAATCTGGGGGAGAGGTACTTGGGGATACTTTTCTATAAATTTGATTTATTTATTTATTTATTTTATTTATGTGTGTGTGTGTGTGTGTGTGTGTGTGTGTGTGTGGCCAGCTCAGCCCACCAGGGGGCAGGACTGGCTGGCATGTGGTGCTGGGGGATTGAACCATGGTCCCTGTGCTTTGCTAAGCTTGTTCTAAGTAGGTGCTTTAGACCACTGAGCCATCTCACCAGCCCATATAAATGTGCAATTATATTCAAGTTAAGTTACCAAACCCCCAAACAGCTTTCTGTAGCACCATGCCAACATTAATATTTTTTCATGAAAATTATTACATGAAGGCTATTAAGGAAAACCACATTGTGCAGTTTTTTAAACTTCATCCTATTATTTTTCTACTCAGTGAGTATAGAGAAAAAAATGTCATACAGTTTATTTTTATTTCATTTGTAACTGAATCTAATTTAAATGAAAAAACAAAACAGCCTTACTTTCAATGTCTAAAATCACAAGCCACATGATTAAAACAGAATACCAGAAAGAGTACCTTTTCTTTTTCTGTCGCCACCAGGGAAATGGCCAGGCCCATCCTGGAAGGGGTCAGAAGTTCTTATTAGACTCTGTTCCTGAATCAGAAGCTTACAGGGGAAAGGGGTGACAGTGGTACCTTTCTGCTCTTCCTACACGGCCAATGCGGTGGACATAGTTTTGTTTTTCATCAGGCAGGGTCACGTTTATAACTAAAATTAAAAGCAATGTCACCAAGTGCCATTAGTTTCTACGTTACCAGAATATGTGCTGTAGCTTTACTTAGATTGTATAAAATTCACACTGCAGCACACAAGTTTTTACCGTAAGGAACACCATGGATATCGATCCCTCTAGCAGCTACATCCGTGCAGATCAGGAATCTCACATCTCCTTTCTACAGAAAATACAGAAAGAGGAATGTTAGGAAATACACATAAAAATCAAAGCAAATATTCATCTCCTCACTACATAATACCTCTAATAACTGAATGTTACCACTAGATACGAAGCTTAGAGACTCATACTTTACTGACAAGTTTTGAAGTTTTTACGCTGATATGCATTATGACATTAAAAGTGAATAAATCTATGATTGGATAAGTCTTGTTTTTCTCTTATTGACATCAACAATATTAACCCGGGGGCTGGGGAGATGGCTCAGTGGAATAAGCACTTCCCTGGCAAGTACAAGGGCCTGAGTTCAATCCCTGGTTCCGCAAAAAAAAAAAAAAAAACCCAAACAATATTTTTACATGCTGCTTAAATTGGACTTTATCTTTAGACATCTCAATCTTTACAAATATCTTTGGAACTTTAAGAGAAAAACAAAAAAGAACAAAATGTATGCACGTAAGTATTGTCTTTCCTCTCATATTAAAATAAATCTGGCTGGGCATGGTGGTGCACACCTGTATTCCCTGCACCCAGGAGGCAGAGGCAGAACTGAAGTGAGCTCAGAGCCAGTTTGGACTACACAGGAAGACTCCATTTCAAAACAAAAAACAAAAAACAAACAAACAAACACAAAACGAAGAACAAAAACCTAGGGCATAGTTCTTTGAGGTTACATTTTAGGTGGCCAGTCAAAATCTTACAGAGGAGGGGATATGAAATAGCCTCTGGTGCGTTCCAAGGAAATACAAGTGAGGCTTGGGGTCACCTGCCCTGCAAAAATAAAGAGACTGGAGGAGGGAGAAGGCACAGCCGCCCCAAGGACAAATCGTCCTGAACATGGGTTGACCAACGTGCAAGGGAGGAGCACCCCTGGCGGAGGAGTCATCACCCCTCAGTTCCCAGTGGCTTTCACCTCCCGGAGCCAGGCCGGAAGCTCAGTGACCACTTCTGTAGCTTTAAGCACAAGCCTGGCAAGGAAGGTCTGCCCTAAGCAATACCAAAGCAAAGCGTATCTGAGTCTACAACTCCATATTCTATGGCTCAACTTGAGACCACAGTGATGATAAATCACACATCCCCGCTTAAGTGCTGTGTCACATGAGAAACGCAAAGTAAAAATTAACAGCAAAATAAAGGACAGTAGAAAAAACTCGTCTTTAACTAACCTACAAATCAAGTTCTCTATAGATATTATAACAGACTTTCAAAAACATGGCTTACCTATCCAATGATACTTTTAAAAATCCCTACCAAAAATTTTTAAACTTTCTTAAATGAAAATTCTTAACAGTGTTGTGCTGAGAGAACATGAAATCCAGCATGTAAGAGTAGATGCCTAATCCCTGCCATGACAAAGATGCGCCAGTCACAAGAATATGCTAGAATTTCCAGGTCCAGACTTACCTCAATGGTATTAACTGGCACTAAGACCAGAATCAACCCCCCTTTCTTATGCATGAAAGAAATGTAGACAACTGAACATGAGTACCTTGAATCTTTCCAAGTTCTGCTTTCTCTCATGAGGTTTCCTGTCACCATGAAGACAAACACATGAGAACTGGTGTCCTTTCTTATCAGGACCTGGTGAGAAACACAATGAATGTTTGACCTTGGAAAACAGAATGCCTAAGACTATCACACAGAGAGTAAAATTCAGGCTTTGATCTGCCGTGCAATTCAGTGAAAACTTATACCCCAAATTGTCATCAATTGTGAGTAACACCATTCTTGTCACAGGCGAAATGCCATTAAAATACATTCTGGGCGCACTGCGACTGCCTTGACTTTAAGTTCCCCTTCCCAGTCTGCTGGAAGTAGATGTGCACAGTGACAGCTGACAGTGACAGCTGAAATGCACTGCACACACCGGGAAGTTTGCTGCTTTATGTAACATATATAAGAACAAAAAGAACCACACCAGGTTTTGAATCTGTCACCTCTCCTAAAGGGCAGCGTCGAGGGGCCTGCCTTCTTCTGGGGGTCTACAGTGACATGGTGATCCAGGTTCTTGGCCACAGCGGACCAGAAGGGTGCTAAGGTGCTATTTTATAGGCCGGTGCAGCACAGCCAACCTTAAACTGGAAGCTATGCATGCAGCTATACAAGAACAACCAGAATGAGGCCAGATGGGTTTCGGGAACCTAGGAGAACCAAAAGCACCACCAGGAGGCAGCCTAGAAGAACAGTTCCAAGGGGTAACTGTTTTCCTTGGTAAATCAGGCTGTGACACATGCTCAACCGAGAATTCAAGAGAATGAAACATTTTTAAAGGTGTCGATTCAAATAACACAAAAACCAGTTAAGTAGATGAAACAACAGTGAGCCAGAATTTCCAGTGGCACACAGCTGAACTCCCTTACAATAGACAACTCCATTCAAAACTTGACCACAAGAAATCATTACAAAATCATCACCGTAACTAACAACCAAGCACCCTGTAGGACTTGGGGAAAAAGTGCTACTGAACTATTTCCTATAATGAATGGCACAATGAGATCCTTCTGTGATCATTAGCTCCAACCTTTACATCGTTGTTCAAATTCTCTGTATCCTTTTTTTTTTTGTTCTTTTTGAGATAGGGTCTTGCTATGCAGTTCAAGCTGGCCTTGAGCTCACTTTGTAGTGGGTCTCAAACTCAGAACGATCCTCCTGCCTCAGCCTCCTGTGCTGGGATTACAGGCGTGTGCCACCATGCCCAGCTTAAAGTTTCTGTATCCTTTGAACTTTAATCTCTTTGGTGTATAGCCATGAACAGACAGGACAGCATTAGTCTGTCCTCCATGGTAACAGGCCTCAGTTGTTACCTTGTACATGTATCAATTTTTAGTTCAGATATTTGTCAACATTTTTATTTTTGAACACTGAACTATAAAATGAAAGGCTGTATATCTCCCTCTGGATTTCAGCACTAAAACCTCACTGGACTTGTACCCCACAGCTGTCCAGCCTCCCATCCTCTCATGCCTTGCCTTTGTATTTTTGGTCTGCATGTAAATGACCCCCATCAGCACACAGCTCAGTAGTTTGGTATCTGCCTGGCTCTTCTCCTGGGGGTAAAGGCTGCATTCAAGGCACATACACACACACAGCTGGAGTCCATGTTTTCTGAGTGCTGACAAAGTCCCATTGAGATACAGACCAGTATCACCCGGAAAGGACACCCACAACCTTTCCGTCATTCTTTCTTCCTGCCCTTCTGGGGACAACTATGTTCAACATCTTTCACCATGGAATAATTAGACCTCCATTCAGGCTAATTAACATGACCATTCCAGGACCTCCTGGAATCACAGCCAATTAGTTCTTCCACCTGCCATGCTTTTGAGGTCACCTACAGTAGCTGTATCCCTTCCTGTCCACTGCTGAGGAGAACCCTACAGTACATTTCACATTCAGCTCTGTCATTCTCTGAGTGTTTCTTATGTTCAGTTACTATAAATAAAGCTGCTGTGACTGTTCTTACATATAGCTTTTGTTAGTATTTTCATTTACTTATCTTTAGTGAATAAAGAGTTCAATTGCTAAGCTTTAAGATAGTAATGTATGATTTTATAATTGAAACATTAGACCAAAATATCACCAAAATGGTTATATCATTTAGTGTCCTGCTCAGTACAGGAGTATTCCAGTTGCTCCATATCCTTGCCAAAATCTGGCTGTGTATTTTGTTTAGCAGATATAATGGCATCAAATCTTGATTTTATTTTGCATTTCTGAACAACTGATTAAACATGACTCATGTTGCCTCACATATTGAATGTGGTAAAATGCATACAATTAGTCATCACATCTTCAATACAGACTACTTTATTACTAGTAACCCTCTTTTATTTTGAGTAATAATTCTGTCTTACCATCTACCACATCTCTTGCTGATACAGCCAGACCAGCTACTTTTGATTAATACTTTGCCAAATTAACTATTTTATTCCCTTTTCTTTCACTCTTGCCCTGTCCTCAGGTTTAAGGAATGTCCCTAGTAGTCAGGGAGAAAGCGATAGCTCAGCAGTATATGAACCTGCCTGGTGAGCTTAAGGTCCTGAGTTTGATCCCTGGTACAAAAAAAAAAAAAAAAAAAGAAAGAAAGAAAGGAATAGCCCTTGTAGACATCACACAGCTAAATGTCACCCAACATAACATACTCTGCCTTCAAGCATATGACTCTGGCCAACAGAAACAGTAATTACTTGCCCATTTAGAAGTTTCCCACAACTGATATTACTCTGTAATTCCTAACGATTCTTTTCTATTTTTCCTTCAACCTTTCTCAGCCTTCTTAGATTAGAGCTTTTCCCCCAGTGTCCCTGTACCCATGCACTGGTTTCGAGGACACAGTTCTATCAGGCTAGTGGCTACCCTTTACATTCTCCTGTTAGGAGAGGAAATATTACCTCCTCCTTGCTGCATAAAGTACTGCTCCAGGTTGTCACAGTCAATCTTGGTTCTGCAGAAGATGATCGCTTGATCCATCTTGTGTTCCTTGATGGCCCGGACAGTATACTCCCCCTTCAGGACTTTAATAGCTTCGGACCACATCTCTGGAACACCAGCACAACATCAGCAACATCGCCGAAAACATCTCCAGAAATAGTGGAAGAACTTGTCACAAACAGTCACAAATCTACTGCCTAACTCTCCTGAAAGATTTTGCTCTAAGTGTGACAGACAAGATATAAGAAGACAAGGTGAAATGGTCATCCATCTATTGCTGTCATTTGTTATATTAATTCACAAGATACACAAACACTCCCAACCACACCATTTGCAAGCAAACACACACAGAAACACACTGTGGACAGATAATCACAAGCTTTCCATCATTAATTAGCTTTCCTGAGTGGTTGCTATGTTGATTATTTTAGCCCTTCTGAAAAACTTTCTGACTCAATTTGAACCCCAGGAAATCTATAGTGTGATTCTACAGAATAAAAAGCCTGCTGTCCTGCTGTTCCCTGTCTACATGAGGCTGTGCTGCCACTGTTATTCTGCAGCACCCTAATTCCACAGCCCAAGCTCTCTCAGTCTCTCTGGGCCTCTCCGATTATAGCATAAACTAAGCAAAACTTTTACAAGGAAAACATGGGAGGCAGTAAAACCTAGTATGTTAGAAAATGTACTCTCAGCAGTGCAGGCTCTGATTCTCTCCAACAGGAGGTGTGAGTGCATAAGTACCTCATCAAATGAGACATGAAACTGGTTCAACGCACTGCTCTCTGGAGTTCAGAGATCCATTTTCCAGACACTTGTCCCACACACACCAGCAAGCTCATCCCAGAAGCAAATGCTGGCTGACCCTGCCCAGGGTCCACATGAGACACCTGATGCCAGACACGCAGCCCCCTGGGCTCGAGAACCATGCTTTTAGTCTCAGCACCGTCCTGACATCCACTGTACTTTTTATCAACTTTCCAACTCTATGTGCATGAAACAAGCTGCCTCAGCTCTGTATAGAAGGTTCTGCACTAATTTAATATTAGGCATTTTTAGAAACTGAGAAACACCTAGTGGCTGCAGTTTTGGTCCAGGAACAGGAGCCAATTCTGGAGGTGGATTCGCTGTATTAGACAGACCAGAGACATACACTGAAAAATTAAAGTGGTAAAGCTTACATTATGCATATTTTACCATTTAAAAAGCCATCAGGAAACAAAAGCAGATCACTGCAGTATTTTTCCACAGTAGTAATTAAAGATATTATTTGTTGTAACATGACCTTTCTGCTGCAGTATCAAGGTCAATAAAAAAATCTGCCTTCTGAGAAATGTGCTGGAGTTCCATGACCCATGAGCAACCTATAATCCAAGACAGCTGTGATACAGAGGCCAGGAGACTGCTGTCTAGGTTCAGGAATTAATATTCCCATTCACTGAGTGCTACCAGTATTTTCCCCACTTCTTTGTGTTGCTTGTTTTTCAAATTTCGTATTCTAGCTTGGCAGGTTCCCCTTTCGCCATCATGAGAAGCAACAGGGCATACACTCAACACAGCTAGGTATTTGTTTCCAAATCTCCCAGCCCCTGTCGCTGGCTGCTGGCCTGAGGCTTACCTGCACTGTTGGCCCCAGGTCTGGTGTTATCTTTTGCATGGACATCATCAGTCTATCCAAGCACAGGAGAAAAATGAGAAGGAAAAGAAAGGGAGTGTTAAAAGAATGATTCAGAATGCGTTTATTTTCTATCTATCCATCTATCTATCTAGTTGACAGGGCCTCCCTATGTAGTTCAGGCTGCCTTTGAGCTCACTCTGTAGCCCAGGCTGGTCTCAAACTTGCAATGATCCTCCTACCTCAGCCTTCCAAGAGCTGGGATTACAGGTGTGCACCATGTTGCCCAGCATAAAAACATGGATAGTTTTTGGTTTTTGTCCTGGGAATTGAACTCAGGACCTTGTCCTTGTCAGGCAGGTGTGGTGCCACTGAACTGCACCCTCAGCCCTAGCACAGGTTATTTTTTAGAGGAAGAATATTTGTCTTTAGATTGCATTTTAGACATATCTTTAGACTCTGGAGGCAAAACCATTCTTTAGATTCAGAAAAAATATTTTATTAACTATAGATCAATTTTAAAGCAACATTAAAAATGTAAATGTGAGGGCTGGTGGTAGAGCTCAGCAGACTAAGTGCTTGCTTAGTTAAGCGCAGGGGCTGGGGTTCGATCCCTGGCACCACATGCTGCACCAGCCCTGCCCCTGGGTGTGCTGAGCCGGTGATGGAATCCAGGCATGGTGGCACACGCCTGTAATCCCAGCACTAGGGAGGCAGAACTCAGAGGATCACTATGAGTCTGAGCTGCATAGTGAGACCTTGCACAAAAAAAAAAAAAAAAGTACATGTGGCTTTACAATGTTATATAATATTTATAAGAGCTATTTCCTTATTCTGTAAAACTAAGTAGAGCCACAGTGGTTAAATGATAGGTGGCCACATAAAATGGACTTTTAGGAGATCAAAGCACACTAAAGGTCTTACTAAAATGTCACCAAAAATAGAAACTACAGCATCTGAAAGCATATACACAACTTTATTCATTTGTAAGAATTATGCCAAGGAAGCTGATGACAAAACTTTATAGAGAAGCATACATGGCAGAATGTGGCTTTCACTCAGCACCCTTTCAAAGCCCAGGTGTGTGCAGCCACACTCTGTATTTCCTTCCACACCGTACCTGCAGCCCCAGCCAGCTGTGCTAACCAGGGCTCTGGGAGGGACTCACCCGGATGTGGTTCTTCCCCAGCCGCTCCCACAATCTGTCAGTCTTGGGGTTCACGGGGACAACCACATGGTGCACGGTGTCTGGAACAGAATCTTCTCCTTTTAAATCCACCCAGGTGGGAAAATGCATTATCTTCTCAGACAGCTTTTTCACATCAAAAGAATGCAAAGTAGCAGAGCAAACAATCACCTGAGAACAGGAAACTCATGTTTGTAATGGGCACTGGCACAGTCACAGCACAGCAGCCTAGGACAGAGCCAGAGCCATCCCCAACTGCGTAGCCACAGCTGCCTGTGCACTCCGGCGGACAATCCAAGGCTCAGGCCCCACACTCCACAGAAACTCACAGAATCTCTTTCCCACATCTTACACTAGCGAGAGGACCCTAAATTACATTAACCCGTCTCGCAAAGCCTCTCCCTCTCAAATGCTTCTTGAGGAAGAGGAATGCAAAAGATGAGAGCAGTATAGTTTTTCAGTATCTGAAGTTATTTTTCCTTCAAACAGAAGCAGTACTAACAATTCAGAATATAAACCCCAACCACTCTGTTGGGAAGAACAACTTGAGAATTTTCATTTATAGCCAATGTCTAAGTAATTTTTTTTCTCTTGTATTTCTAAAAGCAGCTTTTAAGGGGACGGGAGATGGCTCAGTGGACTAAGTGCTTCCCTGGCAAGCGCAAGGGCCAGAGTTCAATCCCTGGTTCTGCCAAAAAATAAATAAACAAATAAATAAAATAAATAAAAGCAGCTTTTAAGAGTGCTATCTTACATGTATTAGTTTTATAAAACAGTAAATCAGAAGATAATAAAAGTAAAATGCTTTGATTATTAATAGGTAACAACAGCCTATAAGTCTTGCAAGCTGTATTGGTCATGGGTACCTGCAGTCTTTTTCCATCAGAGGTAATCTGAGGAATCTGGCCATGCATTCGATTTATAAAATCAGAATAACCTTGGGAAAGAAGACCATCCTGCAGAAGAAGCAAAGAGAAGTATTTTTAGTCAGTATTGCTTTAAGACTCCTCTCAGGGCTGAGAGGCTAGCTTAGTGGTAGAACACTTCTTTAATGTGTGCAAGGTCCTACGTTCAATCCTCACCACCACAAGGGGGGAAAAAAAAAACCACAGAAACTTTCTCTTCTAAATCAATTTTTTTTTTTTTTTTTGGCGGAACCGGGGATTGAACTCAGGCCCTTGCGCTTGCCAAGGAAGCACTTATTCCACTGAGCCATCTCCCCAGCCCCTTCTAAATCAAATTTATATATAAGATAAGAAAATTAATCCATATATTTCAAAAAGATTATTTGGGGGAGTATTTATAAGCAAGGTGCAAATTCAGCTTATTAGTCCCTTGTGATTAAGAGCTACAATAAGCAATCCAAAACTATACTCTAGTATTCTAGGATTACATGGATTACACAAGAGTTAATAGTTTCTAATAAATGCCTTAAGATTAAAATTAAAAGAAAACTAGGGCTGGTGAGATAGCTCAGCACATTAACTGTCTGCTTAGGCAAGTGCAGGGAGTGGGGTTTGATCCCCAGCACCACATGCAGCACCGGCCCCATCCCTGGGCTCACTGGCTACCAAGACCGGGCATGGCGGCACATGCTTGTAATCCCAGCACTGGGCAGGCTGAAAACAAAGGATCACTATGAATCTGAGCTGTGTAGTGAGACCCTGAACTAAATGCATAAATTAAAAAATAAAAAAAGATAATTAAAAAGCTTCAATGCTAAGAAACTAGTTCAACTTATCTTAAAAATCATTTGGAGGGGGCCTGCCCTGCTCAGTTGTTTAAGTGCATGTTTATGCAAATGCAGTCAAGGGCAGGATACTTTTGTTGGATTCCCAGCTCCTCAGCCCTTACCAGGCCCGCCCTTAAGGCAGCCTGAGCCAGTCAAAAAAAAAAAAAAAAAAAAAAAAAATCCATCTCAACTTAAAAAAAAAAAAAAATCATTTGGAAGCCAATCACAAAAGCATCATTCATGCCCTATCAGATAGATGGTCCCAATTTTGCAACTCTTGAGATAAAGAAATAATTTGCAGTGCACAAAAATAATTTATGTACAAAGACAACTATTTGGAGTAAAAACCGAACCTATCTACTAATCTAGCAGTAAGAGCAACTGAGTAGGCCAGGAAGTGTCCATATAACAGGTAATTAATCAGGTTGACAAATATAGCCACAGGGCACTAGTGCTAGTACCAAACCCCAGTGGCTCACACCCCGTTCACAAATAGTGGTTTCTGTACAGAGCCGGGCACATCCTGTTGAGGACTCCACTTGCAGACTGCTCAGTGTGCCCACGCGGTGAATACTAGGGAATCAGCTGCTATACCACTTAGGGGAACCGAGAAGGAAAAGGTTTACATGTTCAGGACAGATGCAAATCTTTCTAAACATTTTCAACCCAAGTTTGGATGACTCTGTAGGAGAAGAATGCACAACTTAATGAGACTGACAGTACTTGTGTCAGTACAAAGGCAGGTGAATATAACGGAGCTTAAATATGGGTATCTCCAGTAATGGGACCAAGACTCAGTGACAGTTTTCTTCACTTTACATTCTCTCTCAAGAAACATAAACTTTTCTGAAAGCAAGACTGTTTTTCAACATACTGCCTCATCCAAGACCAGGAATCGAACTTGAGACAGGTTCAGCTTTCCAGTTGACACCAAGTCATCCAGCCTTCCAGGAGTTCCCACGACAATATCCACCTGAGAAACAACAAAAGCACCCAATGGAGACTTCAGAGCTATCCCAGCAATCACTGTTGTCTTAACGAGAACAACATGCCTCCCGAGGCAGTTATAGGTACTGTTAAATGTACTAAAAAAGATTGGAGATAATGCTGTAAATTAAACCTGTGTTCGGTTTAAATCAATAGGAAGATTTTAGCAACATTTGGACAACTTTAACTGTTATTCATAGTCTAATAAAATTTTTACCAAACAAAAAATCAGATGAATTTATAGGAATTTTGAAGTAAGTCAAGACTCAAATGTGAATTCCACCACTCTGAAGCTCTGTGGCCCTGAGTTACCTCCTATCAGCTAGGATGCTTTTTCAGTTGTATGCTTTGTAAAACGGCATGATAATTCAGTGAAGACATACAAGGTGCTCATGCCTAGTGTGCCAAGTAAAAAAGTTATCATACATGTGATTACTCTTGGAGGAACACAAACTATATTGCCAAGAGATAACCCATAATGTTCCTTTTTAGGAACTAAAAGTACAACTTACCCCATTCTCTAAAACAGAGAGCTGGTCCCGCGCAGCAACACCACCAATTATTAGAAGCTCCCTGAAATAAACACAGGTGATAATTATAACACTGAAGGCTGTGTTCTGCTTTGGACCTAAACTGCCTGTGTGTGAAGGTGACCGGGTCACTGGTGTGCTCAGCAGTGGATCCATCAGGGATGAGCTCAGAGCTGATGTGCTGGCTGAGGCGGGCGTGGCCGGAGGAGGGCACGACATGGAAGGGTACCTGGCTCTTGTCCTGGCTCCTCCCTGGCTGCTTCCTGGCTGCCATCATGTGAGCGGCTTTCCTCTGCCAGGCCTTTCTGCCATCATGTTCTCCCTGCAGCAGAGCAGCTGACTGGACTGACTCATGAGCCACATACTGATGGAGACCACTGGGAAGTGGCTCTGAGCAGAACTTAATATTAACCATTCGGCTTTTCATGTTTTCGTGTGAGTTTGCCCAAGGCATAAGCCCTTGTCAGGGAGATAAGTGAACCTCTGAGTCATTGATGCTTGCTAAGGCCTACAGTGGGCTGTGAAGCTATGACACCTCAAAGGACAGATAAGGCCACAGCTGAGGACCTTTGGCTCCAACCCCAATTAACTGAAAGAAGACTGCAACTGCAGGCTCTACACTCCTACAATAAATGCCAACCTAAAGATATGGTAGTTCTCCTGACTGATGTCATTTACTGCTTGGAAAGGTACTTCCTAAGGTCCTGCTAGATTCCTGCATTTTCTTCAGTATCCCCTTTTGTTTGAAAAACCAAATAAATACTAGCCGTCCAGAGAAGTTCTTTGTCTCTTTTATTTAAGCCTTCACCATCTACCTGTTTGGGAGGTTGTGGGCCTGATTATCCCACAAGAACTAAGGGATATTATTAATCCAATAATACTTCCCCCTCCTCCTTTAAGTCACAGGTGGCTGAGTGGTGTGTCCCAGTGATGTGGGAGTGACCGAGATGGCCTGCTTTACACTGCTGGGTCATTACCCATTGCTTTTAGGTGGAAATTAAGGTTGAGTAAGTCACTGAGAAAGAATCTAAATTAAGCCAGCATCAAGATGGCTGGTAACAAAAGCCCCTGTTCCCAGAAGCCTAGGTGGAGAGAAAGTGTGTGCAGCACCCAACAGAGAGAGCAGTCCTCCTCTGAGGCCTCCACGCCCTCCAGCCCTGGTGTCCACCCGCCTCTCAGACACACATACTTGCACATGCGTCACCTATCTCTATAAGAACAAATGAAAGCGCATTTAGAAGGTCATTCACAAGGACCACACCTGGGACTTGAAGGAAGATTCACTTTTCTTGGAAAACACTTCGATGTTGTTTGAGTCTTTTTTACTTCAGCAGATAAACATGCACTTGGGGAAGACCAGCTCTACTCCTCCACACCACGCACAGAAAATACCTGCCAGGGATCTGAGACCAAAAGCTAGGACCTAAAACTCACAGGAAACCCTGGAGAAGACTCAAGATGTTGGTTGAGGCAGGACCTATCTGAGAACACCAAAAACACAGCAACAGAAGGAAACATATGAACCACACTTTTGGGAAATCAAGAAGGCAAAAGGACAAGATCAAGAATGGGAGAAAACTGGGCTGGCCAAATAGCTCAGAGGATTAAAGTGCCTGCAAGCAGGCATAGGGCCCAGGGGTTCAATCCCCGGGCCTGCCATGCCGGCCCCTCCCCCAGGACACGCCAAGATGACGATTGAGACTGGGCGTGATGGCGTGCGTCTGTAATCCCAGCTGTTGGGAGGATGTAAAACAGGCAGATCACTGTGAGTCCAATCTAGTAGTGAGACCCTGAACATCCTGTAGACCCTTCCTTAAAAAAAAGAGAATGGGAGAAAATGTTCCAAAATGGAAAAAACACAAAAAGAGAAGGCCTAACATTTAAAAACTTGATTTTTATTCCAATGCTATGTGACTAAGACGGTTCATGTAAGAGATGCAGGGAAAATTTAAAAAGCACAATTTGATTTTGTTAAAATTTTTAACAGGGGCTGAGGAGATAGCTTGGTGGTCTAAGCGCCTACCTGGCAAGTGCAAGAACCCAAGTTCGATCCCCAGTACCACATGCTGTGTTGGCCCCAGAACCCCAGGTGGGCAGAGCATGCCAGCCACCAAAACCAGACCTCATGGCACATGCCTGGAATCCCAGCACTGGGGAGGCTGAGACAGGAGGATCACTACGATTCAGAGATATGAAGTGACACTCTGTACCAAAGAGAGAGAGAGAGAGAGAGAGAGAGAGAGAGAGAGAGAGAGAGAGAGACAGACAGAGAGAAAAGAAAGAATTTTAAAGTATTTATCAAATATTGCTTTGTTTTTCTGTTGTTGTTTGCTTGTTTGAGAAAGTCTTGCTATGTAGTTCAGGCTGGCTTTGTGCTATGTAGCTTAAGCTGGCCTCGAACTCAAAATGATCGTTTTGCCTCAACCTCCCAAATGCTGGGATTACATGTGTGCACTACCTTACCTGACACATAGAAACACCATTCCTGTCTACAGCAGTTAAGTAGATCTATGCACTTATGTGTACATTGCATGACTGAACAGCTACCTCATTTTGCAAAACATCTGAGCACAAAGGAAGATTTACCTTAATTTAGGATTATCAATGTATTTCTTAAACTGCTTGACATTATTCAAAGTTTGTTCGGCAAGCTCACGGGAGGGTTCGACGATGAGAGCCTTTGGAGCATTGGGGAGAAACTTGGTTTGTGTCACTTGTGCGTTACCTAGAGGAATGAAAAAGAGCAGAACATATTCAATCACACCTAAAAATACAGGCATTTGTCAAATGTGGAGACAAAAGTTCTAAGATTAAAATGTTAATACTAATTGTCGAAAAGTAAGGAGGTAGTCAAAGAAAATAAAGTTAAAATTCCTAAAAGATTATATTTCTTTACTTTTAAATCTACCTAGAATAATGCAAGTGATCGCAGATCTGTAAAAGGTGATTGGCATGTCTGCATTTTGTTTCCTGATCAACTAGCTAAGAAACACACTTTAAATTACACAGGCAATAGGATGGGTTAGACTGCTGGCTCCTGCATCGAATGGCCTGGGTCTTAACCCAGTTCTGTTCTGCCACTCACTGCTCTGACCTCAGGCTGATCACATTGAGCCCTGGTCCTGGTGCTGTCTGTCCACACTATGGGAAGAGAACTGCTGTCTGAGCTGTCACATCCCATATGACCACGTAATTGAGATGCCCCCAAATACCTTCCCTGATACTGAAAGCTAATAAACTAGGCCCTGAGCCAATGTCACTACTGTTGATGTCACTGCTGTGTTACACAGAGCAGTGCAACTGTGTAGCTAGGAGGAAGCCACAATCCCCCGAAGAAGCCCTGCTCCTGGGGTCTCCCCAGCACTGTTCCAGAGCCCCGCCCCCTCCTTGTGACACCTGTGTGCTGTGACTTGACAACGTAACTCTCCGGGGCCTTGCAAAGAGCAACAAACCCATCTTTGGGTGGGAACTTAAAGTCTTCTTCACCGAAGTTAAATTTCAGCTCAGCATTCTAGCAATGAACAAAGAAGAAAATGAAAATTCTTGATCTTGTAGCAAAATGCCCAATCCAACAAAATGACCCAACAGCTCAGGGCACTGAGATTTGGAATTACCTTCAAAACACAGGCAGGAAAGAGGGCCTGATTTTTCATGTGTGGAGGGATCTCAAAGGCCAGACCAAGGTCTTTGCCTAGAGAAAAGAAAAGAGAGACAGTCAGGAGGGAACCACACAGGTGCACATCCAGCAGGTCACCTGCCCACCACACTCAGCAGGCCCTCTGGAAGCTGAACAAAGTGTGCTGCCTGAAGCCCACTGCTCACATCTCTACTTTCCCAGACACGACGCAGTCCCAGTCCCCTCTACATGTAATGGTCTCTGCCGCATGGCCATGAGCCCTTCTGCACCCTCAAACATCCTCCCACAGCAGAACACATGCAAACTCTCTGCCGCCAGCCTCTACTTTCCTACTGTTCTCCCTCACGTTTCCATAAAATAACCTGAGCCCTATTTCCATGTTCATTACAGGCACCTTTCACCCCATCTCTGCTGAGTGGACTCCCAGTCGGCTCCTCGCCCACTCTCCTTGTCACAGATCCTCTGCCCTTGCTCCACAAGCCATTTGTGCTCATTCTCATTTTCCTGGACCAGAGCTTGGGTAGCATGGATGCCACCTAGGCACAGAGCCTCAGAGCAAATGTTCCAGCATCTCCTGGTTCTCCCTCCTGTTTCTCTGCTGAATTTTTCCAGCCGCAGCAGCCCCAGTTGCCTCTTATCTGTCTTTTCCCTGCCACCATTCCTTGGTGTCTCAGCCATGCTCCTCCCCAGTCCACCTACACCACAGCCTGGGCAGCACAGCCAAATTACAGAGGATACCACACCTCTGCCCCAACCCCACTCAAAACCAAGTGCAAGGTCTGTGCCACTGAGTCATCAAGCTAGCACCATGACCTGCTCCAAGCTCTGTATGCCTGGGACACAGGGGCCCCTGCACTGTTACTCAGGCACCCGGGCACCTCTTTCAGCCACTGTGCCTGCCAACCTGTTGCAGTGCTGCCTTGGCAGATTTCTCCAGTACCTGCAAAAAGTACAGTCTGCCAACTGCTACTGCTGTCTGCCCCTTTCCCCTGCTTTTTACATGCTCCTTTAGACACTCATTCGCGGCTACGATGTTGTTTCTAGGCCTGCCCCCGCACCAACATGTGAGCCCTACACTTCACCCATACACTTCCTGCTATCGGCAGCATTCACTAGGCATCTGGCACAGAGCAAATGCTCTATAAATATCTGTTAAAACCAAAGATAGGATGAGCGAGACAGAGGACTGAAGAGGAGGATGAGGGATGAGCAAGTCACAAATGGCAAGGACATCTTTATTCTAAGAAGACCCACAGAAAGCTTACCATTTTTGGAGAACTTCACATGTCCTTTCTCAATATCCAGGTAACAGCCAATGGTATCATGCATAGTGAATTCCTAGGAACATGGAAAGAAAACAAAGTCTTCCATGAAGTTAGGAGCTCTATCCAAACTACATAGCAGTGTTTCAAAAGAACTTCTGCAGGTGGTAACCTAGATGTCAAAGTGCCTGTCAGGGCAGTCAACACACAAGAGCAGACGCATGAGACTCCTTAGTCGGCGTGGTCAGGGTCAGCACCACGGCTTCAGACTCACCACAGTCATCGTGATCAAAATTAAGCAACAGGAAGAGCATTTGTATAAGCCAAAGCCAAATCCAGAATACAGTAGAAAAACAATGCACATATTATGGAGGGGCTAATAAATGGCACAAAAGAAAAATTGTAACTACAATATATTTATTTATCTGGTTTTATACTATTTCTTCTTCACTGAAATCCAAATCTGGGGGCTGGAGAGATGGCTCAGTGGTCTAAAGCACCTACTTGAAACAAGCTTGGCAAAGCACAGGGACCGCGGTTCGATCCCCCAGCACCACATGCCAGCCAGCCCGGCCCCCTGGTGGGCTGAGCTGGCCACACACACACACACACACACAATAAATAAATGTAATAAATAAAAATAAATAAATAATTAAAAAAAATCCAAATCTGAACTTTTCTGTAGAAAATATGCAGAAAATTCACTTGCCTGCGAAAACCATTTCTACATCATCAGTGATCAAGTATGCAAGAAAGAACTACTAGTTCTACGCTTAAGACAGGAACACTAGGACTTACCTCTCCATAATTGTCAAATTGTTTATTGTGGGATTTCTTTCCTGTTCCTCCAAAGCCAAATCCAAACTTGTCAGTACCTGCATGTAAAAAGCAGTTATTTAGTAAGACTGAATGTGAAATTAAAAGCCCAGAGAAAAAAGTTCATTTTACAGCTCCTGTGCATAACAAGTGATTTTCACCTATGAAGCAACGCAATACTCAGATGTGATACTGCATCCATCCCTGCTTTCACCACTAAGAAATTCAGACATGAATGCACAATAATGCACCCGTGCAATATTGTGTGGTGCACACTTACATGCACTAACTTTACTTGGTGCTAGGATTTAGATCTAGTGTCCCCCGAAAGCCTCCAGTGTTTAGAGCTGGGGCTTTCTGAAGATAATATGCTCGTCAGTGGGTTCTTCCACGGAAGAGTCCATGGCTGACCGCTGTGGGAGGCTTGGCTGGAGGAGGTACACCACAGGGGCCTGTGGGGTGACACTTCTGCTCTGGCTTTCTGGCTGCCACACAGTGAGCAGCTTTCCTCCTCCGTGACCTTCCGCCATGTTTCTGCCTTGGAGTTGGCTAACTATGGGCTGAACCCCCAAACAATAAACCAAATTAAACCTCTGAAGTTGTGGGTGTCAGGTATTGTACCCCAGCAACAGGAAAGCTAATACACCTGACTCCACTTGTATTTTTAACCTTATCCCCCAATTTCACATAATTATATGTAATTGTTGGTGAGTTTCTTCAAATCTTTCCCAGAACAGAATGAGGTACAGATAAATATTACTTTTATGTCTATAAATTGCAAACCTTTATCAATTCTATTATTTTGTTTCCCCAAATAAAATGCTAACAATCCATAAACATAAACCAAACAATTCAGTGACTTTAGAAACACTCACCAAGGTCCAAGGAGGCCTGCATGGTAGACCACCCAACTCTGCAGAGCCCTTGGTCATGACAGGATACTTCATAGTAGTGTTTTCCTAGAGGTAAGAGACATCTCGATTCATGCAAGTCACACGTACACAAGATCCCTTCCCCATACAATGACTTCCCCACTGCTTCTGAATGAAACCTTACATGGACCACACGGATACCTTTTGGGTTCTAGATCTAAAGCTATTTAAAGAAGGGACATGCACTGCTACAGGGTCGCAAGTCTACAGCAGTACAGATGCAGTCCCAGTACCTTTCATCAGTCCTTTAGTAGCTCGGCATCCATGCCACTCCTTTACTTCTCTGCTTTGACAACAAACTCCATCTGACCCGATTGCTGGATTTGAGAAAGAGCACAGAAAATATGTCAGTGTGGACCCCATAAACCATGCATCCGAAATAAGCATCTGTCTCAGTGGGAAAGCACTTGCCCAGCATGCACAGGGCCCTGGGTTCAACCCAGTTCCAAAGATCAATCAACAGCAACAGTATCAGTCTCACAAATAAGAGAATGTGTTCAACATTCCAAAGACTGAGACTGGCTGACTCAGAGTGACAACAGTATGTTCCCAAAGTTAATCGCCCTTATCATCCCCTAGACGTCTTTGACCCCTTACGGGCTAATTTCTGTACTGTCATCTGTTAGAGGGTAAAATTCGATAGCAACAACTCTCAGAAGAAACCAACAGCACCCCATTCTGACTGGCACTAATGGAAGCTTCACCACTGACACAATGTGTCACACCAATTCCCCAGTAGCCTTTGAAAAATGGGAACTTGGGGGGGACACAGCACACACTGATTCTATACTTAGGTTAGGGCTGGAAAGACCACTATACTAGCCATAACTAGAACTGCCTGGCTTGTTCTCTAATCCACAAATATGAATGGAAAGTAGAAAAGGGTTTATAAATAAGCAAATTTATTAGAGCTTTAGAAGCAAAGGTACTAAATTATACAACATGGCCAGTCACTCATATATTAAGTGCTTATTGATTCTCAGCAAATATTTTTGCTTTTATCTGTCCTAGAAACAAACTGTAGTTTTCACCTGGCTCTTGCTTGCAATTCATGTCAAGCACCTGATACAGAACTGACTAAAACTACCTCATCACACATCTTACTTTACTTTTCAGAGATTAAATTATGCTAAGCATAAATACCCACACTGGTGAGTTATATAATCTTTAAACTTAATGGTTCTCTAGCACAGACAAATCCTCAAAGTTTTGTATTTAAAATGCTTTACAGGGCTGGCCAGATAGCTCAGCGGATTAAAGTGCCTGGTTAGGCAGACACAAGGACTGGGGTTTGATCCTTGGTGTGCAGTGCCAGCCCAACCGCTGGGGCACACTGAGACAGGGATTAAGACTGGACATAGTGGTGCATCCCTATAATCCCAGGGTTTGGGAGGCTGAAAAGAGGAGGATCACTAAAAGTCCGATCTGTGTAGTGAGACCCTGTATACCCTGTACTAGATACATTAAAAATAAAAAAATAAATAGATAAATAAATAACGGCCAACCAAACAGCTCAGAGGATTAAAGCGCCTGCTTAGGCAGATGCAACAGCTGAGGTCTGAATCTCAGCGTGCCGTGCCAGCCCTGCCCACAGGGTGCACTGAGACGGCGACTGAGACTGGGTGTGGTGGCGTGCACCTGTGATCCCAACTTTTGGAGGCTGAACACAGGCAGATCACTATGAGTCTGATTTACATAGTGAGACCCTGTACTAAAATACAAATAATAATAACAATAAAAGTAATAATAATGCTTTACATATAAACACAAAAGCAAAGCTTTATATAAACAAGATGTCATTTCTAATGGTGTTTGTAAATAGGATCACAAGTCCACTTCTTGTACAGCAATTAACCACTAAGAAGAATATATGCAGTGTATTATTTGTTGAAACTGTACTTCCGATTTGATTTGAAACTGTCTCATTGCTATCTGTTTATCAATAAAACTTTGAAAAAAAAAGGAACAATATAACTTCTAAAAAAAAAAAAAAAAAAAATGTCATGAGCAGCAGTTGGGGATGTGAGCCTGCACCGCATGGTCCCTCATGCCCACCCTGTGCTTCTCTGCACCTTCTTCTCTTACTCAGCAACATCTAACGAGGGCTCCTCAGTTCTGCAGCTCTGTACTGATTCCTCCTGATGGTTCTCAGCACTCACAAGAGGCCCTGAGCTAGGCAGCGACTATGAGCAGGAGCACCAACGTCCTCGCAGGTTTCTCAGCATGGGCAGTGGCATGGTAAACAGCTTTGTGAGTGTGCTTTAAACAGTGCACTCTTAGCCCCACCAGTGAGGCTCTGTAGGACATGTGAATCAGACCACTGAGGCCAAGCTGCTTTTCAGACGGCATGATGCTCAAGTTGGTCACATTGTGACTTTGAGCAGTCAGATGGGCATAGAGCAACAGTTCACTGTAACTTGGACTCCCACTTCTCTACCGCCCTGAGTTTGCCTCTGCAAATTTTGTAACCATGTGGATTTACACTTCTATGAACGGTCTGTTAGTATCCGTTTCGATTTTAGGAATGTTTCCCTCCCTTCATGTACAATGGTACATGTGATTTTCTACATTTAATTATTTTATATATAAATGCACACATACACATATACATTTTAAACCTAATGTGCATGGAATTTATTTCTAATTATGAAAGGAGCTAACAGTCAGCTTTACATTGTTTCAGATGGCTTATCCGTGTACAGCACCCGTTACTGAATGAATCATCTTCTCCCCACTGAAATGAACACTCTTTTTCCTGCATCATCAGTTCTTCCTAAGTGCTTATGCTGATTGCCATTGCATCCCTCTAATTCTACACATGTATATACTGTTCAATGAATGGCACAGTGATTGAACTCTACCATCTGGTAAATTAAATCATTTACTATATTTTTTCATCATTTTCTTAGTATTTACACATTTTTTAAAAAGTTTCTGAATTACAAATGAGCTGCGGAACCAACCTACTTACCAAAAGCAGAGCCTCTATCGTATGGGTTCATCTGCCATTTATTGAGCACTAAACAAATTAAAGTAAGAAAAGTTACCCAAAACATATGAAATTAAAAATGCTTACAGGATGGCTAAGATGATTATACTACTGATTCCATCTGTTTTTTGAAAATAGCAGTTAACATTTAGAGTTTTCACCTTGACCAACTCTATATGCAGGTATCTACCATCTAAAAACTACATCGAGGATAGCAATGTGTAATACAAAACCCACGGTTGAATACCTCTCATCTTGGTCTTCTAAATGTGCAGTTTCTAATGTCTTATCAATTATTATACTTTCTTTAACATAAATTTTTTTTTTAAAAAAGACAGGAAAAAAATTAGGATTTCTTGAAAACAAACATTAATATTAAATTATTTGTCCAATTCTGCATAACTATATCTGTTCATCTGAGCAAGTGATTTGATATTAAAAATAGAAAATATAACAACCATTGCTAGCTATTCCTGCTCTGAAAAACTGTAACATATGTACTGTATGATTTCTGTCTTTTTTCTATTTGTTTTTGCTTCTGTTTCTACTCTTCAAAATAAAGTTAAAATACAAAAAAAAATTAAAAATGCTTTATAAAAACGAAAGCCAATATTTAATGTTTCATATAATACTTTAACCCCAGTAGATTCAATATGGTTTTACAGATTACTTACAATAGAAATATAAAGTAATGCTACTTAAATTAAAAGCAAAACTATAAAATTGAGGCTAAAACATGTCAGGATCACAAGCACTGGCCTACGTGAATGGCGCTTCCTCTGCGCTCCTTCAGTGTGCGCAGTGTAGATGGTAGTCACCTCCCTTCCCAGGCACTGACTTGACTAGTGTGAGGTCACCACGCGGAATGACTTTAACCACAATGGAAAAAACAGATCAGTATTTCAAAGCCTAATGAATGATCTCAATTCTTATGAAAGAAAAGTAACTCCACATTCATTTATTTTTTTTTTTCCACCTTCATTTAGTATCATAATAACAGTCATATTTTCTTTCCCCAACTTCCTGGGGCTGGCATTTTCCCTTTCTGAAGTATCTTGATGGTACAGATAATCAGGGAACTGAAACATGTTATGTGAACCCTAAATTTTTTTGAGCCCAACTTTCCATTCAAAGTAGAAACCCTCTCTAGCTCATCTCTGGTCCAGAAATACCCACCACCAGCAGATCAACAAAAGTAACTTTCCTGAGGTTCTCCCTCCCGCGGCTGGCTCAACTGAGCTGCAAGGAGGTGTGGACACTCAACAGAAGTCTTTACATCATTTCTGACTGATTCTTGGGGGCCTGGCCCTAGCTCAGGGGGGCCTGGCCCTAGCTCAGTTCTTTAAGTGGCTGCTTCCACCAAGCTGTCAGCCTCAGGTGGCTCTAGTTGATCCCCACAACACTCCAGCCAGCCAAACAAGCCCTGAGGGCATTCGGAGAAAAACAAAACAAAACAAAACAAACAAACCCTGACTGATTCTCACCCCACTGTCTAGCACAATTCTTTTCTTTCCAGACCTCTTCAGCAAGTCAACAGTTGCACTCCTTGCACTTCTTCTCCATCTTTAGGTACTTATTTTTCAGACAGCATAGTTTTACATCTGTCACCAGCCTATAAAAGCATTCCCTTTCATCACTAACTCTGTAACTTATGGCAGACATTTATAAATTTTGAAACTATCTTAGAATAGTACAAGTCTGAATAGCATTTCCATTACCTCACAAGTTTTTCACAAGTAAGTTCATGCTATGAACCATGACATATTATTTTGAAGCAATTGGCAACAAGTGTAGGGTCCACTCTAAGCTTGCTACCTTGTCACAGCCCTGTATCTTAAACAAAAGTAACTTCATAGTGGTTACATTGTGCTAAAATGTAGCAAAACCAGATTACCACAAAGGATAGAATTTAGAAATCACTTAACAGGCTGGGGAGATAGCTCAGTGGCATAAGTGCCTGCCTGGCAAATACCAGGTCCTGAGTTTGATCCATGGTACCACAAAAACAAAAACAAAAACAAAAACAACAAAAAAAAAATTACTTAACAAAAGCAGCATAGTTTACAAATGAAGAACTTGAAGTAAGACTGTTCATGGTATACAATATCAGAGACCAATCTTTTTGTAGACAGGATTGCAAATAAGAAACTTACTCTACAATTTACAATGTACTTTTAACTTTGTAGGCACTTCTTCATTACCTTATGCAAGGGCAATACATTACTTCCCATCATTATAGGCTTTTACTCTATAAATTACTTTTAAAATTCTTAGTATTTTTGAAAAATAGTGTGCCATTTTATCTCCATTGGGTGCAAAGTGTCACAGCTGAGGGAAACACTAATATTAAGTATCATTTCTAAAATACCAGTGTTTCCTCAAAGAGAGACTATCCATGTTTTAGGGGCCAGTAGTTCTCAACATTCACCATGCCTGGGTCCAGCCAAATCCCATGCCAACCCCCAGATACAGGTAAGGGAACAGTCTACCCAAACCCCACCTTTCCAAATGTCAGGAATGAGAACAACTGATATAGACAAAGGAAACAAAATTTAGAAAAATTACCTGAAGCACCAGTTTTAATTGTTGTTTTTCCTTTTTTGCCTTCCTGTTGGTCTTTCAGAGTTTCATAAACTATCTGGATAACTGGAATACTGAATGCCTATCAAAAAAGTTCTCTGTGTTAATATTTAGCTATTAAGAATTTAATAATAATTATAGCCAGTCATGATGGCACACACCTATAATTCTAAGACTTGGAAAGCTGAGGCAGGATGACCACCCTGAGTCGGAGACCAGGGCTACACAGTAAGTTGAAGGCCAGCCTGAACTACATAGTGAAACCCTGTTTCAAAAAACCAAACATAAATAATAAAATAAAAATGAAAAAAATACCATCATCATCACCAGTATTATAAATGACAAGAGTCAGGCACATACACTGGAGAATCCCACATCCTCCAGACGGCTGCTCCAGTGTTATTTGCCCAAATCCAAACTACCACTAAGATCACAGTGAACTGACTGAGGGACATCGGTACTGACAGCTAAACACAATGAGATCTGCAGGATGAACCCAGACAGAGCTGCGTATGGTGGCAGACGTCTGTCATCCCAGCACTTGGGAGGTGAGGCAGGAGAACCACTCAGAATTTGAGCCCATCCTGGACTACACAGTGAATTCAAGCCCAGCCAAGAACATATACCAAGAGCATGTCTCAAAACAACAACAGAAAAAGATTAACCCAAAGAAGAAAATCAACTGTTTTCTCTAGGTTATGCCAACAGTACCTCAACTTGTTTGCAATCTCTTTTTTTCAAGACATGGTCATTAAAATTCTTAAGTGAGGATAAGCCCTAGTGATACAGTCACTTTCCACCCTCTTTTATAGATCTGCACAGTTTTCCGGCAACAAAGATATCACTGGCAAACCATCTACTTTCCACAGTTGTTTTACAATATTCTAAAGGAAAACCTACTGTTCAAAGACACTTTAAAATTCAAGTCACAGGGCTGGCCAAATAGCTCAGCAGATTAAAGGGCCTCCAAGTAGGGGCAGGAGGCGGGTGTTTGATCTCCAGGACTGTCCCAGGGTGCATTAAGAAAGCAATTGAGACTGGGCATGATGGCCCGTGCCTGTCACCCCAGCTTTTGGGAAGCTGTAAACAGGGGGATCACTATGAGTCCAGTCTAGTAGTGAGACCCTGAACACCCTGTAGACCTTTCCCTAAAATACAGAAAAAAAATAAAATAAAATTCAGCTCTTACAGAATCCTACAACTTGAATGGATTACTTACCCCAGTTTTCCCACTTCCTGTTTCTGCAGCCTGAAGGAAGAGGTGGAGTTAGCATTACAGTGTGTTGATTAAAGTGGTCACATTAACACAGCATGTAATAATCTGTAACACTTGATTAGACTCCTGCCAATCTTGCCACCTCGCCTGGTCCCTGGACACCTGCTCACTCCTCTCCTCTCCCTCACCTCTGTGCAAATGGAAGTCCTCATCTTCTCATCTGGATGCAGGAAGCTTCCCACCACCACCACCCGGCAGAGCTGCATAGAACCCTGCCTCCCAGTGAGCCCTCGCACCAGTACAGCTGGCCCCAAACATGCCTGCCAACATTCCTGCTGCCTGCAGATGCCCATATTCTGTACTATGATGCCCAAGGAAGAGCCCAAATTATCTGACCCAATCAGTATTACCATTTTACCAGTGGTCACCTAGACATGCATATTTCATGCTGCTGAGTGCAGTAGTCCAGACATGCGATGGTCTTCTGCTCATTCCTCTCCCATTGTCCCATGCCCTAAGCAGTCCCTGACACCCCTCAAACAAACAAAGAGCAGGCCCCACCCCAGCCCCACAGTGCTGGCATCACACAGGCAGGTCTCTGTTCTGTACATCCACTGCCTACTTGACTTATGCTTCTCAACAGCAAAGATCGCATCTTCTCCACCTCTGTACCCACAGCCTCTCCCTAGTATTCTAGGCATAGTACATATATAATGAACACTGGTAAATAACTAAAATCCATTTGGGGGAAAAAAATCATTCTTAAAAACAGGGAGTTCTATAGTAGGCTATGAACACCAGCCCTTGGAGTAGCACAGCCCCAGCTCCCAAGCACCCTGACTGCCAACATACCATGAGCACATCGCCCCCTCCTAGGATCAGCGGGATCGACTCTGCCTGGATATCAGTGGGGAGACTAGGAGAGTCACAACGGAAGGGTTTGGTTAGTTAGGAAAGAAAACCACTTAGGCTAACTCAGTCATATTAAACTGTAAATTTAAAAATTAATTTCATTTAGTAAATACAACCAATTATTTTAAAGCTAGAAATATATCAAAATTAAAAAGGACACATTCCATAATGTAAAGTCATCAGAAAAGCCAAATTTCACTTACTCAACTAGACCAAAAGTATGACATACTGTTTAAATCATAAAGCATCTTCGGAAATGGGCATTGTTCTTTGTACTTACAGCCAATCCATCTCTTCCACAGCCTGCGCAATCTCAGGCATTACGCCCATTTCTGCAAAGAAAAAGTAATTTTTTAAATCATACAGACTAAACTCACCAGAAGCCGCACTGCTCTTAAAATGACTTCCACAAGTCAGATGTGGCAGTGTCAGTTATCCCAGCACTTGGGAGGCTGAGGCAGGAGGATCACAGCAAGTTCAAAGCTAGCCTGAACTACATAGCGAGAGCCTGTCTTGGGGCTGGGAGATGACTGAGGGGAGTAGGGGGCCTTAGCTACAATGCACCTACTGCGAGCAACGCTCAACGGGTTTAAACTTTACAGGTGGACTTAAATTCAAATTCCAGCTCTTACTAGCCAGGGACTTATGGCAGGGTCATAAAGATGTATTATTATTATTTTTTTCACACAAAACTATATCCTAGAGACATAGATTACTGTTAAAAATGTAATAATGCATCTGGCATGTAGCTGTCACTCAATACATACTGCCCCTAGCATGTGTGCATCTGTTACACAACTAGTGAAAATCCACCTGAGTCAGGGTTCTAGATCAGCGTATCAATTAGTCCATTTGTGGTAATGCAGTGAGTAACTGACCTGGCTCTTCCAAGAACCACAGAAATACCCGCAAGGAGCTCAGAAAATATACAGTCCCCATTTGCTGGCTGCTGTAATCAGAACTGTAGTTAACCAAAAGAGAGAAGCGAGTAGTAAAAACTTGAACAACTGGAAATGTGATTTTTTTTTTAAACTATATATACATTTAAATAAGTTGACCTGCAGGGCAAGTCTAAATGGACCAGTGGTTCCACAGTGGGTTTTATAATTTTCTTTGTCAAAATAAATGCCAAGGGGGGGCGGGGAGATAGCTCAGTAGAATAAGCACTTCCCTGGTTAAGCGCAAGGGCCTGAGTTCAATCCCCAGTTCCGCCAAAAAAAAAAAAAAAAAAAAAAAAAAAACCCAAAAAAACAAACAAAAAAAATCCTACATTTAATATTTGGAAATTAAAATTACAGTTGTTTTTACAATACAATCTATGGAAAGCTGAGTCAAATAAAAGTCTTTTCTAGAAAACACGTGTACAAGATGGACTGCAACTTCTGCCATCAATAGTTTTTGACAGGTCAAGTTGCAGCAGCTCCAGGGTGTGTAGACTTTCATTAG
>NW_004524727.1:6050333-6055870 GCF_000260255.1 Octodon degus | reverse complement strand
AGTTATACAGAGATTAGTTAATTGCATTATTTAAACTTCCCTTCCAAAGAACTGATTTTTATCTTAAGTCTGCATTTATAAAAGTTTTCATTACTGTTATTGTTTACAAAAGCATATCTTAGAAAAATACTCAAATATTACCAAGTCCCAGAAATGTTCTAATTCTTCTGTTCATGAAAAGGCACAATGCAAATGTACAAAATATATTCTTTGCAAAAGTAAATTTTCTTGCATAAAGTGAGAAGAATCATCATTTTCAAAAAAGAAGGCTCTTCTACCTCTAAAATATCCCCAAGAAAACCTAGACTCAAAGCTTAAAGTAGGACAGCCAGGCTGCTCTTTCAAAATTTTAGCTCTATTATAGTCTAATTGCATTCTTTCTAAAATGAAAAAGATTTTGGGCCGGGGAGATGGCTCTGTGGAATAAGCGCTTCCCTGGCAAGCTCAAGGGTCTGAGTTCAATCCGCGGTTCCGCCAAAAATAAATAAATAAAATAAAATAAAACGAAAGATTTAAAAGGGGTGTGTGGTCTTAAATAAGTCACAAACAGCATGCTGTGGACTGAGGCTGCCTGATAAATTGTACAGCAAGCAGCAACCACAGGCTTCTTTCAGTAAATTCCACACTGTTTTCAGGCACTCTACAGATTTTCTTCGAAATGATGTCTCTTGTTGATAACATTTTTCATAGTTAAAGGAAAAACAGTAAGTTCATATTCTTCTTCACCTCTTCTTTTGTCTTCATAAAACCACTCTTGAAATCTGTGCATGCCTCCCAAACACTGGAATCGACCCAATATCCACCTCCAACTACTCTGCGGATGTTGGCTCTTAAGGAGTTTTAGGTGAAAGATACGAGATGAAAACGAGCAGTCAGTCTGACTAGATTTTGGCACGGCTCCTTCTGGAATATCTAAGTGTAAAAGAAGTGCTCTGAGAAAACTGAAAAACCACAGCACCTGAGTCATCTTAATAGGTTAAGAATAAAATAAATAAATAAATAAATAAATAAATAAATGGCTAAGAATATTAAGAGAGTAGGCCTCACTTGACATATAAACGGATCACATTTAGTACATTCCAGGCTGAGTGGAGCCACGTAAACGCGGCGAGCGGAAAGCGACGCCAGCGGCAGCGGTCCACATGCCACATCAGATCTCCCGTTTGCAACAAGGCGGCGACCATGCTGCAGATAATCATTTTTCAAAACTTCTGCAAGGCTGACTTTCCCTTAGCCTGGGCAGCTGACCATCAGTGCCGCGCATGGCGATGCGTGCATCCCGGGGAGGCTCCCGCGGCCCTGGACTCAGCAGGGCGGTCGAGCCCCACCCGCCCCGCCCCGCCCCGCGCGGCCGCGGCCGCCAGGGCCCACGCAGGAGGCGCGGGGGAGCGGAGGCCGGCCCGCGACAGCCCTGGCCCACGCCGCCGCCCGAGCCGCGGGAGCGTGCAGACGAGGAAGAGGCTCCGGGAGCCCCCGCGAGAGCACCACGGTGCCCCGCGCTGCGGAGCAACGCGGTGCGAGTCCCCGGGGGGCTGCAGGAGACAAAGCCCTCGGGTCGACTGGGCCCCCAAATCCTCCCACCAGTCGTCCCCGGGCGAAGAAGGGCGGAAATGGATAGCAACCGCCCCGCTAGCCCCAGAGTCCGCCAACGCACCAGAGAAAGCCGCCATGTTGGCACCGTCCTCGCGGCTCCGCGGCAGCACTGCCCTTGTCCCCTCCGACGCCCCGTAGCGGTGCAGCGCGCACTTCCGGCCCTCGTCCTTCAGCGTTCCCCGTCCCGGCAGAAACTAGATTCTAGGAGAAAGGTGCCGAAGCAAAAAAAAAAAAAAAAAAAAGACCCACCGGGCAGCTGCGCACAGGCTCCTGCCTACCTCTGACCCCACCCCAGAACAGGCTCTTGCAGCTGGGCCCTTCCTGAAAGACCTGGGTAGGTCCCTGTTAACTACCCCGGTAGTATTTACTTAGCGCACTCTAGTGTCTTGAGCATTACTGTTCCTTCACATAAAAAAACAGATGTTTGATGGTTAGGCTCCAACAGGGGCTCCCCCAAGTGTTAAATATTTTTGACAGAAGTAACTAATGAGTTAGGGTTCCTTCTCTTCTTTCAACAGTGATGTAGAACTGACAATTGTGGGCTTTCTTTCCAAGCAGTTTTGACTCCTTTCTCTTCCAGAAGATGAGAAATCCAAACAAATAATGAGCATCCTCCCCCCACTCGCTGTCAGGTAGGTGTTAGAATCTTCAGGTGTGCACGTGAAGGTTAGGAAAGTTAGCTACAGATCTAGTGTCATAGACCTACTAAATGAAAACCAGGGATCTGGGCCTGATACGCCTGACGCCGGGGCCCATCCAGTGCTCTGTAGTTTAACCCGGAATATCATGGAGAAAGTGCAATTCTTGGCAAGATAGGGTTGAAATGCACATATGAGAGCCATACACACTAGCTTAGGATTCCAGCTGTGCCGCTTGCTACTGCATGATCTTAAGTCATGAAACTTTTCAGGGCTTTAGTTTACTCTATAAAACATGGCATTCGCTTATAGGATTGTAAAGAACTTTTAACACATACAAGGGTCCCCAAACTGACATGCTGACAGCACAAAGTGTTATCCCTATCGTTACTCTTGCACGTTAACAGGAGAAATCTGAAACTCCAAGGCCAAGGTCTGCAAGTTCACAAAGCTGTCATCAGTTACCAGGGAACCTTGCTTTAGTGATTTTCTTTTTTCTTTTCTTTTTTGTTTTGTTTTGTTTTGTTTTGTTTTTTTCTTTTCTTTTCTTTTTTTTTTTTTTTGATACTAAATGTTGTGGTTTGGCAACTTGCAAGGAGCACAATAGACTACATGACACTTATTTTATAAAATTATTTTGTAATAGTCACCCAAAGAATCATATACAAAGAGTGCAAGAAATCCGTCCACATACTAAAGACCAAAGAATCCAGTAGATGACCTAGATCCTACAGGAATGTGCTTCATGAGTCTAGCTGAAGACCTAGAGCCCATAACGATGCCTCCCACAAGTCCAACTGGAGGCCTAGAGCCTGCAACAATGTCTGATGCAGGCCTGTTTCACAGATCTGCATCAGAAAGACCCAAAGGTCAATGGTGGAAACTAGAAAGTCTGTGCCAGTGGGATGATCTGCACTAACAGCCAGGAAGCGACATTCAAAGTAAAATCCAGAGCTCCCTCAAAAAAGTGCCATAGCCATCCTCACCAACAGTGAAGTCCTGCACTCCTCCGATGATGAGGACGGCCAAGTGCCCACTAGGAAAGCCAACATGACAAGCTCCCAATAGTTTGCTACGGCCTCCTAAATTTCTTCCCCTTTAGTTCTGGCTGTTATTGCTGCTGGCAACAGTCCACAGGTAGGCCTCCCACACCCAGTACCTTGCTCATTCCATTCAGCTGGGTGACTGTGCATCAGGAGGTGGGGGCCTGGCTGGAGGAGGCTGCAGCGGTGTGCCTGGAAAGGCACAGTGTCATCCAGGGCTGCTCTTTTCTCTCCCTGGCTGCTGAAAGGTGAGCAGCTTTTCTCCACCAGACCCTTCTGCTATGCCCTTTCTTCCTTGGAGCCAGCTGACCACAGACAAACTGTGAGCTACAATCATCCCGTCGCCTCCAAGTCAACTAATGAGTGACTAAGACAGTGTGCAGGGCCAGACCTGCCAAAGGGAGCTCTGGGTCTATGCCATTGGCTACCACTAGCCCTGAACATGTGGAAAGATCCTGAGAGAGGCAGAGACAGAGAGGGAGGGAGAGAGAAGGGAAGGAGGCAGAAGTGCTCCTGTATTCTCCCCCTCAGGGAAGAAAGTGATTTCTGGGGCTTCTCAGCAGGTCTTTGACTCAGCAGTTTGAGTCCTGAGGCAGCAAAGACAGAAAGGAGGAGAGAGAAGCCAGCACTGAAGGTGAACCATGCTCCCCACAGCTAAGAGGGGACTGTGCAACTCTTCCCACTAAGAGCAAAATAACCCTTGGGAGCAGAAGTCGGAGCTCCTGTTGCAGGGAATGTCCCTGAGAGCTGAAAGATTTAGCAGTCATCCCCTGAGGACCTGTTTCTTGTGGAACTGTGTCCCATCCTGTGTGAGGCCCTTCAGGAGCATTTCCATCTGGCACACAGTGTGCCTGCAGAAGGTGGGCAGTGCCTTCCATGAGCAGCAGCAGCAGCCCATGCACCAGGCCAGAAAAGCCCAGAAACAGGCGCCCACCATCTGTCCCTCCATCCTCACAGCTAGAGAAAGGGCGGTGGGGAAGGCTGGCTACAGCCTCCAGCACAGCCTTCTGGTGGGAGCACGCCAGGCTGGGGAGAAGACACACATTGATGGGTGCTGCCCATCTTCCATTATACTAGACTCTGGTTTCTGGCTTTTATTAGCTGAGAATAACAGACGAGCTCCAGAAGATAATCATTTCAGCTGGGAGCCCGGCCTTCGCCAGCAATCCCAGGCACTCTGGAAGTGGAGGTGGGAAAGTCCAAAGCTGAAGCCCACCAGGGTGATTTATCTACTTAGTGAGTCCCCGCCCCCAAATAAAAAAAGGCTGAAGAAGCAGCTTAGGGCAAAGCCCCTGGTTCAGTCTCTGTAACACAAATATACTGCCAGAAAAGGATGCCAGGGATTCATTTACTTCAGAAAAAAAGATAAAAAATAACTCCTACCTACCATTTTAAGGCAATCAATAATAATTTCTGTCCACACTCAATTAAGTTCAGCTGCTGTAAAAATTACAAATACATGTGTGTTTCTTCCACTGCCTCACCCCTCGGAGCTGTGGTGGCCACCACCACCAATTGGCAGGTGGTGACAGCCAGGCAGAGAGCACCATTCAATCCCTGGGCTCACAGAATCAAGGGTAGCAACTTCGGAACAGGCTGACTGGATAGCTGCCAGCTAAGGGAGATTTCTGGGCACTGCTTGAAGCTAGAAACCCCACGAGGCAAGAGACAGGCACCGGGCTGCAGTGAGGCGGGGAAGAGATTGTGCTGCACTTTTTTGCCCCCTTAATTTTATTTGGAGAAACAAATAGCAACGAGACAGTTTCAAATCAAATTGGTGGGACAGTTTCAATAATTAACACATTGCATACTGCCATTATAGTGGTTATTTGTTGTACGAGATGTAGACATGATATCCTATTTACAAATACTATTAGAACAAATCCCTCTATTGATTAAGAGAATATAGCTATATATCTATCCTAACCATTTTGAATACATAGATACAAAGTGGTCATTCATCTGTATCCACTTTTTTGTTTAGTTCTGTCATTTAAATATTATAGGTGTGTGAACTCAGCAAAATATTTCAAAACAGTCCAGTAGTCCATAATAGTGTTGGGTCTTCCGCTTGACTGGCAATGTCAGAAGTTGTTGACAAGAGTCCCCTACAGCTCAACATAACACCATGGCTTTACTTCTTATATTTCATTTTTATACTTTTCTGCTGGATGGCTAAGACCAAGATAAATAAGACCTATGCAACAAGAATTGTAGCTTTTGGATCTCATAAAGTCAGTGAAATCCCCTCAGGATTTATCCT
>NW_004524727.1:6036262-6049568 GCF_000260255.1 Octodon degus | reverse complement strand
TTGCTTAGTTCACAGGTGTCAGTATATATAGTTAGTCAGGGTGAGAATCCTTCCAATTAACTGCTAGATTCAAAAATCTTCTGAAGATTCTCAGGATCATTGCCTGCCCATCTTGTACATATAACTGTATAGCTTGCCTCTGTCATGTTTCCTAGCTCTTCTCCAACTAAAAGGAAAGTAAGAACTTGAGGACTAAGTAATTAAGAGAGGGAAAGGAGATGTGCTAGACTTTTAAAGCTCAACCTGGGGAGAGACATGATGGCCCAGACCTGTAATCCCAGCACTCAGAAGACTGAGGCAGGAGGGCCACTGAGAGTTCACGGCCACCTTGAACTTCCAAGGTGAGACATTGCTCAAATGACAAACGGAAGTGTCATAACCTGTCTTGCCCCAGCATTTGTTTCTTTTATCTGTTTTTTGTTTGTTTTTGGCGGAACCAGGGATTGAACTCAGACCCTTGCGCTTGCCAGGGAAGCACTTATTCTACTGAGCCATCTCCCCGGCTCCAGCATTTGTTTCTTTAAGGTCATATAGCCCCACATTTTATATAAGTCTTCTGGACCATGTCAGCTGTGCTACCGTGGGCAAAACACACAGACTGTGCTCTACATCTGTGAGATGGTTTTGCAAGTACAGGCTGAAAAAAATGTCCTTCAGATGCCACAGGGGTGCACAGAGCGTGTGACTTGGGCATGACCCAGCTCAGTCCCGAGCCCACACACAGGCTCAAGTCTGTCCACTGTGCTGCTGTCCAGAATGCCCAAACTGCCATTTATAAAGAGGGAAATCCAGTCCTCAGTGCTGGAGGCATTGGGATCCACTGCAAAGGTGCTGGTGGGCTCTCCACGGGGCATCCAAGCTCTGCTTCCAGGGCAGAATGTGGAAGGCTGCATCCTCCCTCCTGGCAGGGCAAAAGGCCAAATGCTGCATGATACCTTTTTTCTTAATGAATTTAGGACTGGGTGTACAGGGTCTCAGTACATAGATCAGACTCGTAGTGATTCTCCTGTTTTCAGCCTCCCAAGCACTGGGATTACAGGTGTGTGCCACCACACCCAGTCTCAATTGCTGTCTCAGCACATCCTGGGGGCGGGGGCGGTAACTGCGCTCTGCTGAAGCACGTGCTTCAGTCTGCTGAGCTATCTGGCCAGCCTGATTCCTTTTTTTTCTATGTACATAATCGCAGTCACAAGGGAGAGGCTATCACAGCACAGCCACCATGTCAAGTCCCTACCTGTGGATACTATCACCTGAATTATTTTTAAAAAATGATACGGGGTCTCACTGTGTAGTCCAGGCTAGCCTCAATCTTGTAGAGCTCCTCCTGCCTCAGCCTCCCAATTGCTAGAATCACAAGTGTGTGCCATCATGCCTGGCTTGACACCCTAATTTTGAAGAAGATAAACACAAACACAGAAGCCCCTTCTCCTTGCCTTTCTTTATGAGATTGAGGAGGAGAAAGGAAGGAAGAAGAGGATGATGGGAAGGAAAAGAAGGAAGGGAAGAAGAGGAAAAGGAGGAAGGGAAGAGGAAAAAGAAAAGCAACTATCTTTCCAGGTTCCTTTGTAGGAGAAGGAGCCTTGAGACTCAATTTTCCCTGGAGAGAGGCAGCTGTCCCAGGTTGAGCCTTCAGGAATGCTCTTAAAAAGGGACACATCTGGCAAGGCGCCGTGGTACCTGCCTGGAACCTGGGCACTCTGGGAGACTGAAGCAGCAGGATTTTGAATTCGAGTGTTGCCTTGGAAGCTTGGGGAGACCTATCTCACAATAAATATTTTTAAAGGGCGGGGGATGGAGCACAGTGCGAAAGCCCTGGGTCCCACCCCCGGGCCCAGCCCTGGCCACCCTGATGTGAGCCGCTGTACTTGCCAAGCTTCCACTACACCTTCCTGCCTCAGATCTGGCAGACTGTGGACTGACACACTACCAGCACAAGGTCCTCTAGTGTGGGTGTCGAGTATTTGTCCTGGCGGCCAGGACACTGACTCAGACAGCTGCCGCACGCCTCTGCTTTCTTAATGCACCCCAGCTTTGTTCAGGCAGTACTCCCTGCACTTCAGGAACTGGGGTGTTCAGATCACACCCTCGGGGATCAACTTGCTGCTTCCCCCGCAGGCTGTGTCACCCTTCAATGGGCTAATGGACGTCTCTGTTTTCACCATTTACCCAACTTGGGCAGCAGTTTGAGGCGAGGTGGTGCTCGTCTAAACCTCCTGCTTTCCTCCCTGCATTTCCCACAGCTCTCTGAGTTGAGCAGCCGTCATTGAATTTTATGCTTTTGTCAAAATGAGCTGTCAGAATCTACTCCAGACCTATTAGAATGCAATGTCATTCTCACTGGCCCAGCATTCACCTCACGGCAAGTGGGGAGAGGGGGCCTGGCAAACCCATAAATCCAGAGAGCTATAACTCTGTGTCCTCCGAAGAGGTGGCCATAAAGCTCTTCACTCCAGATATATGAAGGGAGGAAACAAAGGCAGCCTGCTGGCATCTCCTTGGGACTGTAGAGCAGAAGAGAGATCTCCCTGCTGTTGGGCTCGTTGGAAGCCAGCTGAGCAGGGGTAGGATTTATGGCTGGGTGCCACACGCCCAGCAGGCAGGAACCTCGTCAGTGCTCTCCCTCAGTGTCAGCTGCTTCCAGGCCTCATCAGTCCCAGTGAGTGATGCTGTAATTTGTGGGAAATGGAGCCATACTTGGAGAAGGAGGAGGAGAACACGGCCCAGAGCAGTGAGTGTGTAAGAACGGACTATGCACTGGACAAATAAATTCAGTCACCAGACTCAGAAACCAGTTGGCTGAGGCGTCTGAGTTCCCTTGCTTCCGTTCCATGTGCATCCATACCTCTGTGTGTGATGCTGACCAATCACAGCCTTCTCATTAGGAAGGCTGGTGTGTGGCCAAGCATGCTGGCACACACCTGTGACCACAGCACTCTATTACGGATTGTATCTAGGTGTTCACAATCCCCCCTAAGCCTCACACAGTCATTGGGGCAGCTTTTAGAGTTTATAATTAATTCAAGATCCAACTGGGGGGGATTAGGGGTCTGAGTGCTACCCTTGTCCTAGGTGGGTAGTCTGCATTACAATGTAGCGAGGGGAGGAGGCTTGCTAGCTGCTGCAGCCATTGCTCCTCCCTTTGTTCTTTGTTGCTTTCAGCCCCCATGAATGGCTGCCCTCTACCCTGTGCCATTCTGTCTTGGACTATGGACTGAAACTTCCACTAACTGTGAACTAAATAAACCTTTCCTTCCTTAATTCTGGGCATTGAGTATTCTGTCCCAGCAATGAGGGAAAAATAACTAAGACGCTCTGGGAGGCTGGAGCAGGAGGATAGCAAGTTTGAGCCTAGCCTGGGGAATTTAGCAACTTAGCCCAACCTGGTCTCAACACTAATAAAGGGCTGGGATGTAGCTTTGTGCAAAGACCCTAGGTTCAATCTCCCACACCACACAATGAAGCAGAACTAAACCAAATGGAGGGGCCGGGGAGATGGCTCAGTGGAATAAGTGCTTCTCTGGCAAGCGCAGGGGCCTGAGTTCAATCCCCGGTTCTGCCAAAAAAAAAACAAAAAAAAAAACAAATGGAACAGAACAGAATAAAACAGAACAAGTATTGTGATTATTTTTTAGCAGGGTGAAACAAGACAACTTGCTGTATTAGAAAGGGGGATGTAGTGAAAAGAATGGTCCAGATTTCTTTAAAATGCCTGGAGATAATAATTCTAAATATACAAGTTTATAGCACCTGGTGCCTCTGCTGTTAGAATAATGAAAATGGGAATTCTGAAGGCTGCTTCAAGTGCAGCTCTGCCTAATAAATGATCCCCAACCTGGACAGCTAAGAACATCCCCTCATACTGGGCAAGGGGTGAATGTTGGTAGGCTAGCACCTTGAAAGGCTGAGGAAAGAGTGACTCAGGTTGGAGCTCAGCCTGGGCAACTTAGTAATCTAATGAGACCCTGTCTAGAAATAAAAACTAAAAATGGCTGAGGATGTAGCTCTGTGTCGAAAGCCACGGGTTCAATTTCTAGTACTGCAAAAACTGTGGGAGAGTACTGGGATGGGCATGAGATGTGGCCATCTCATTTCACTTCTGCTGGGAGGCCCCAGGGCGCTAGGCTGGGGGTGTCAGCATGACTGGGCACCCACATGAAACCAGCTGGGGCTGGCAGCTAGCAATGGCATCTCATGTGGCCTGGCTCCCGCAACATATGGTGACTGTAGTCTATGCAGGAATACCCCAAAGGCAAAGTGCCTTTCATGGCCAAGTTCCAGAAGTCAATCAGTGTCACCCTTCTTGTGAGAGCCACTTCTAGACAAGATCTCTTGTATTCCAGACATGTTCCTAACCTCAGCTGTCTACTTTCCCCTGGTGGTCAGGAGTGGTGTAGTGAGTACCCTCTTTTAATTAATTAATTAATTAGATACAGGGTCTCCCTATGCAGTTGACACATAGTGATCCTCCTTCTCAGCCTCCCCAGCGTTGGGATTATAGGCATGCACCATCATGACCAGTTTCAGAGATGGCATGGCATGCAGTACCATGGATTGAGCTCTAGTCCTTGAGGTTGCCAGGCAGGCACTTAGACTGCCGAGCTATCTCCCTAGCCCGTGAGCCCCCTCTTTACCTGTTGGTTCTGAGTCGTGAGGATCCCAAGTGATCAAGTGGAAAGTCTAACGACCTGTTCCGTGGGTCCATGTGCCTCCCAGTACACACATTCCTCCCTTGAAGTGAGACTGCTACACTAGGAGAGGACAGGGCAGTCACTGGCCATTGGAGGACTGGTGTCAGAGTTTCTCTTCTTCATCTACCCCCTCAACTGACTCCAGGACTCAAAAACAGCGGCTGTGATAGAAACAGTGCCACAGGTGGGCAGTGATCATCAGCCTGTGGTCACCCTGGGAAACCCACTGTGTCACAAGTTACATATTAAGGGTGGGCCATATAGCTCAGTGGGTTAAAGCACCTGCTTAGGCAGACTCAGGGATAGGGTGGGGCGTGGGGGGTGGGTTTGATCCTCATCATGCCATGCCAGCCCAGCACCCAGAGTGCGCTGAGACAGCAACTGATCCTGGGAGTGGTGGGGCCTGTAATCCCAGTGCTTGGGAGGCTGAAAACAAGAGGATCCCTATGGGTCTGATCTGTGTAGTGAGACCCTGTAGACCCTGTACTAAAATACATTTTTTAAAACAAGTTACATATGAAGTCAGTTAACTTGGAAGCCACATTTGCCTTGGGAAGAAATAGAAAGTTGTCCCGAGGCCTGAGAGTGAGTCTAGCACAGCCAGCTCCTCTGAAAGTAAGACCTAAGAGGAGGTGAATCAGCCTTAAAAACGAGAGATCCAAGCTGCCAGCCCCAGCCTCCTGTTCTCACCTGCCTTACAAGCAGCCCCTGAGCCAGGGACAGTGAGGTGGACGCTGCTGAGGACCTTGGCCACACTGTGGCAATGACCAGCACATATTTCCCATTAGGTCTTAATTTGGTGGAAAGCATTAGGAATTTCCACAAGGAATCCTGGCCACTTTTGCCAGGGCTCTTTATTTTCTGCGCGCCTATTGAAGCCTACCGAGTAACTCCTGTGTGTGGAGGCTTGGGATAGTGCTGATGATGTGCGTAGAAATAAGACACGCTTTGCTTTCAGTGTAACCTGAGTTTTCACCTGAGAGAAAATGTAAACACATAATTTAATGCAAAGCAGAAATGTAAAGGTAGCAATGTAGTCAGAGTGGCAATTCTGCCAGCTGGACCAGGCTGGAGGCAAAAAGGAAGAGTTTTGTTTGGGGAGGTGATATATACAAAAATGTTTTTGGCAGCAGGAGGGATTGAAGCCAAGGTATTCACACTGAGCTACACCCCAGCCCTTTATTTATGTTGAGGCCTAGTATTGCTAAATTGCTAAATTCAAGCCTAACCTGGGCAACTCAGGAAGACCTTGTCTCAAACAGTGTTTTAAAAATAGCTGAGCAAAAGCCAGGGAGACAGCTCAGTGGCATAAGTGTCTGCCTGGAAAGTGCAAGGTCCTGAGTTTGATGTTTGATCCCTGGTACCAAATAAATAAATAAATAAATAAATAAATAAATAAATAAATAAAATCTGAGCATGTGACTCAGTGCTAAGTACCTGGGTTCAACCCCCAGGATTAAAAAATTACCATGTAAATAGCCAAAAGAAAAGCAAACTTTGTCAAGAGAAACATGACTCTTTCTTAGATTCACTGTGTAAGGACCACCAGAAGTTGGAGGCTCCAGGTGGAGGGGATGTGGGCTTGGAGCTCGGCCCTGTGGCTGCTCCTCCCTTAAAGCCTCCCCTCCCCTCCAGGGCCCGGTCCTGAGCCTCAAGGCCTTCTGGAAATCTTCAATGCATAGCTCCCATTCAGATTCAAGCGGAAGAGAGGGAAGCTCTGCCTGCTGTCCCACAGAAAGGGAATGGAAGGCCTGTGTGTCAGTTGCTTTTAGTACCTCAGGCAAAATCCCCAACAACTGCAATTTGAAAGAGAAGAGATTCACTTTGACTCACAGTTTCACGGGGTTCAGTCCATGACCAGCTGCTGCAAGGTAGGAGTATCATAGTGGAAAGGCCTGGTGAAGGAAGGCTGCTCCCCTCATGGTGGCCAAGAGGATGAGAGCAAGGAGGAGTCGGGGACAAGACCGCACCCTGACTGGTCACCTCCAGCAACTCCTCCAGCCAGGTCCTACTAGCAGACACAGCCATGAACTCATCCATGATGGCTTCTCTGACAAACATATCACCTTCCATACACAGGAGACTTTGATGGAATGTTTTTGTTTTCCCTTAAATGCCTTCAGGTTTTCTT
Source organism: Octodon degus (assembly GCF_000260255.1). Classification (NCBI taxonomy): domain Eukaryota; kingdom Metazoa; phylum Chordata; class Mammalia; order Rodentia; family Octodontidae; genus Octodon; species Octodon degus. The sequence continues at coordinate 6,042,749 of NW_004524727.1, read as the reverse complement.
TTAGTTAATTCATTCAGTATAGTTAGGTTGTGAAGTTCTTTTAAAAAATCTTTTATCTAATGGCTACATCAGAATGTAACAATTTAAACTGAAAAGTTTAAGAGCTTAACATCATATGTATGTATAGATGTATATATGTATATATACATATATATGTATAGATGTATATATGTGTATATATGTATATGTTTTGTTTTTTGAGACAGAGGCTGGGGGACACCAGGAATCAAACTTATGACTTTGTACTTGCCAGGCTATCTAGCCTCAGCTACTGAGACACAACCGTGCTATGTAGTCCAGGCTGGCCCACAGCCCTTGAATTCATGATTCTCCTGCCTCAGCCTCCCAAAGTAGTGTGATTACACGTCAGAGCCACCACACCAGCTGAAGTGTACATGTACTTAATTTGTAGAGGAACCTGAAGTGATAAATAATTCATTAGGAAATAGTTCACTGTATGAAATTCCATGGGAGAGTGAAAACTATTTTACTGAGTGATGTTTAATAATCCCCTTTTAATGGTTTTTAATCCTTGGTGTTTAATTTAGCTTTTCACATAGCAGAAGGTGTTTGGTTCTGAGGTTTGTAGGAGTTTCAGTGGTTTCAGCTACTTTGCTTTATCAGAACACATTATTAGTCCTCAGCCTCATGGAATCCTTGCTCTTCTGATTCATATATTCCCTGTAGCTTTTTATTAGTGGAAACTTAATAAATTGAAGAACTTTACCATCATTTTACTTCAAAAGTAGAAAAAAAATCATGCAGCTCAGCATGATTGTGTCTCAAAAATGAATGTTCAGTGTGAAGGCCCTTGGTTCAATCCCCAATTCAGAATTCAGAGAGGGAGAGATAGGAAGAGAGAGAGAGAGAGAGAGAGAGAGAGAGAGAGAGAGAGAAGAGAAGAGAGAGAGAGAGAGAGAGAGAGAGAGAGAGAGAGAGAGAGAGAGATCACTCACAAATGATGGCTAAGCAATATCTGAAGTTGTAATGATGAACAATTTTCTATGATTTAAAAAAATGAGCAAAGCAGGGAAAATTACATTGCCTATTTCTCAAATTACTCTTTATAGGGTGAAGCAAAGTTGGAAGACAGAAGTGTGTGTGTAATATAAATGGAGAGCTCTGCTTGAGTGTTTTATTAGCTTAATGATTATATTACTATTTTATTTCGATGGGAGAATTTTTTCTATCTTACTTTATATTTGCTTGTTTATTCTATCCTTCCCTATCTCAGAGGGGTACCTTCCTTTATTTTTCTCATTCAATTTTTAGAAGCTATATTTCATTTTCTTCTTTTTCTTCCTTTTGGTTTTGTGAGACATAGTCTCACCATTTTATTCAGTCTGGGCTTGAGCTCACTATGCAGCCCATGCTGGCCTAGAGCTCATGACGCTCCTCCTGCCGCAGTCTCCTGAGCACTGGGGTTACAGGCATGTATCACTATGCCAGGCTTCTTTCTTTTTAAAACAAATATATATTAAATAATACATTGGAATGCAACAGAATAGAAACTTCTTTAGTCCTATTGAAAAGATGGTCACACTGTTCAGTGGACCTCCCTTCCAAAGCCTTGCCTGTGTATGTTAAGCAGGCAGTTTGCCTTTTTCCAGTAGCTTAGTTTGAATTGGATACAGAAATAAGTAGAAAGCATCTCAGGGTGAGCACTCATGTGTGGATACTGAGATCCTGTTCTTAATATTTTTGGCTGCTTCATCATATCTTTGTTCGTTTACTAATACATTTTACCTTTTGATGCTGCTCAAATTATATTCCAGACCATTTACCTTTTTTTTTTTTTAACAAAAAAAAACCTATTTTCAGTTACAAACTAAGCCAATAATTGAGAATTTAACAATGCACTTCTCTTTTGTTCAGTAATGTAGTGGGGACTGAACACAGGACTACATCCTCAGCTCTATTTTATTTTTATTTTTTGAGATAGGGTCTGGCTAAGTTTCTGACTTCATGAACTTGTCCTCCTGCCTCAGCCTCCCAGACTGCTGAGATTACAGACGTGCACCACCTTGTCCACCTGAGCTCCCGATTTGCTTTTACTGATTTATCTGCTCACTTTTTGCCCTTGCTACTGGTTTTTATATTTGTGACTGCCTGGGTAGGTCTTCCTCCCATTTGCTGACACCTTGTGTGTATGAGTGGGGACTGTAGAGGCGCAGGCCCCAGGGACTGTGTAACAACTTAGAGCCAGTGAGCTTTAAGGAAGAGGCTGAAATTTTCCTCCCTAAAACTGTGCTTGAATTTTATGATATCTATTTTGGCTGCCAAGAAATATTATGGAAGTCTCACAATATTTATGAAAGGATTTTCTGGGATTCTCTAGGCTTTATAAGGGAAATAGAATTTCCTCAATTGCTCTTAATAATTATGATTAAATTTTATACTTCTCATCATGAGCTTGTGCACTGTCCAGTCAAGTGCAAATTATGCCAGTTCAAGTAGGTGGCATTTAAATGCCTCAGTCCGATTTTATGTGCAGTCTCAGATTTAAAATGACAGCAACCCTTTGGACTGGCTGATCTCTTTGGTGCTGATAAGCACTGCCACAAAGGGCTAACTGGAGCCTTTGTCCTTTATGGGTCTGATGGCTGAGCTCATCTAAAGTGTATCAAGTACTGAAAGCTCAGTGGGGAGCATCACCAGAAGGAAGTGACCTCATGGTGAGGTGGCGTCAGCAGTCTGTGTCAGATGCTGAGGTAGGATAGTGGATGGCTATCATGGCATCCGAGTCCAGTGGAGGTGTCCTTGGTGGACATCAGGGTGGGAGGATCAGGGAGATGTTTCCCAGCTTTTTCTTCTCATCAACAGCTTTACCAAATTCAAAGTAAGGGCCCTTATGATGGGTATTTACAGTGCCTCCTCTATCAATCATCTCAGTATTACATAAAATATTTCTAGTGTAACTTCCCATTGCTGGCTTGCCACCATAGTGGGGTTCCAAAGATAAGCCTCAGCTTCCTAATAACTATCTATCTCTCCTTGGTTTTATATGTATTTATTTATTTGGCACCAGGGATCTAACTTAGAATCTTGTGATTGCAGGGTAGGGCCTTATGCCACTGATCTCCCCGGCTATTTATTTATATTTGAGTCTGGGTCTTGATACATAGCTCCAGCTGGCCTTGAACTTAGTATGTAGAACTTCCTGCCTCAGCCTCCTGAGTGGTGGAATTATAGGTGTGCAGCAGCATGCCCAGCTCCTAATATCTATCTTGCTGTAGGCAGGTATACCTATAGGCAGATGGGGTCGTGAATGAACCCTTCTCTTGCAGCATTGTAGAGAGTTGTAGAGAAGGTATAATAGAAAGCTTGGCATAGCACATGTAGCAAAAGCATGTACACAAAAATGTATTGAGGATGATAATGGCACAATCTTGTGTCAAACTGTCCATTCATGTTTTTCAGATTGACTTCCTCCTTTCCTCCTTCCTTTCATTTCCATTACTGAGGTTTTAACTCATTGTAGGTAGTTAAATTAGATAGAAATATAGGTGGTCAGACAGGGCTAGGCCCTCAAGCAGACAGTACGGAAGACAAGATGACTTTGCAACTTTGGAAAAGACCACACCTCAAGACAAAAGAGTAAACAAATGCAGCCACATACTTCCCTAGGGGTGGGCATCAGGGACTGATACTCTAAATTGGTATCAATCATCTTGAAAGAGCCAGAAAGTCACTAGCCCATCTCCCAATAGGAAAAGCCCCTATTCTGTATTCAAGCCCTCTTGCTATGACTTGCTTCCTCATTTGGTTCTGGATTTAATTAATTTTTACCTGAGCAATGGTGCTTTGTAATCTCATTGGTTGACCATAGTTTTGCTCCACATCATGCCTATCTAAGCTAGTTCCCATGTTCTCCACCTTAGACCCGCCTTACCACATGGTTTTACTCTATAAAAATCTTTGGAAGAGACAGCTTCCTGAGGCAAACCACTTGGGTGCTCCCTCTGACCCATTCTAGGATAGGAGCTTTCTTTCCCCAGTAAATATATTCTGCGGCTAACCTCTGTTTGTTCCTAAAGTTCATTCTTCGGCTTTAGAGATCATGTACTTGTCCCAGGTACCTTTCAGGTTGGGCGTTTCATTCTCCGATATCAATCTCAGGCATTTGCACTGAGGCCAGCCCTTTTCATTTTTATTTTGAGGCAGGCTCTTGTTAGGTTACAAAGTTGCCCAAGCTGGGCTTGAACTTCCCATCCTCCTGCTTCAGCCTTCCAGAGGGATGGGAATACAGACCTGTGACATTATGCCCCGAGTCTGCTTTCTTGACCCCTACCCCTTTCCCTAAAATGCCTCCAGACATCCATTGGGGTCAAGGCCTACCAATCCTCAAAGGCGCACCCTTCTCGGGGAAGTCTCTGTGGATGTCTGGCTCTCACTGTCCTCTCTGATCCTGCCTGTTTCCCTCCTGTGTTACCTATCATTTGCCAAATCTGTTGAATTGGATCTCTCTCTCTCTCTCTCTCTCTCTCTCTCTCTCTCTCTCTCTCTCTCTCTCTCTCTCTCTCTCTCCCCCTTTCACCCTCCCCGCTTCTCTCACTCCCCTCTCTATCCTCTTTCTCTGGCCCTGAAGGCCAGTGATGGTCGTGCGGAGGTACCGTGCGGCAGGAGGATCGCGCAAGCTGGAGCCCAGCGTGGACAATTTAGCCGTACTCTTTTTTTTTTTTTTTTTAAATGTATCTGGTTGTTACGTTTCACTACGCAGCTCGGACTTTGCTCAGCCTCCTGTTTTCAACCTCCCCAGCGCTGGGATTACAAGTGTGCACGGCCACACCAGACTCTGGCAGGCTCAGCCCGCCCTGGGGGCGGGGCTGTCGTGGCTCGTGATGCCCGACTTGCGGTCCCTGCACTTGTCTAAGCAGGAGCTTTAGTCTTTTTTTTTCTAATTTTGGGGAAGCTGTAAACGCGAAGGCTTTGGGTGATTCAGTCCCCAGTAACATACTCGCGTGCACACGCACAGTGCTGACTGAGATTAATTCTCCCTGACTTAATGCCTGTCGGGTAGATAATTGACAAGGACTGCGCCACGCGGGGCTCAGCGGGTGTGGTCGTCCCTTTCCGCGTCTGCTCGCTCCGCCCAGTGCCCCGCGATCACGCTGGTCCGGGGAGGCGTGTCCTGCGCGGGCTGCCGTAGCGCAGGTCCCCGCCGCGGTGTCCGAACATGGCGGCCTCCGAGTGCGGGCTGGCCTCGGATCCGGGCGGCGCTGAGGGCGAGGAGGAGACAATCCTCTACGACTTGCTAGTCAACACTGAGTGGCCGCCGGAGACAGAAGTACAGGTGAAAAGGGTCCCGACGGAGGAGGCCGAGGGGGCGGGCTGAGCCCTGGCGGAGCCACGTCGGCAACCTAGGGGGCGGGTTGGGTGATCGCCTGGGCAACGGCGCAGGGCGGGCAGGGGTCCCGCCGACTGAGGGTGAGGCGCTCTCGCACGCCTCCCCAGCCGGCGTCGGGCCTGCCCCAGTGTCCTCATCCCCCTGGACTCGCCTCCCTGCCCGCCCGGGCCGCTTCATCGGCCCAGGAGAGCCTTCTGGGCTGCAGTCCTCCCGCGTCGCGCTAGCGGCCGCCGGTCCCCTGCTAGGGACCTGAGCACCGGAACTTGTGTGTTTCAATAAAAAAGCTTTTGGTGCTGGCCTTGGTGGTCCCCAGCAGTTAACTCAGCACTGTGGAGGCTGAAGCAAGGGGGATCGCTGCGAGTTCAGGGCCAGCCTAAACTATAGAGCGCGACCTGCAATAAAAAAAAGGAAAAATAAGCGTTTGGTGATTGCATGTATATGTATGTGTGTCCAGACGTCCAGGTGTCCATCTGTCCATGTATCCACATGTCCACGTGTTCTCTGTTCGTGTATGGATGTGCCCATCTATGTGTCCATATGCCCGCCTGCCCATGTGTCCATCTGTCCACATATCAATCTGACTGTCTCACAGTCTATGTGTCCCAGATACTGCGTGAGGCATCCGGGACACAGAGATGAGATGAGCTGCCATCCACTCCAGAGGGGAGAGCCTGCGTAAAGTTCACTCATAATCTAGCAGAATCGAATTGCTCAAAATGTCACAGTAGTGAAGAGAAAGGAGCTCTGCTAGGGAATAAGTTACAGTGATGGGGTGCAGCTGTCTGCTAGGCAGAGACGTCAGGTATAGGGTGAAGAGTAGAGGTCACAGCCCTCTATATATTCAACAGACCTAAACAACGGAATTATTTAATAAGGCACTTGTGTAGTTGGGTTCTGTTAGTAGCACTGTCTCTTTGCGGATGCTCAGTGGACTTGCCTCATGACATGAGTTAATGAATCTGTCCTTCTCTCAATGAAGCTTGTCTCTGCCACCCTCCTCCACTGAGGGTGTGGAAACAGTGTTTGTGCAGTTCTGTAAGATTCACCCTGACACGTGCTGACTGGCCGTGCTCTACCTTGGTCCCATTGTACAGTGAGTCCTGATTAAACTTTTTTTTTTTTTTTTTTTTTTGGGGAATC
>NW_004524727.1:6007178-6036162 GCF_000260255.1 Octodon degus | reverse complement strand
CTGGCCGAAGATAGAATGATTTGGGTTTCAAGAGCTTTCTTTTTTTTTTTTTTTTTTTTTTTTGGGTCTATAAGTGATTTTAAACTACTGGTACATTCTACCTAATTTTCTGAGGATTAGCAAGTGTGCATTAGTGTTATTATAAAATTATCAAATGTATTCTTTTTTAAATTGTAGCCTCGAGGTAACCGAAAGCATGGGGCATCATTTATCATCACAAAAGCTATCAGAGGTAAATATCCCTTCTTTTTCTAATGTAGTTGACACTTTCTCTACATTCATTCATAACTATGTTATTTTAGAAAGTTTAGCGATTTTGAAATGTGTTCTTTGGCAACTACACTGAAGATAGCAATGTGTAATACTAAAACCATGCTTGAAATACCTGTCATTTTAATTTTCTAAATGAGTATTGCTTCTATCAATACTTCATATCAATTATGCTATACTCTCTTTAAAGTAAATGTTTGCAAAAAAAAGATAATAAAAGAAAACAAGAGACATGAAATGTGTTCTTTGGACTTCTCGTGGAGCCTAATGAAGTCATGTACATGTTGTCTCAGTTTAATTTTATATAAACAAACATGTATGCATTGGGTTTTCATGTACATATATGTTTAAAGCAGTTTAGAGCCTTTGTATAGAAGTTTAACCATTATGGGTGTTAGAGCTAGCATATTCTATTTTTATGATCACAAATGCTTTTAAAGTTGAAACCTTTAGAAAATAGAAGTAATAAAAATTCATTATAGAAAATTTAGAGGGCCAGTCAGCTCAGCAGATTAAAGTGCCTGTTTAGGCAGACACAGGGACTGGGCTTTGATCTTGGTGGTGCGCGCCTGTAATCCCAACACTTGGGAGGCTGACAACAGGAGGATCGCCATGAGTCTGATCTGTTTAGTGAGACCCTGTACTAAATACATTGAAAAAAGGAAATTTAGAAAATACAGGTAACCATGAATTAGGATTATTTTTCCTCATTTTACAACCTACAGACAGTCTGTTGTACTTGGGACTTTTTTGTTGCTGCACGCCTGGCTGATACACAGCGTATACCTACCGGTACAGGATCACGTGAAGTGGTGTTGTTGTCGGCTTGTGGTTCTCAAGATCGAACCAAGGCCTGGTGCACACTTGGCAGGTGCTCTGCCGCTGAGTTCCTCCAGCCCCACAGCATTGTTTTTTGAGTGTGTTAGAGACTTACTTTCTTATTTTTAGTATTATTGTTATGTCTTTACAATAAAGTGTAAATTGGTATTTTGGTTTAGTTTTTATGCAAATTTAGTTAGGTTATTTTTGGCCAGCTCAGCCCGCCCTGAGGGTGGGGCTGGCATGGCATGTGGTGTCGGAGATGGAACCGTGGTCCCCTGCACCTGCCTAAGCTTGCCTAAGCAGGTGCTTTACACTGCTGAGCTGTCTTGCTGGCCTATGCAAATTTAGTTTTAAAGGTAATTACTGTGGTTTCAGGAAAAAACCATATAGTTTCTTTGGATTAAATTTCATATCTCTAGCCACTTTTACTTTTTCATATTTAGGAAATAGTTCAAAAATTCTGATTAACATAAACTTAGAATTAATTTAAACAAATACGTGACCTGGTGAAGGCTGTGTTGTGAATATTAGGTTGTTCTCATTTTAATGACACTGTCTGCAGTGTATTGTAGATTTTTTCTCTTCATACCAAATTGAAAATGATTCTTATAGGACAAATGATTTATATTTGGCTTTGTTTCTTTTTATTGCAGATCGTTTATTATTTTTACGCCAATACTTCTGGTACAGGTGAGACTTTGGTTCTTCAGAGAAACTGAAAATCCGATACAAATGTTATTTATGATTATGTTTTTATGACTGAACTCCAGATTATGACACAGATGCTGCCACTCAGCTAAGCCTTCTTTCTTTTCTTTGATTTTTTTTTTTTCTTTTTTGGTACAGGAAACCAAACTCACAACCTCACACTCACCAGGCAGGTGCTGCTGATCTATATCCCGCCTGAGCCTGTTTTTAAATAGAGATTTCACATGCTTTGGCCTGAGCTCAGGCCATCTCTGTGGACGCGATAATTTCTGTCGCCTTCTTTATTATTGGGACTGTGTCGTGATGACCTACCTTGCTGCCCCTGATGGTCTGGGCCTCATCTTGGATGGGCATGTGGCAGTCAGTGGATTTTAGAAAGCACTTATGTCCTTAGTGACCTGTCAGCTCTTCTGTGCTCAGTGCATCTTCTCAGTGAGCTTCTTTGGGCTTCCTTCTTGTGTGCTTTTGAACTCTTGAGTGGTAAGTATCTTCTCAGACAAGGTGTTGGTTTTCAGCTTGAAGTTAGACATGTGGGCGTTGTTTTCTAGACATACACTTCAGATGCTTTATCCCAATCTTAACAGTCCCTGAGGTCAGTAGCTCTGGGAATGAGACCTGGGCCTGTGTCTTGAGTGGCAGCAGTGGCATCTGCCTGTGGCATCTGCCTGTGTGGTCTCCGTCCCTGTGTGCACACTGGTGCCTTGTCAGCCTGCCCTCAGGACACGGTGTTATGGTGAAGGAGGTGGGGCGGGGGGAATGGCTGGAAGGAGGCCTTGAGTTGCTCTCACTCTGGGAGTGGGGGTCTGGAGGATGTATCTGGCCATACTGCCCTCAACAGCCCCCTTGTCCTCTGTCAGGGCGGTGGACACAGGCCTTGCCCTCTTTGAGCATTTCCAGGTCAGACCCCGTAGGTGACTGTCTGCCTCCTCAGAAGTCTTCCTCCTTGAATTGGTCATACTCTAATGACCAATTGAATAAAATTTTAGTCTTCTTGAATTTTATTTTGAAATAGGGTCTTGATAAGCTGTCCAGGCTGGCCCTGAACTTGTGATTCTCCTGCCCCAGCTTCCCAAGTAGATAGGATTAGAGGGGCAACTTAGACCCCATCTCAAAAAACAAACAACTCCCTGAAAACATCATATTTTACTTAATTTTCAAATATTATAACATACTGAAAATTATAGACAATGTAAAAAAACTGTGACTGCTATCTGTATTTGAATTAAGGCACGTGTTATTATTTTGCGCTGTAGTTTCAGATACTCCTTTTTCTTGTTTCCAAATGCACATTTGATTTATTTTACTTATGAGTATGTTCTCTATTTGATAGGGTCCTACTTTGTAATTCAGGCTGGCCTCAAATTGGTGGCAGTCCTGCTGTGGGGATCACAGGTGTGTGCCATCATATAAAGATCATATGTTGTGTTTTCTGATTTTCACAGTTTTTCCATTTTCATGCAATCATTTTTTTTTTTAAGTTGAAAAATTTATTAGGGAAATGTGAGAAGCACAGACAGACCAAGTAACAGAAAGAAAATGTCCCTTCAAGCCAAGTGGGGGACTGGCCTGGCCCTCTTCAGAATAAAGGGGTGCTTGGGAGGCTGAAAACAGGAGGATCACTATGAGTCTGATCTGTGTAGTGAGACCCTGTATTAGAAATAAAAAAATAAATAAATAAGTAAATAAAAATAATAATAAAGTGAAAGGCCAGCAAAATTCTCTGGCTGCCATTGAGTGGGTTTGAGTGGCTTGGCCAGAGTACCCCACTCCACTCTCACTGAGGCCGGGAGCAGACAAAGGCAGTGATGGTAGCTAAAAGAAAGTCAGAGTGGAAGGGGGCCATCCCAGAGGCTGGGCTCTGTGCTCTGAACACCTGACACACACTGCGTGACTCCATGCCCTCCTGGAAGGTAAATGCCTGAGCTGTTTCCTGGAGACTCCTGGATGTCTCTCTGTGCCACGCCGTACCACACTCAGGTACACATGGCAGAGTGCAAAGCCTAGAGCTTTGGAGAAAGAAGAACGAGAAAGCGCCCTGTTGCTCTTGACAGAGAGGAGGAGGAGGAGCTGTGCTGCTGGGCCTTCTCCTGGCCTGTGTTCTGTAAAGCACATCCCAGCAGCAGGTGGCCCAGCTCTGCGTGAGAGTCTTACCTTTTGTCACCTGTGTTTCAGTGTACTCTGTCCTCTGCTCCAGCGCTGTCAGCTTCTGCTTCAGGGTTCTGAGTATTGAACAGCAGGACATACCGAACAAGTTGAAAAAGTCCTCAGTTTTCTTGATGCTGCTGGTAATGAGCTCACTGTATTCCTGATTCACCCAGTCCTGGTGAATCTTCCGCTGCATAGGATCCTCTTGTCCAGCCATGGCGGCTGCCTGGAAAGGAGTAACTGCCCAGTCATTTTCTTTAGTCTTCTTTTCCATCTGTTTTCTCGATCTCTTCAGGTGTCAGGCCTTACATTCCTTGTGTGTCGTACCTCGCTTGTGGTACATGCATGCTTCCCCATGTCTTGTGGATGGTGGTCATCCTAGGTGTGAGGACTCCTGCTCCTCCCCTTTTGTGTAGCACAGTTGTGGGCACTTGATTTTTTCAATGGAGATTTCATGTTGTCTTGCACAGACCAGAGTGCCCTGCACAGGTGTGCACCTGGGCATTCTGGCTTCGGGGAGGTGTTTCCCGTCCTCTCGAGGGCCCATGCCAGCCCTTCCTCTCTGCCCAGCTCCTCATCTTTTCTTTTGTGTCCCAAGTCCTGTTTGTGGATATTATTTTTCCTCTTGCCCAGTTCTAGCTTTCAGTTACCTTTTCATTACTGATGCTTGGAAATTTCTCTGTTTTTGGTGTGTTTAACTCCAAACTAGAGTTAGGGTCAAACCAGAATTTTATGTGGTTGTAGGTAAAAGTGCTCTTTGTTGTATAATCCATGCCCTGGGTAACTTCATTCAACCCCTGAGGGTTGAACCCAGGGCCTTGTGCATGCTCAGCACCCACTCTGTGACTGAGCTGCATCTTCAGCCTTTTAAAAAATTTCTCTTTAAACATTTTATTTTAAAAGAGGGTCTTGTCCAGGCTGGTCTTAAACTTATGATCCTCCTTCCTCAGTCTCCCAAGGACTAAGATTATAGATGTGAGCTCTTCCCCAGCTGTCTTTTTCTCCAGAACGGACGTAACATACCTTTGAACACACTGTCATGTTTTCCAGAAATAAAAAACTGTCTGTGGTAAGATTTCAGATATCATGTTAGTAACTTTTGATTTGGGATTTGCTAATATTCATATTTTTTATTCTAATGAGAAAAAAAAATCTGTGTCTTTCCCTGTAGGCACATGTGCTATTTATAACATTTACTTAACTTGTTTGTGGTTCTGTGATTAGATTTAAGTGAGCTAATGTGTTGATTGGTTGCAGCCCTGCTCCTTTTTTACTCCCTGATGGTCTGGTCCGCTTGGTGAATAAACAGATAAGCTGGCATTTGGTACTAGCAAGGTAAGGAGGGGTGAAATTCACATGTGTTTCTTTCTGAGTTGGCTTTTACTTTTTATCATGGGCATTCATTTTGGGGCCTTTAAGACTTTCACGCTCGGCTTTTAGCCCATCTAAATTCTTGGTTGCTTATGATCAGTATTGTCTAGAGATATTTATTCAAGGTACATTGAGTCATTTTTATGCTTTTTTTTTTTTTTTTGCCTATATGGGCATCCAATTATAAGGTTGAAAGATAACTGCCAACTAGTAAGAGGCAGAGTGGAGTGTGAGCTCAGGCCTCTATCTGCTGAGCCTGTTCTGTTGGCCCTAATATGCAGTATCAGCCACTGAAGGCCAAGGATGAAAGATGACAGTTTTCTTAGGCAACATGATTTCCATCCTGTGGTTAATAAAATAATTTCATATGCCATGTCTTGCCTCAGAGAAAAATTCCAGAGATGCTTTTTGTAAGATATGTTGGTAACAAATATGTAAATGTAAAATCAGCCATATGTCAACATAATGTTAGTTCAGCAGTAACATAAGGAAATGTGTGATCCTTAAAAAAAAAACATAATTAAAGCTAAAAATTGTTAAAATTATTTTAACTTTCAAAAATAATTTAATCTGTATGGAAGATACCAAATGAGTAGCTATTAGTGTGGGGTTTGCAGTTCAGATATTTACTCTGGATTTTTCTGTTCTTTCTTCCCTGTGAAAGCAACGGGAAGCTGCTGGCCGCTGTTCAGGACCAGTGTGTGGAGATCAGGTAGCTGCTGACACTGCTCATGTGGAACGGTTTCCTTGAGGAAAACTTCTTCATGGCTACGAACTAAGTTTCAAATTTTTTCAAAGGCAGTGTATTTAAAATGATTTGACTACTAAATCACTTACTCTTGTGTAGCATGAAGCACCACCTTGTGGATGATGTTTTCTTTCTTACTGGTCTTGGTCTTTTTGAGACTGTGCAGTTCAGGCTGGCCTGGAGCTCACTTTGTAGCTCAGACTGGTTTGAACTCGCAGTGATCTCCTGCCTCAGCCTCCTGAGTGCTGGGATTACAAGGGTGTATGCCAGGCTCTCATTTGGTGTTTATTATCATGTAGAAAAGCTGCATAGTCTACAAGATTTGTATTGTCTTTTTTGTGGTGCTGAGGATTGAACCCAGGGCCTTTATACACCCCTCAACCCCTTTAAAATTTTTTCTTCTTCCTTATTTTATTTGTTTTTGGTGGAACTAGGGATTGAACTCAGGCCCTTACACTTGCCAGGAAAGCGCTTATTCTACTGAGCCATCTCCCTAGCCCTTTTTTTTTTTTTAAATATTAAGATAGATCTTGCTAAGTTTCCCAGGGTGAACTCGAACTTGCAGTTGTTCAGTCTGAGCCTCTCAGAGGGTTGGGATTATAGGCCTGCGTCACCATGCCTGGCTTGTCGTGCCTCACATATCCACCATAGTTATTAGTGTAAAACTGTTGTCTTGATTTTGCATATATTTTTTAGGTCTGCTAAAGATGATTTTACATCTATTATTGGGAAATGTCAAGGTAAGGGTTTCCAAGATATTTCAAATTTTGAAAAAAAAAAGGAAATTTCAAATTTTAATGTTTTATAATATTTATTAAATTAGAATAAATATTAAATAAATATTTGTTTATTATTATTATGGCTGTTTAATGAAAGTTTTAAAAATTGTAATTTTTCTTAATTCCTTGAATATTTTGCATATTGGGTGGATTTTAAATTTAAATTTTTTAAAACATCCAAGTAAGTTTGGGGATAAAGTATTTGTAAGTATATGTAGTGTTTTACTTTGGATTTAGTGATAAGTCAAGGTTGGCCAGATATAGACTAATAAATACATCTGGGATTGATAGTTCTTTGATATATTTAGTAAAAATTTATTTAGTGTGTAATATGAAGTGTGATAAAAATACAGTGAATGCTTACAATAAAAGCTGCATTGTCATTAATCTCCATCAGAATATTTCTTTGTGCTTTAATCATACTTATCCCGCCTTCCTTGTGCCTTTCTGTGGGAGCTCTAGAGTCCTCTTTCCTAAGGGTCTTCAGCTGTTCTGTCTTGGCTGCCTCACTGTCCTGAGTGGATTCAAAATGTTTCATGGTCATTTTGGCTTTGGGAAAGAGCCAGCAGTTGCATAGAGCCAGATCTGGTGACTGAGGTGGGTGAGGACACAGCGTCACGTATGTTTCCTGTGGATGGCACTCGGCAGAAGCATTTTGTATTTTTCATCACATCTGGAAAGATTCTCAGAGCTGCTGTACAGAGCGGCAAGGACTATGGGATGAGTGTGTTTGAACTGTGGGAAGGATTTTCAGGGAGATAATGGTAGTGTATCTTTCACTACCACATTTTTAAAATTTTTATTTATTTACTTTATTTATTTTTAATTTTTATGTATTTGGTACAGAGTTTCCCTACACAGCTTGGATTTGTAGTGATCCTCCTATTTCAGCTTCCCCAGTTCTGGGATTATAGGCATGCACTACCACACCCAGTTTTGGCTGGCTTGGGGTGCCCATAGCAGGACAATTGAATGGGGTCCTTGGGCTTGCCTGGGCAGGTGCTTAGACTGCAGAGCTGTCTCTTGCATGCTAGGTGAGTGCTCTCCCACAGAAGCACTGCTGCAGTCCTAGAGATTGTGTGTGCACGCACTTGGAGATTTTTGCTTCGTGCTAGCTAGGAACACTTTTCAAACAGTGCTGTTGACATTCGATTTCTAAAACCTGCACTGTACATTGTTTTCCAGAACCACAAAAATGGCTGGAAAAATCCATGGACAAAGGCTTTTTCCAGGTGGCAACTGAAGTCTTGTCTTGTAATGAAAATGTGTCTCATTGGGGACACACTGAGTGTGGTGAAGAAGCTGTTCATAGCTGCAGCTTACAGTGAAAAGCAGTCATTTTGAGGAGCTTATTTCCCACAGAGAACACATCCATCCGTCCATCCATCCATCCCCTCAACATGAGATGAGGGGAACAGTGACGGCAGAAATGCGTTTGTGGAGTTCAGTTAGCACGCGAATGTTTTCTGGGCAAGGTTGTCCTCTTGCTTTTTTTTTTTTTTGTAGTAGTTGTGTGTATATTGGTGTTTTATTCTGTGTTACCATTTTTGTGTCTGTCTGCTTCCAAATTTGATTTTTCTTTGTAGCTGTCTTAAAAACAGGGAACTGGTTTTCTTTTCCTTTTACTTCAATAAAAAAAGACAAGAAATCTTTGTTCCTCAGTGTAATTCCAGTGCTTAGGAGACTAAGGCAGGAGAATTGCTGAGGGTTCCAGACCAGCCTGGGCTACATAGGGAGTTAAAGGCCAGCCTGCACTACTTAGCAAGACCCTGTCTCAGAAAAGCAAATGCAAAACAAAGTGGCATTTACAGAGTGTGTGCAGTATCTTGTTTGGATTTAATAACAAGGACCTTTCTTGGATTTTTAAAAATATACTTTTGTTTTGTTTTTTGAGATAAGTCTTGCTGTGCAGTTTAGGCTGACCTTGAACACCCAGGGATCCTCTTGCATCAGCCTTCTGATGCTGCAGTTACAGGCATGCACCACCATGTCCAGCACTTCTCGAAATACATTTTTTGCATAATCATAGTCACAATGCAAAAACTTATGATATCAGGTGTTCTTTTCTCGTAGAGAATATATAGTGCAGAAAGAAAATGGAGTGTAAATTCTTCCCAGCACCTTATTATTAGGTAGAGGGAGAACGTCTGTGAGACAGTTCTAGCTGGAGTTCTTGAGTGATGGCTAACCTGCTCTATTACCATGCCCTGTTGGTAGAGGTGTTTGAGAGACAGAAGCTTCACGTGTGAGAGAACCGTGATATGCGTTCCGCTCCAGGTCTGGGCTGGCAGTGTCAAGTGAGACCTTGTCTGAGAGGAGTTTTGAAATTATGATTCCTTTAAGGGCCGGTGAGATAGCTCAGCACACTAAAGGGCCTGCTTAGGCAAGCGCAGGGACTGGGGTTCAATCCCTGGCACCACATGCTGCACCAGCCCTGCTCTTGGGTGTGCTGAGCTGGCCACTGAGTCCTGGTGTGGTGGCACATGCCTGTAATCCCAGTGCTGGGGAGGCTGAAAAAGTAGGATCACTGTGAGTCTGAGCTGCATAGTGAGACCCTGTACTAAATACATAAATGAAAAAACAAAAAACAAAACAACAACAACAAAATACTGTTCCATACAAATTTTAGAAACTCTTTTTCTAGTTCTAAAGAGTATCATTATTATTTTGATAGGGATTACATTGAATCTATTGATTGTTCAGGTACTTTTAACCATATTGCCTCTTCGAACTCATGAATATAGAATGTCTTTCTGTTTTTTGCTTTCGTCTTCAGTTTCTTTCATCAAAATCCATAGTAGAGGCTAGCCTGAGCTACAGTGAGACCCTATCACAACAAACAAACAAACAAGCAAACAGATCGTAGTTTTCACTGCAGAAGTCTTTTGCCTTTTCTTTGTTTAAATTTATTTATTTTTTAAATTAAATTTATTCCTAAAGATTTCATTATTTTTTTGTAGCTATTGTAGTGGGGTTGCTTTCTATGTTTAAATTTCTGATAATCCACTGCTGGTACCATGTTGAATAGAAGTGGTAGAGGTGGGGACCTTGTCTAGTTTCATAGCTCTGAGAGAAAACATTCAGCCTCTTGCTGTGCAGCCCAGAGCAGCTGTTGGGTTATTGTGTGTGGCCTGCATTCTACCGAGCCCTGGGACAACTCTGCTCAGTGCTCTTGTCATGGGCAGTTTGGATCTTATCAGAGGCCTTTTCTGCAGCTCTTGAGGTGTTTTATTCTTTGTGCTTATAGATTTATGATAAAACATACAGTGAATGCTGAAATTAAAAAATTGTTGCAGTAGAAGTCATTCCATTACCCACCCCATGCTGCTCCCTGCTTTGAACACATCTCATTGCTCTTGAATCAATCTTTAAATTTTTAAAAATAATTTATTTATTTATTTATTTGGAATTAGTATCACTACACAACTAAGACTTGTAGTGAGCCTCCTGTCTGAGCCTCCCCAGCACTTTGATTACAGGTGTGTGTCACCATGCTGGGTTTCAGTGCCAGCACAGCTAGCCCGGGGTTCCAGGGCCAGCACAGCATGTGGTACTGGGGATCAAACCTGGGTCCTTGCGCTTGCCAGGCAGGTGCTTAGACCGCTGAGCGATCGCCCCTGTCCCAACTCTTGCATCTTTCTGAAGCAGCTCTGGAAATCCTCCTCTGGCTTTAGTTGCGCTGTTGTTGCTCCCTTGATGTCCTGAATGAATTCAAGGTGTTCCCCTTTTGTGGTGATGTTGACATTGGGAAGAGCCAGGAGTTACCTATGCCACATGTATAAATATAGTGGAATAGGTCACAGCATCATGTTTTTATTGCTTATTTACATACTTGTGTGTTTTTGTACATGTGTGACCAAGAAAGTTTGAGAGAAACATGGTGAACGCACAAATTAAAGAATTGGGAGATGAGGCCAGAGATTAGAGCTCAGTGCTCTAAGCGCCTGCCTGGCAAGTGCAAGGACCTGGGTTCAATCCCTGGTACCACATGCCCAGGTTTGATTCCCAGTACCACATGCCATGCTGGCCCCGGTACACAGGACACACCAATGCTGGTCCCAAAACTGGATGTGGTGGTGCATGTCTGTAATCCCAGAGCTGGGAAGGCTCAGATAGGAGGATAACTATGAGTTGGAGCTATGTAGTGAGACCCTGTACCAAATAATTAATTAATTTAAAAAAAAAAAAGAATTGGGAGAGAGGCCACTTGTTCCGCTACCTATTTCTTTATTCTTGAGCTTCTGATAACAGGAAATAGGAACAAAGAAAATAACCAATAAAAACTTTAAATGTAACAGTTTGGAGTTTCTCAGTTCTCCTTTTTCTTTTCTAATAGCTGGCAGCCTTTCTATTGTACTGAAAAATTCAAAATAGGAAAGAATCGAGGTGCTGGATTAGTATATTGATTATCGAAGTCTAATGACTGTGTGATTGACTAAGAACAGGTCTAGATTTGTCTGCTTCTACGCCTCTCCTCCCTTCTGCTTTCTCTCCTTCTCATTCTGTGCTAGCACTGGCATTTAATACATTTAACAGGTCTCAGTTGAACTTACCATTTTTTAGAGTTAAAGGTGCTGAACTCATTGGATTGGAGTTATTTTCTACCCAGTCTGTTGGCTTCTTTCTGGTGTCTGTTTCCTAAGCACTTTGCCGTGTACCGTCCCTTGCCTGGCGAGGGCACATCTTATTGCTGTGCTTTGCTGCTGAATGGTTTTAGGCAGCTGCTGGAGTGGTGTGACGTGCTTACTTTAATACTAAAAAGTTAACACTAAAAGTGTTAACGACTTGTATAACATCATGGAATAAGAGCACCTCTTTTCTTCTCTTTCTAGTTCCAAAGGATCCCAAGCCCCAGTGGAGGCGGGTAGCTTGGAGCTATGATTGCACACTGTTGGCCTATGCGGAGAGCACTGGCACCGTGCGGGTGTTCGACCTCATGGGAAGCGAGCTCTTTGTCATTGTCCCGGTATGACCTGCTGCCGACTGATGACTTTTTGGGAGGGTGTGAGCCATCTTTGCATAGATGCTTCAGTGGAGGAATGT
Source organism: Octodon degus (assembly GCF_000260255.1). Classification (NCBI taxonomy): domain Eukaryota; kingdom Metazoa; phylum Chordata; class Mammalia; order Rodentia; family Octodontidae; genus Octodon; species Octodon degus. Next base: position 6,024,276 of record NW_004524727.1, on the reverse strand, counting down.
GCAGAGTAAAGACAAGTATAACTTAGAATAGTGAACTATGAAATTAGACTCTCAAAATCTAGTCAGAGAGCTATGTCTGTGTGGTACTTTGTTTTGTATTCTGTAATATGCTGTGTACATGTAAACCTTCTGACTAGCAGCCATTAAACCCAACCCTGGAGAGGAGGTGTGTCTGAAACTGGAGGCTTTACTGAACCATCAGAGGCCACTCAAAGAATAAAGGTGCCTAAGTGAGTGCCTATATGAATGTTGGAGAAGAACAGTACCATTTTTTCCCCCTGTATCACTGTACAGAGCAAGAGTAGAATAAGGTGAGTCTGGGCAGGCTGGAGACAGGCTCAGATGGGTCTAAGGGGCACTCACTTCTGGCTGGGTGGCCTTGGTGTTCAGACAGCCCGCCTGGTGGGGTTTAAGTCAGGATTTCAGCATTTTGTTTTGTTTGTTTTTTGTGATACTGGGGATCAAATTCAGGACCTTACCCTTACTAGGCAGGCACTTATGTCACTGAGCTATCTCCCCAGTCCCAGGATTTCAATGTTGGCCATCTTTTTGGTTGTTTTTTGCCTTCTCTGCTGAGTGACACCCTCTCTCTCCCAGTTCTTCCTTTTCAGGCTCTTTTGAGTAATTTTAGGACAACTCATGGTTTTATTATGGCATAAGATGTTCTTATAAAGTTCCATAAATGAAAGTATAGTAGCAGGAACAACTTCTTTTTTTGTTTTTTTTTTTAGGAACAACTTCTAGGAGTTTGAATTTATTACTTTAATGGAACAGACATTGAAAGAGAAAGTGGAAAAAAGAATGGTTGTCATACTTGTAATTGTGTTCAGCTTTACACCTTATTAATGATTTTGTTTTGTTTTGCTTTGTTTTTTGGCAGAACTGGGGGTTGAACTCAGGCCCTTGCGCTTGCTAGGGAAACGCTTATTCCACTGAGCCATCTCCCCGGCCCCAAAAAGATACTTTTCCTTTTTTTTGGCAGAAGTGGGGATTGAACTTGGGCCCTTGCGCTTGCTAGGGAAGCACTTATTCTACTAAGCCATCTCCCCAGCCCTACCTTATAATCATTGTACTTGAGTTCTCATTTAATATTCACAGCAGTCCTAAGGGTGGATTGGCATCTGATTTTACAGTTTAGGAAGCAAATTGGGAGGAGCAAAGTGACGGTCCCATGATCGCCTGGCTGGCTGGGTCCCTTCTAGGAATTCTGTGCTGTTCAATGACTGTCCTCCTTCATGTGAACCCAGCAGTGGGTAGAACAGCGGCTCTACTCTGGCTGTGTCTCAGCATCTCCTGGGGGCTTCCTGGAGGAAAGAAAAAGCAAAACTTGGACCCAGATTAGTGCCTGGTTTTCCCGGGCTCACCACAGAGGTTCTGCCTAATTGATCTGTGTAGGACTTGGAGGTTCATGGTGTTTGCACACTTTTTGTGTGTTCTAGTAAGTTCAGCACTGAGAACCAGTAATTCTGAGAGTAGTTTTCAGTCAGAGAATGAAAATTAGTGGAAAATCCTGGAAAAAGTATCGTGGGCTTAGGTTACAGAAGTTCCGTGGCTACTGAGTAGGTTCTGAGGAGATCTCTGGAAAGGGGAGCTGGAGCCCTGTTCCTCATCCTGGAGGTCTCATCTGGAGCAGTGTGTGGGAAAGACTCAGACTGACCTGTGAGCAGAGGATTGAACTGGCTTCCAGGGGCTACCTGGTGGGCTGGGGTCTGGCTGTCACAACCTGAGTCCTGTAGTACCAGGTGCCTCCTGGGAAGACACTGTCAGTCCGGGCTCCTGAGGTGACTGTTCCTCTTGGGCAGCTTCAGTTTTGTCTCCGGTATCTAAGGTGACTGTGGGTTTAGGGCAAAGACTGGAGGCTTGGAGGCCCTGATTGGTAGGTGAGCATCGCTGCAGATCTCTCATCTTCATGTCCTCAGCACCTGATGAGGCAAACGGCAGTTGGAGCTTTTTGGCTTAGTGGATGTTAACACTTGAAAGCCATGCTTAGAGATGGGGATACAGCTCAGTGGATAGTGCCTGCTTGGCAAGTGCAGGGTCCTAAGTTCGATTGCCTGTACCAAGAGAGAGAAGGGGGTGGAGAGAGAGCGAGAGAGCGAGAGCGAGCACCACTCTTAGTTTTCTAAGGCTGAATGGTAAGGTTTTCTGTTGTTTTACAGCGGATACATGGTTTGAATAAAACTGTACTTCTCTATCTACCTGAATGTGTCATTCAAGGTTATATATTGTTGTGTTGCCTGAGTAATTCAGTTCCTTCTCTTCTGCAGGCTTCTAGTTTAGCTGGTGATTTGAGCTGTGCCATCGCTGGATTGATATTTTTAGAATACAAAGCCAGTGCACAGTGGTCAGCAGAACTCTTGGTCATCAATTACCGAGGAGAACTCAGAAGTTACCTCGTCAGGTAAAAGGCGCTTTGGGAAGTCGTAGTCTATATAATGTTGTTTCTGTGCTTGCACATCATATACTGATACTGCTTTATGTTCTCTGGAATATTATTATGAAATATTGGAAATATAATTGGAAAGTTGAAAGAATTGCATAGTGAACACCCATATATTTCCAGTTGGGGGGGCCGGGGAGATGGCTCAGTGGAATAAGCGCTTCCCTGGCAAGTGCAAGGGCTTGAGTTCAATCCCTGGTTCTGCAAAAAAAAAAAAAAAAAAAAAACAAAAAAACAGTTGGGTTCTGTGATTAGGATTTCACTGTGCTTATCTACTGCATTTTTACTATGTATTCATCTTTCCATCACCTTAGTGTGTTTTCTACATACTTCAGAGTAAGCCAGAGATATCAGCACTTAGATTTGCATGCATATCATTAATTAGGGCTCAGTGTTTGATTAGTTTCTTTCCAGTAAAATTTCTCTCCTGCAAAATCTTAGTTGTACCATTGTGAGTTGGAATTGGTGTGTACATTTGTTCAGCTCAAACCTCTGTGAGATTCTGGATGTTCCCACCACCTAGGAAGTTCCATCATCTCCCTCCCAGAGTGTCTGTCCACATCCATATCCTCCCCCCAGGACAGCTGCTGTTTAAAAAGCTAGCTTAAAAGTCAAGATGAGGGAGCCAGGGAGATGGCTCAGTGGAATAAGCGCTTCCCTGGCAAGCGCAGGGGCCTGAGTTCAATCCCCGGTTCCGTCAAATTAAAAATAAAACAAAACAAAAGTCAAGATGAATTTTGTCTATCCTGATAATTCACATTAACGGAATTGTGTATGTGGACCTTTCATCTAGATCTCCCTTAATTCAGCATAATATTTGAGATTTAACCATATCTTACATCATGCAGTAGTTTATTCCTGTTTTACCAATAGTATTTCATGAATACTACAGACAGATGTCTAGGTGTTTGAATGTAGAAACACAAGCGTCATGTAGCTTGCTTATCCATTTCTGTATTGGTAGACTCCCATGTTTCTAGTGCAGAGCTGGTGTAATATAGCGACTATGACTATCCTTGTATAAGTATGATTGTATATTGTTATTCCTCTAGATGGTTTCCTTCCAGTGGCATTGCTGAATCAGAAGGTAGAGATACAGTTTATTTTTATAAGAAACAGCCAGACTTTTAACCAACATAATTGTATCTGTCAGTCACATTCCCACTGTAGTAAGTCAGGGTTCTGGTTGTTTTATATCTTCAGTGCTTGACATTACCTGTCTTCTCTATTTTCTAGACATTGTATTAGACACGTAACGATATTTGTTGTAGTTTAGTGATATTTATTTCTTATTTACCTCCTTAAATTTAGTGTTGGAACAAACCAGAGCTACCAGGAGAGTCACATTTTCAACTTCGGTGGTCATTATCCTCATGGAATCAGTACTGTGATTTACCACCCTGCTCACAGGTAAGCAACCATTTGTGCTCAGCCTTAGTGGATTCCCGGCTGGGTTCAGAAACCTTGGCACAGATTCAGAGAGAAGAGCCTGCCCATTCTGATTTTATTGTTAACCTCTTCATTCCACATTCCTGTATGTAGTCACGGTGAAGACCTGTAACATTGCAGTGGCCTTTTTCTGATCTTTCACGTGCCTTTTCCTGACTGATTGGTCTTCTCTGAGCCCAGTGGGGAGCTGGGCTCTTGGTTAAGGAATTTCTCCTGCTTGCTCATGAATTTCTCCTCCTTGGTCAAATGGGTGTAATAGTACTGAGCTTACCTTTGTCTTAGAGCTCATGGGAGGCCACAGGAGGCATATCTCCTTCCTTCCTTGCAGGCTGGTGCCCTGCTATCTGTCTGATTGTCCTCCCTTCCCCCCATGTCTCCTCCACAGCGCTTCAGCTTCCATCAGGGCCTTCATCCCTGAGGTTGACCAGGAGCTTTGGCATTTTCTACTCCCAGAAAACCTCTGCCCTTTTGCTTTGAGGATGAAGTGTACATGTATTTTATAAGTTAGCTGAGCTGTTTGATTCTCTAACTAGAAAGAATGATTAATTTTGAGTCAGGGCAAGCAACTTAAGTTCAGAATCTTTGGACTAATGGGTGACTGTTGACAAGTCCTTAAACTCTGACCTTCAGAGTATCTTAAGTCTTTATAATTCAGTGTATATGCAAATTTTGTGTTCCATTGGACAGTTTTATTATGGAGTGTTTATGCTTAGAAAGTTCTCCCTGTTCCTCGCTGCCCTTCTCTCTCGCACACACTGAGGTCTCCTTTGGGTTCTTTGCTGGTCACATTCTATCTCCCCGCTGCAGATAACTATTGTCTTGACTTTCATTTCATTCCCTTGCTTTCTTTATAGTTACTATTATTTAGTTTGATGTTCTGATTTTATAGAAATGGAATTACATGCTCATAAGTCTTGCTGTGCAACTTGCTTTTTCTTTTCTTTTGGTACCAGGCATCAAACTCAGGCCCTTGAGTTTGCCAGGCAGGCACTTTGGCCACTGAACTATATGCCTGGCTAACTTGCTTTTCCATTCACGTTGCTCTGTTTTATTCATTTTCTCCCAAGTGCATTCTTTTTTAGCCATTGTGAGGATGTTTTATGACTAATATGCAACTCATTTAACCATTCTCCCTTAAATGAAAGCTTGATTTGTTTCCAACTACTTCTTTGTTATAACAATAGTGCACTGTAAAAATTATCATGCATTCCTTTGGCACACATGGAGGCTGTGGAAGAAGTGAAATTTCTGACTTGTTGGCAGGGTGCATCACAGTGCTGCTAGATCATACAGGATGTGTTCTGTAGTAGTGTACCACACAATGTTCCTTCTCTTGATGTTGGGATTGATGGTATGTTTAAACATTTGCTGATTGATAGGAGTAAAAGAATATCTCACTGTGGTTTTCAGTGTTTTGAAAACCTGCAGAAGGTGTGTGAGAGAAGAGGGCTTTGTGCGTAAGGAGTTGCCCAGCGCAGCCTGAAGAGGACACATTCTAGGAGCATGGTTGTGGGAACATCACTCCAGGAGTGCGATAGGGGTGGTATGGACCCTGTAGATCCAGGAGTGATGGGCTGAGGCTACAGTGATTGTGGGGAGCACTGACTCCTATGGGGATCTGTGGCCCTACATACACGTGCCCATTCTTACTTGTAGTATTCTCTTTTTAATTTTTAATTTTTTCCCATAATTTTATTGAGAAACAAATAGCAATGAGACAGTTTCAAATCAAATTGATAGGACAGTTCCAATAATTAACACATTGCATACTCTTTTCCTAGTGATTATTTGTTGTGCCAGATGCAGACATGATATCCTATTTACAAATACTTTTAGAACAAATCCCTCTATTCATTAAGAGAATGTAACTATATATCTATCCTAATGATTTTGAATACACAGATACAAAATGGGCATTCATCTGTATCCCCTTTTTTTTTTTTAGTTCTGTCATTTGAATATTATAGGTGTGTTAACTCAGCAAAATATTCTTAAAGAGTCCAGTAGTCCATAATAGTATTGGGTCTTCCGCTTGACTGGCAGTGTCAGAAATTTTTGAACAAGAGTCCCCTACAGCTCAACATAACAGCATGGCTTTACTTCTTATACTTTGTTTTTATACTTTTTTGCTGGATGGTTAAGACCAAGATAAAGCAAGACCTATACAACAAATGTTGTAGCTTTTGGATCTCATAAGGTCAGTCAGATCCCCTCAGGATTTATCCTGAGATCCTGTACCTCAGATTGTAGATCCTTTGTCAGTGTCAGCCATGTGGATGAGTCATGGCCATTGCTTGGCCGATGTGCTCTCTGTGAAAGCCTGAGAGAATGTTTTCTCTCCATGTGACTCTCCTTAGGCACACTCTACATCATCGATCACTTTCCTCTTTGGCCCCATAATCTCCTTGATCAGAAAATTTGGGACACTACAGAGTTACATAACATTACAGTACAAGTTCTCATATGTCCTGAGTCTTAATTGACCTTGGAAGGCTAGGGCCAAAATGTTGGCTTTCCTTGCGGCCCTCCTTTTTCTCTAATTTTGATCTGCAAACTTAGGTTGTTAACCCTCCAGAAGAGAAGCTTATTGTTATTACCATACAACCTAGGCTGTTAAGCTTAACCTCACTATCTGTCTGAATATTAAACATGTTAGGCATAACAAGGAACAGGTATTTTTCCTCAGGTATTGATATGATGAACTTTAAGTCCCAACAGAATATGATGAAAAAACATTTAAAAATTAAAATATATTTTAAAAATAGGCATAAAGAATTATATAATTCTTATGTTTACACATAAGTCCAGAAATCTAACCATATACAACCTTGTAGCAGGACAGTCCCACAACATTCCTTTTCTTGTCTCCTGCCTTCATTCATCACCCCCTTCTTTTTAACAGTCATCTACCCGAGAGACAGCACAGCAGCAACTGGCATGTCATGACAAGCAGCCTGTATTCAGAAGACCAGAATGACAGGCACTCCAAGCATGAATCTACTATTACAAATTGCCATCTTCAATGCAGTTGCTTAGTTCACAGGTGTCTGTACATATAGTTAGGGTGAGAATCCTTCCAATTAACTGCTAGATTAAAAAATCTTCTGAAGATTCTCAGGATCATTGCCTTACCCATTTTCTACATATAACTGTATAGCTTGTCACTGTCATGTTTTCTAGCTCTTCTCCTGGTTCTCTTTTTATTGTCTAGTCCTCAAGTTCTTGCTTTCCTTTTAGTTGTATTACACCTTTCTATTTTTATTTCTTCTTTGAATTCTTATACTAGGGAAACTATACAATATTTACACATGTGTTTCTGGTTTATTTCACTTATGAGTATATCTTCAAGTGGCATCCACTTCAATATAAAGACTTCGAGTTTATCATTCTTTATAGCTGAGTAATACTCCATTGTATAAAAATACCACATATTTTCCATCCATTCCTCAGGTGATGGGCATCTTGGTTGTTTCCAAGATTTGGCTATCACTAATTGTGCTGCTATAAACATGGGCACACATATATCCCTATGATATGATGTTTTCAGATCCTCTGGGAAAGTTCCCAGTAGAAGAATAGCTGGTTTAAAGGGGATTTCCAGTCAGAGTTTTCTAAGGAGTCTCCACACTGATTTTCATGACAGTTGTACCAGTCTACATTCCCTCCAGCAGTGGAGAAGGGTTCCTTTTTCTCCACAGCTTCTCCAACATTTGTTGTCGGTTGATTTCTTTATGATAGCCATTCTTTTTGGGGTGAGATGATAGATGATATCTCAGTGTTGTTTTAATTTGCATTTTACGGATGGCTAGTGATGTGGAGCATTTTTTCATATATTTATTCACTTCTTTAATTTCATCCTCTGAGAAGTGTGTGTTCATATCAGATGCCCATTTCTGGACTGGGTCTTTAAATTTTGGGGCCCTAGTGTTTTTTAGTTCTTTATAAATTCTAGAGAGCAGACCTTTGTTGGAGTACTTATTTGTCTTGATTTTTTCCAAATGGCTATCATAAAGAAATCAACTGATAACAAATGTTGGAGAGACTGTGGAGAAAAAGGAACCCTTCTCCACTGCTGGAGGTTGTCTTTTCACTTTGTTGGTAATTTCTTTTGACCTGCAAAAACTTCTCAATAAGAGCAGGTTCCAGTTGTTAATTCTTTCTAGTGTTTCCCGTGCGATTTTATTTTTGTTCATGAACTCTTTGCCTACCTCTATGTCTTCAAGAGTTCCTCCTACTTTCTCTTCCAGGAGATTTAGTATATCTGTTTTAATGTTTAGATCTTTAATCCATTTTGACTTTAGCTTAGTGCATGGTGATAGACCTGGATCAAGTTTTAGTTTTTAGCATGTAGAGAGCCAGTTTTTCCGGCTCCATTTGTTGAAGAGGCTATCTTTTTTCCAGTGAGTATGTTTGGCCCCTTTGTCAAAGATAAGGTGGCTGAGTGTGTTCATAGGAGTTTCAGCATCTTCTAATCTATTCCATTGATCCTCAGTCTTTTTGGTTGCCAATACCATGCTGATTTTATCACAGTAGCCTTGTAGTATAATTTCAAGTCAGGAATTGTAATGCCTCCTGCCTTGTCTTTATTGCCCAGGATTGCCTTTGCTATTCTAGGTCTTTTCTGGTTCCAAATAAATTTTAGGAACGATTTCTCTAGGTCTGTGAGGTATGTTGGTGGTAGTTTGATAGGGATTGCACTAAATCTATATAGCAATTTTGGGAGTATGGCCATCTTCTCAATGTTGGTTCTTCCTATCCAGGAGCATGGAATATCTTTCCATTTTCTGAAATCCTCTACAATCTCTTTTTTCAGAGTACTGTAATTTTCCTTGAAAAGATCTTTGACTTTTTTAGTTAGATTAATTCCAAGGTATTTCATTTTCCTCGGTGCTATTGTAAAAGGTATTGTTTCTGTAATTTCCCACTCAGTGTGTTTGTTATCTGTGTAGAGGAATGCTATTGACTTTTGGGTATTGATTTTGTGTCCTGCTATGCGACTGAATTTCTGTATTAATTCTAGCAGCTTCTTGGTGGAGTTTTTTGGGTCTTCTAAGTAAAGTATCATGTCATCTGCAAATAATGATAATTTAACTTCTTCTTTACCTGTTCTTATTCCTTTTTTTTTTCTTTCTCTTGTCTAATGGCTGTAACTAATGATTTCAGAACTATATTGAATAGGAGTGGTGATAGAGGGCATCCTTGTCTTGTACAAAATCTAAGAGTAAAAAATTTTAGTTTTTTCCCATTTAGAATTATATTAGCTGTTGCGTTTTCATAAATGGCTTTTACCAGATTGAAGTAGAGGCCACCTATTCCAATTTTCTGTAGGACTTTGAGCATGAATGAGTGTTGGACTTTGTCAAAAGCCTTTTCTGCATCAATTGAAATGATCATGTGGTTTTTAGATTTGGCTCTTTTGATATAATGTATTACATTCATAGATTTGCGTATATTGAACCATCCTTAGATCCCCTGGATGAATCCTACCTGGTCATGGTGTATGATCTTCTTGATGGTTTGCTGTATTCTATTTGCTGGGATTTTATTGAGGATTTTTGCATCTATGTTTATGAGAGAGACTGGCCTATAGTTCTCTTTCTTAGTTGCGCCTTTCCCTGGTTTTGGTATCAGTATGATACTTGCCTCCAGGAATGATTTTGGGAGGATTACTTCCTTTTCAATTTCATGGAAAAATTTGAGAAGTATAGGGACTCCATCTTCTGTAAATTTCTTGTAGAATTCAGCTGTGAATCTATCTGGACCTGGACTTTCCTTTATTGGTAGTATTTTTTTTTTTTTTATTACATCTCGTATTTCATTGGCTGTTATTGGGCTTTTGAGAGTGGTTATATCTTCTTGATTCAGTTGTGGTAATTTGTACTTTTCTAGGAATCTGTCCATTTCTTCTGTGTCTTCTATTCTGTGAGAGTAAAGGCTCTCAAAGTAGCTACTGATAATCTTCTGAATTTCCACTAGGTCTGTGGTAATTACACCCTTTTCATTCCTTACTGCTTGTATTTGAATTCTTTCCTCTTTTTGATGAAGTTAGGTAGGGGCTTATCGATTTTATTTAATCTTTCAAAGAACCAGCGTTTTGTTTCGTTAATTCTTTGATGTTTCTTTGTCTCAATTGAATTAATTTCTTCTCTAATCTTTATGATTTTTTCCCATCTTTGGGCTCTGGGTTTGGTTTGCTCTTCCTTTTCTAGTTGTTGAAGGTGCAGCATTAGGGTATTTATTTGTTCCTGTTCTGTTTTCCTAATATGTGAGTTCACAGCTATGAATTTCCCTCTGAGAACTGCTTTCATTGTATCCCATAAATTCCGATAAGTTGTGCTTGAATTTTCATTGAATTGTAGATATTGAATTGAATATCTTGAATTGAATTTCTTGTTTAATTTCATCTGTGACCCATTGGTTGCTGAGTAGGGTGTCATTTAATTTCCATGTATTTAGGGTTTCTTTGGTCATTTCCATATTCATTGCACTGTGGTCAGATAATATGCATGGGACAATTTCTGTTTTCGCGCATATAGTTAAGCATGACCTATGGGCCAGTATGTGGTCTATTGTAGAAAAAATACCTATTTGCAGCTGAGAAAAATGTGTATTCAGCTGTGTTTGGGTGGAACACTCTGTATATGTCCACCAAGTCCATTTGTTTCAAGCGTTCGTTCAGTTCTGTTATTTCTTTGCTAATTTTTTTTTCTGGTAGACCTATCATTTTGGGATAAGGGGGTGTTAAGATCTCCTGTTAAGATTGTGGTATTGGATATTAGATTTTTCATATCCATTAAGATTTGCTTTATGTAGTTGGGTGTTCCTGTGTTTGGTGCATACATATTTATGAGTGTTACCTCTTCCTCTTGAATTTTTCCCCTAACCAGTATATAGTGGCCTTCTTTATTTTGCTTGATCATTCTCGATTTGAAGTTGAGACTGTTGGAGAATAGGATTGCTATGCCTGCTGTTTTCTGAGGTGCTGGGTCGTGTAGTATTGTTTTCCATCCTTTGACTTTCAGCCTATGAATGTCTTTATGAGTTAAATATGTTTCTTGTATGCAGCATATTGTTGGATTTTGTTTCCTAATCCACTGTGCCAGTCTATTTCTCTTAATTGGTGAATTGAGTCCATTTACATTGATGGTTATAATTGAGATGCATTGACTTACAATTGATGTGTTATTTACCAGTTGTCGTTTACTCCTTATTCTCCTGTGTTTAATTTCTTGCCCTATTTAGTTGGTTGCTTCTGATCTCATTCGTGGAGTTCTAATCATTTTGGTCTCTCTCTAGAACATCTTTCAGGAGCCTATGTAGGGTTGGCTTTGTCATCATGAAATTCTTTAGTTTTTCTTTGTCATGGAAGTATTTCACTTCTCCATCAAACTTGAAAGAGAGTTTTGCATGGTGTAGTAGTCTGTGCTAGAATTTGTTTTCACAGAGGACTTGGAGTACTCTGCTCCATGCTCTTCTTTCCTTCATGGTTTGTGAAGAGAAGTTGGCCGTAATTCTGATGCATTCTTCTTTGAATGTTATCTGCTTCTTTTCTCTAGCAGCTTTCAGTATATTATTCTTGAGCTGAATTTCTGAGATCTTGACTATTATATGTCTTGGTATGTTTTTAATTGGGTTGAGGTTACTTGGTATTCTCTATGCTTCAGTTAACTGAATTTCGGATTGTTTTCTCATATCTGGCAAGTTTTCTGCTATTTTTTTTTTTTGGCAGAACCAGGAATTGAACTCAGGACCTTGTGCTTGCCAGGCAAGTACTGTATTCTGCTAAGCTATCTCCCCGGCTCCGCCTGCTATTACTTCTGCCCATATTTTTTAATGTCCCTTCTACTGATTCCTTCTTTCTCACGGATGCCTATTAGTCTCACATTGTTCACCTTTGCATCATCTTGCAAGCGATGAATTATTTTTCCTGCGTTCCTAGTTGTTTTTAAGAGATCTTTTCTTACCTTTTCACTAGCTGCACCAGGGTCTTCAAGATCTGTAATTCTGTCTTCACTTTCAGTTAAATGGTTTTGTAAGCTTGTGATTGAGATTTTAAGTTCCTGTATATCTCTTTGACTCTGCTTCATGCGATGTATTTCCTGTATTGCTCATTCAAGAAATCGTTATTTTTCCAATCTCATTTTTTTTTTTTAATCAATGTCTCCAGAAGAAGAAGTTATTGTTTTACTGCAGTGTTTTCTTCAGATTGGGTTTCCTCCCTTTGTTTCTGTAATTGTTCTTTACTTTAGATGCTATGATTTCAGAGAATTGTTTTTTTTTATTTCAGAAAATAATTCCGCTCTGAGTTCCTCTATAACTTTCTACTGTTGCTTATTTACTATCGATGCTATTAATTCATACATTTCAGTTGGGCTTGTGTCCTCTGTATTTGTTCTGAGTGGGCATTGGGTTTCCTCCTTATGTTTCTGCATTTGGTTCTTTCCTGCAGATGCTATCAATTCAGGGATTTCTTTTTTCATTTCCTATGTGAGTTCCTTTATACCTTTCTGCAGTTGTTTCTTTATTTCAGAAGGTGTTGATTCATTGATTTCAGCTGTGTGATTTCCCAATTTGTTCTGTGTTAGTGTCCTCTGCACTTGTTATGGGTGGGCTTGGGTTCTGAGATTGCATTTTGCTCTTACTCGTCATTTTGTGTAACACTGTCTTCTGACGTTGTAGAGCGTTGGTGCAGTTTTAACCTTAGCACCTCCTGAAATTCAGGTACAGATCTACAAAGTTTGGATTTATCCAGCTGTGCCTGGCTTGGGTCTGGCTGCTGTGCTCAGTTTCTTCCTGCTGCTGCCCTTGGGAGTAGATCCTGTTGTGCCCCTCTGGCAAGATGTCCTGCTGCTGGACTAGCTGGTTGGGTTGGTCCACTACTCTCTCTGCAGGGATTGCAGCTGCAGGGTTTCACCCCAGGCCTCTGTGCCAGGCCTGAGCTGAGTCTGGAGGGATCAAGGTGGAGTAGGGTGGAGAGGAAGCTCTCCCACACATTCACCGAGCCTGGGCTAGGGCTGGATCTGGGGGTTCCCAGAACATGGCAGAAATTCTCACTGGGTGGGTGGGGTGGGAGGGGTGGTGCGGAGTGGTGTGTGGGGGGGCCCCAATGAGGTGGAAGAGGGTCTCACCTACGCTACGCATGGGCTTGGACCTGCAGGTCCTGCCGGTGCAGTGTAGCTGGAAGCTCTCTCACACACTGTATTATTTTCTTGTAGTTCATTTCTCCCCATAGTAGGCTAGGACTTTTTCTTTTTAAATGTATTTCTTACAGGGTCTATACGGTGTTACTGTGAAGATCGGACTCATAGTGATTCTCCTGTTTTCAGCCTCTCAAGTGCTGGGATTATAGGTGGATGCTACCATGCCCAGTCTCAGTGCACCCTGGGGGGCAGGGCTGGCATGGCATGTCCGGGGATTCGGGGATCAAACTCTGGCCGCTGCGCTCTGCCTAAGCAGGTGCTTTAGTCTGCTGAGCTACCTGGCCGGCCCTCTCCCCATAGTAGGGATCATAGCTAGGACCCCTCTCATGCTAGGAGAGTGCTGTACACTGGGTTACACTTTCAGACCTTCATTTTCCTTGTTGTTTAACTACTGAGTTTTATACACTTATAGGTTTACTCCTAATTCACCCCGTTGGTAGTGTAAGTCTCTCTTTAATATATCACATATACTCATGTATGCAGGTTTTATCTTTGTGCAGAGGTTTGCTCAGAACTTTCTGATCTGCTGCAGTGTAAATTTACAACTTCCACATAGCTGTTATCCCAGAGGCTCATTCCACACCCTTCGAAGTGCATTCCTATTTCTCTCTGGTTGCATTCTTGTTTCCCAGTTGCTCGCATTGCCTCTTACTCTCTTTTTTTCTTGGTTTGTTCACTGATTCAGCCAGTCACAACCACTTGTCTCTTCCCAGGAAGGACACTTGGCATATTGAAGCCTTGCATGTCTGAAAATGGCTTGTTCTGTCGTTTCATTTAATTGATGATTGAGTTCAATGGAATTGTAGGCTGGAAATAATTTTCCCTTAGAATTTGAAAACATTTTTTTCTTGTTTCTAGTGTTGCTCTTGTGAATTCTAATGTCGTTCTGTTATAGAGCCTGCTTTTTTTTTTCTCTGCTTTTTGTCCCCATCTCTTTTTTTTCCCTAGTGTTCTAAAATCTGACCATGCTATGGTTTGCAGCAGATTTATTCATTTCTACCATGTTGGCTCCTTAGTTTTAGGTCCAGAATGTAACCAGATGGCAGGGGGATCTCTATTTAAATAAAAGTTTTAGAAAGTTAAATATATTCTTTTATTTTTATTTTTATTGATACAGGGTTTTGTTATGCAGTTTGAACTTGTAGTGATCCTCCTGTTCCAGCCTCCCCAGCGCTGGGACTGTAGGTGTGCCTCACCACACCTGGTGAAGTTAAATTCTTTAGGCAAAGAAAAAGGTTTTCTTTTTGGTTCTGCAATCATTTCCAACTTGATGGCAGTCAGTGTGGAGATGGATGACTACATTAATGTTTTTATATGAAAGTTGCTGTAAAGCTGAGGATGTATAAATATCCTATTGTGGGTGACAACATTTTTGCTAGGTTGTTTATATTCTCTGTTATATGATCCTTTTTAAGTGAAAAAAGGTAAAACATTCATTACATTTTTATTTAGTTCCCGTTTCTTCAGTAATGTTACAGTGTGTTATTTATCATCTACAAGAATTTTATAGATGTGAAATATATCAGCCAGGGTAGAGCTGGGATAAATTGGAAAACAAACTCAGGGTTTTCTGTAATGGGTTGTTTTGCCAATGCTGCAAGCACAGTTGAAGAAGAGAAATTGAGCCGGTAAACTGGGTGATAGGAAAAAAGAATTGATTACATTTTTAAAAAATATTTCTAAAATTTTTAAATTAGTTTTATTGAGAAAGAAATAGCAATGAGACAGGTTCACAACAGGTCATAGTGCTTGATAACTAATTGAGAAGCTGTGGACTAAGCTGTGTGGGTCTGCTCAACTGACTTCTCTTTCCAAGTCTTGGGTCACAGCCTCATGGAAGCCCTCAGGCTATGTAAGCCCCAGCCTCACCTTTCCTCTTCAGCCCAGCACCTTCCTCTCTTCCTCCCCTCTCTCCCCTTTCTCTCCTCCCTCCCCTTCCTCCGCTCCCCCCTGCTCCACTGACCTCTCTCCCTTTCCCTTCCCTTCCTCACACAGCAGTGGCAGCTGCAGCAATGGCAGCTCTTCCATAGTAGTGTAAGTGACCAGAGAAAGCATGGGAGTGAGTGAACCTGGCTGTGTTCTGCTAAAGCTGTATTTACAAAACATAGGCACTGGTGGGTTTGGCATGCGTGGGCACGTATGCATGTGGTGGCTGCAGTTTGCTGACATTTGTCTTCAGAACTGTAGGCATATTTAAATTTTTATAATCAGTGAAATGCCTTTATTCTTTAGTCTTTGTGGTATCAGACTGGGGCCTGTTGCTTACACACATAGAAACTCATACTGTGGTATCAGTTTTTGCAATTAGAAAGATTTTTGAAATCAGCCAACAAGGAGGCAGCAGGCCCACTCAGTGGTCTCCCAGCTGCCCAGCAAGGAGGGTTAGGGGTAGGGACTGCATCTCAGTGTTAGGGTTGTGCCTGTGATAGCCCCCTCTGTTTTAGTCCTGTGTTGGGCTAGTAATGGGTGGTAGTCCAGGTCCAGCCCCTGCTTGGCACCCCATAGCTCTGGATCCTGGGCCTAAGGTTCCACTGAAATTTCTGGTTCTCTTTGGCTGAGCAACAGCCTTGGGTCAGACTTTAAAATGTCTCCTGTAAACATGGGCAGCATATTCTTAAGACATCTTACTCAACAGTTAATAATTAGGAAAAAAATGCTTTTTAGGGGGTAGTAACAGAAATTGAACCCAGGAACTTTATGCTGAGATGTATCACCAGCCCATATATCCATCTAGCTGCCTGCCTGCCTGCCCACCCATCTATCCATCCATCCATCCATCCATCCATCCATCCATCCATCCATCCATCCAGATAGCTATTGTTTCAAGACAGGGTTTTGCCTAGTCATTGAGTTGATCAGGCTGGACTTGAACTTGTCATCCTTCTATGTTAGCTTCCCAGACTGCTGTGATGACTGTGTACCACCATGCCTGGCTGAAATGAAATTATTTTTGAAATGCCCTGAAATGGAGGAAGGAGTTTAGCTCTGTTTTGCTTTGGGCTTTTGTATAGTTGGAAGAGGAGAGTGCTCAGGTTGGTTGGGTCTGTGCAAGTAGCTTGACTGAATTTGCTGACTGGCAGTGACCAGAGTTTGGGTTCTGTCCTCCGTGATGTCTTGGGCAGAGGTCTCATCCTTGTGATGACTGCTTTGGGAATGGCTCTGAGGCCTCTGAGAGATGCTTCTTAGTTGCAGGAGCCCTGTTTAGTGAGTGCCGAGTGAAAGGCTGTGGCCTGTTGAGCAGACGTGGCTTCATTTGTGCTTCCTGTTGTCTGCCCTCTGCCTGGAACGTCCATTAAAGTAAAACTGTCCACTCTGGCCTGTTCCAGTGGGCTGAGGAGGAAGGGAGTTGGGGCGGCTGGAGGGGGAGGGCTGCTCATACCACCTGGCTCATATCACCATGTATATATGCTGTTTAAAAATAACTAGAAGAGCCTAAGGGTTGCCAAGAAACAGCTATGGTAGACATAAATACATGGAATTGCTGAGAATTACCTGATTGACCACTGTGTAGTCCATGATCGTGCTGAACTTCATGAGCATGCTTGCAGGTTTCCTGTCATTTGAAAGCATGAGTATTTGTTTTCTTGAGCAGATGGCCATCTGCTCTTCCTCTGAACTGGAGTCAGGGCTGTGTCCTCACAGCTAAGTGGTTCCCTGTGCACAGCTCTTGTCAGTACAGTTGACTCAGCTTCACCAAATCCTATAAAAGAGAAGGTACATAGAGGCCTTGGAACATTGTCTGTGTTGTCTACAGTTCCACTTTCAGCAGCGAGGAGAGGGCCCAGTCCATAATTGGTGCTCAGCAGATACTTTCATTAAATGAATGAAACCCTGACTTTGGAAGAATTAAAGTTTAAGGCTCAGGTAGAACATTGTATGAATAAAAGAGCTAAAACAGGTTATTTTCAGATTTTTTTTTTTTAGGTGAAATTTTAGTCTCATTAGTTCATGAGACTATGAACTCCACGAAGGGAGGAGGAGCTTGGTTTCTTTTTTTTTTTTTTTTTTT
>NW_004524727.1:6000505-6006342 GCF_000260255.1 Octodon degus | reverse complement strand
GGCCCTCCTTTTTCTCTAATTTTGGTCTGCAAACTTAGGTTGTTAACCATCCAGAAGACAAGCTTATTGTTATTATCAAACGATTTAGGCTATCAGGAGCTTGGTTTCTTTATGCTGTCTTTCCCGTACTGCTAACATACTACTTTGCAGACTTTATTTATTTATTTTATTACTTATTATGCATTTGGTACAGGGTTTCACTACGCAGCTCAGATTCACAGTGATCCTCCTGTTTTCAGCCTTCCCAGCACTGGGATTATAGGCTTGTGCCACCATGCCTGGTCTTGGTGGCTGGCTCAGTGTCCAGAGGTGGGGCCAGTGCATGTGTGGTGCCAGGGATTGAAACCTGGTCCCTGTGCTTGCCTAAGCAGGTGCTTAGTCCACTGAGGTATCTCACTGGCCCCCTTGCAGACTTTAAGCACTGCCAGAATGTGTGCTGCATTGAGTTCAGTGGAGTCAGTGATGATAGAGAAAGCTATGGAGTTGATAGCTAGATCTTTACTCATGCTGAATTTTGGTCCTCATACTTTGCCATGGTGACCTCCTATTGCTTTGTGTGGTATGTCCGGGCTCCTGGAGCTAAGACACTTCCAACAGTGGCGGGACTGTTGGCAAACTCCTGTCTTCTATGCCCAGGGCTGAGGGCTTTTCTTTGGGCGAGGGCTTGGCACACTGAGCCCTGTGAACCTCACCTGCCCTGTTGACAACCATGTGTTAACTTTTCTTAGGTAGTTGAAAAATACTCAAAACAAGATACTTGGGAGCTCATGAAAATTCTGTCCAGGTGTCTGTAGAGTTTCATAGATACATGGCCATACTTCTTTGGGCACTCTGTATATGGCATTTTTCATGCTGTTTTTAAATAAAGCATTGTGAAACAGGCTGTGGTCTACCAGGCTTAAAATCTTTATAAGCTGTCCTTTTGGAGAAGTTGCTTGCTGAGCTGTTCTGTGCCAGCCGGCATCTGTGAGTCCAGTTTTGCTTGGTGGGTGCAAAGCCAGATGGATTGAGTTTTTATTTTTATTTATTTTTTATTTTTAATTAAAATTTTTTTCCATAATTTTATTGAGAAACAAATAGCAATGAGACAGTTTCAAGTCAAATTCGTAGGACAGTTTCAATAATTAACACATTGCATACATTCTTCCTAGTGGTTCATTGCTGTACAAGATTCGGACATGATATCCTATTTACAAACACCATTAGAACAAATCCCTCTATTCATTAAGAGAATGTAACTATATATCTATCCTAACCACTTGTATTGAATTTTCATACATGTTCTCATGTTTGATTCTGAATTCCAAATTATGTCTTATGGAATTTATAGCCAGCTGCTGTTCAATTTTAACTGTATTATTTGATTGATCATGAGCAATGTCTTCGAGAGCCTGGATAGTCTCCTTAAATATAACATGGAGTTCATCTCCTGCCTGGCCCTTGACCAGCAGCATTAAGATTCCTGGAGGTGCAGTTAGAGTTAGAGATTGGGTTCCCCCATGCCTGCCTCTGGAGCTCCATGTCTGTAGGAGGCCCAGCTTACCTATTCTGGGTCCTCTGGGATTCTGATGCACTCCTGCTGTTTGAGAAAGGCTGACTTTGTCTTGATTGTGTGTGTTTTCTTCTAAGTTCTTTATCTTGTTGGTAAACATAAGCAGAGTTAATAAAAACACTGAGCTAGTAGGTGATATGTATATATGAATTAAGTAGATGATGCTTCAGTTCCCAAAGGAGGAACTGCTTATAGCTCTAGCTCTGAGGGTTCAGTCACATGTGTGAGCCCTTAATATTGACAGTTCTGGTCCCACTGAACCTGTCTAAACCAGGGCTGCTACCATGCTAGTTCAGGCACTGTATCACGGGACTAAGCCCTAGTTATTTCCACATTGTAGCACTCAGAACTTATCCTTTCCCTCCCTCCCTTCCTTCCTGCTGTTTATCTTGGCACACCAGATGTTGGACAGAACACGTTCTCGTTGTTCTGAACTTCCTACCCTGCCCTTTGCCTGGAAGGAGTTCTAAGCCACTAGAGGTCAGATTCTTCCAGCCAGTGTTAGATGGCAGAACCTTCTTGGTAAACCTTTGGGATTGTTTTTGCAATTGTTTTCTGTGTGGCTCCCAACTTCAATGTCCTCACAGCATCACATGGTGATACTCAGGCCTTAGGCCCTGTCTCTGCTGGGTTTCTCCCATGTTAGGATTACTGTACTATCCCCGGTTCCGCAAAAAAAAAAAAAAAAGAAAAAAAAAAAGGATTACTGTACTATTCTTCTTTGGCCTCTGCCTTTATTCAAGCTTCTTTCTGCACGTGTTCACACGTGTGTGTGTGTGTGTGTGTGTGTGTGTATGCGTGTGTGTCTGTGTGTATACTTTATCCTTGGTTTATTTTTGTGGTCCTGCTTTGAGCTTCCAACTCCATCGGCTGGCAGAGCTAGAAGACTCAGCCCCTTAATCTTCAGATGGGAGGACAGAAGCTGGTGCAGTTAAGCCAAGGCCACGGGCTCTGTCTCCTCCTCTCTGTGCACCTCTGCATCCTGGTGGGTATGCCCAAGAGTTTGCTCGTTGAAGTGTGGGTGCTCGGTGGTGTACAGCATGGCTCATCTCAGAGGACTTTCATCTCACTTTGAGAATTTTAGATCTAAAAGAATATGGTAAAGGTAAGTATTCTTTGAAGATAATGATGTACAGTATAATAACTATTACTCTTATTATTTGGTTGTGAAAATTTGTTTTACTGTATCATAAAAAAGAAAGAAAAATCAAAGCCAGGGCCTCCACATTGAACCACACCCCCACGCTTTCAAAATTTATTATGAGACAGGGTCTTAAGTCACCCAATAACCCAGGTTGGGTTTGAGCCTGCGATCTTCTTGCCTCAGCCTCCCAGAGTGCTGGGGTCTCAGGTGTGCGCCACTGGTTTGTCTTTTCTTTCTGTCGTGCTGTATGAGACCCTTGTGTATCAGACTCAGATGAGCATGCACATGTGGTGAAGTTATGCAAATACTGTCTGCTGTCCATCTGGGCAGTATCTGCAGGTGTAGGAGCCGAGCGTCAGACTTGCCCCCTGTTTCAGAGTGCCCCCTGAATGTTTAAGTGTTGCTTCTGCACAGGTGCGGGTGCAGTACCAATTAAAAAAAACCATTTTGTTTCTGTTGGTAGTTTTGCTTAATGCTGACTTGCTAATATATAGTGGCTTTAATTTAGTTTCCTTGTGCAGGGGCCTTCTGTGATGTTTCATTGCCTTTATCTTGTTCGTATTTACAATTTTGTTCTATATTTTCTTGTTCTTCAGACTTCTGCTCATGGGTGGCTGTGAAGCCACGGAAGCGGGCATCTCGAAGGCAGCCAGCTGTGGCCTATCTGCATGGAGAGTCCTCTCAGGGTCACCTTATTACAAGCAGGTCACCAGCGGTGGAGACAGGGTCACTACAGTAAGCACTTGCATAGTGTTTTATTGCCCTTATTAGTCTTAAACAAATACATTCTCTGTGAGACTGAAAGGAAAAATTAATTTTGTCTTAAGTGAGGAAGACTAATTAATGCTAGTACAGCCATAGTGTTTCTTTCAAATAGCAAATTTAATACTGTGCTTGCATTGAACTTGAACAGTATTTTCAGATATTAGAAAAATGACCAGTTATTTGGATTTGCTTGTTTAAGCATCAGCATCTATGTTTGAGTGGCTGTTCTGGGCTTGCTTATGGACTGGCTCATTTTGCCAACCCTAGGAGATGAAACTGTAACCAGCCCAGTGTCCTCACAGGAAAGTAAGTGGCTTAGGGAAGTGGTCTTGGGCCCCTCACCAGCCAGGCAGAATTAGAGGCCATACTGTTGGCGTCCACAGCCCATGTTCTTGAGCACTGTGGTGCTCTTCCTCCTGTAGTGTCCTGTCCTTCAGAACTCTTCACCTGTCCATTCATTGATTGTTTCCGTAATTATTTTTGGGCTTCTCTCTTGTGTCAGAGACCCCAATGTAAGCCAGTTTTCTGTGGCTGTGACAAGATTCCTGAGATAGACACTTCCTAAGGAGGAAAGGTTCATTCTGGCTCACAGTCTTGGAGATTCAGTCTGTGGTGACTTGGTCTTGTTGAGGCACAGCCCATCATGGCTCCTGGGGAGGGGATGGAGAGGGAGGGAGAGGGTGAGGTCTATATGGCTCTTTCAAGGGCACAGTACCCAGGAGCCTAACTTCTTCCCCTAGACCCTCACCTCCCAAAGGCCCACACTTGCCAAACAGACTGGCAAACACCCTCTAATACATGGGTCTTTGGGGACTGCACCACACCACGGCACATCATGACAGCTAGACTCCATGGCAACTTGGAGAGTTCAGAGCTGATGAGTTCAGAATAAAATGGATACTAGGATCTGGGGCTCCACTGAGGGAAGCAGGTCACTGGGTACCTGTCTTTGAAGGCCTTATCTGTCTCTTGCTCTTTCTTTTTCTCTGCTTCCTGACTGCATTAATGTCGGAAGCCAACTTACAAGCTTGTACCTGATCAAGAGGTGACAAAGATGAAACAAAGAGATACAGAATTAGGTTAAAATGTGGGGGCCAATGGGCTTTTATTTCTCTTTGACTAAGAGACACAAGAGCTCCAAGTAGGTGGTGTACCTTGGCTTTATTCGCACTGACACAGACACAAGCAATAAAACAGGATTGATCCATCTTCCACCATCCATGGTACGTACTTGAGTAAATGACAGTCTCAGCTGTATGACCTTCCCTGCAGTGTGTTTGCACTCATGTTGCCTTTCTCTCTGGTGCTCACAGGAGAGGCTAGTTAGGTCTCATTCTTCCTGTCTGGTCTCCCATACCTTAAGGTAAGCAGCAAACACAGTCATACTCTCCATCATGTTTCTGCTTCACCACAGTCCTACAAACAGTGGAACCACATGGCACAGACTGAACCCTCTGAGTTTGTAAGCCAGAGTTGCCTTTCCTCCTCTGAGTTGTTATCCCAATTATATGTCATGGCAAAGGAAAGCTGACCACTGCTTTTGGCTGTGATAGTCAGTATAGGCTCAGCCCTTACACCATTGTGATAATTCAGAAATCCCATAAACGATCAGTGAAAAGTCCTAATTATCTGTCACTCATCACATAATTTTTTTTTTTTTTTTTTTTTTTTTGGCAGAACCGGGGATTGAACTCAGACCCTTGCGCTTGCCAGGCAAGTGCTTATTCTACTGGGCCATCTCCCTGGCCCCACCATTACATAAAAATTAATGCCTTATTTGTAGCAAAGTCTAATGTAGATAGGTACTGTGTCTGTCCTTTGTGGCTTATTCTAGTTGATGATAGTAAAACTCCTGGAGGACTCCCTTTGAGGCCCCACGTTCTCAATTTATGACCTTAGAAGGGAGAAGAGGAATAAAAAGTGGAACCTCTTACTGTGTTAGACTAAAAGCAGTAGCATCTCTTTCTGTTTTAAGCTAATCATATGGCCCTTCCTCTTTCTAAGGGTCTAGGAGTGTTCTCTAGGTGTCCCAAAAAGTGAGAGCAATCAGGTATTGGTGGGCACTGACTGGCTTTGTCTACTAGCACACCACCCTGTGTGAATGACATGAAACAGGTCCTCCAAAATTACATGCTGTTTGCTTAGCACATTGGCTGGGATGGGTGGGCAGTGCTGTGGGGCAGTTAGGTTTCTCTTAAGTGAGGGAAAAAACCAGAACATTAAGGTGAAGCACAGAGACCCAGTCCTAGCCCAGGTCCGGTGAGTGTGTGGAGAGCTTCCTGCTACCCTGCGCCGGTGGGACCAGTCCCAGCCCAGGCGCAGCGTGGGCCGGACCCTCTCCCGCCCCCTCGGGCCGCCCCCCACCCCTCCCGCCGA
>NW_004524727.1:5977583-5995271 GCF_000260255.1 Octodon degus | reverse complement strand
AACCAAGATGCCCATCACCCGAGGAATGGTTGAGAAAGATGTGGTATTTTTACACAATGGAGTATTATTAAGGTGAAGCACAACACAAATAAATGTGTTAGGCCTTTTGCTTCAGTAATGCCCTTGCTGTTATTATTATTATTATTTTAAATAGATGGATTTAAAAATAATCTCCTAAAAGAATAAATGGTTTGGTGTTGAAAAGGAACTAATGCAGATGTACCTTTGAAAAGAAGGCTTTGGCAGTATGCTGAATCTATGTGATTTCACCCAACAAAGTGTTTTGTTTTTTTTTTCCGAAGGAGATTAAGTATCTTCTATGGCATGAGACTTTAACATCTGTTTGTAGCTAGCTCAGCTTATGCAGGTCTGGGCTTTGCTGCCTGTATTCTACCCACCTACTTGGCAACCTCTGATGCTCTCAGAACCTGGGCAAGTGGCAGTGTGAGGGTTGTCAATGCCTCTCAGACTAAGAGACTGAGAGTTGCAAGCCTGAGGTCCACCCCAGAGGCAGGAGACTGGGGCAGGCTGGGCTGAGTCTCCCACTTTCTGATTAACTCCTTGCTCTCCTGTGAAGCTGTATGCAGTTCTGAGTGGTGCTATGATGATCATGCCACAATGACGAGATAATAAGAGCGAGGCAGGAGTTGCTTGTATATACTGGACCCCTTATTTCTTGTTTATAGGGATATATTAGCTGTGTTTATCTTTGTGGCTTAACTTATAATTGTGGTTTTATTTGTGAAATTATCAGGGCAAACCTTGGAAAGTAAAGAAGCTTTCTCCCTGAAATCTATCTAAAGCAAATGTGATGCCTGAAGCTTTTAATGTTTTAGTCAAAATACAGTTTTTAAAAAAGCATTTATAATAATCTGGGTTTGATGGTTCATGCTTTTAGCCCCCACAGTAAGGAGACTGAGGCAGGAAGTATGTAAGTTTCAGGCCAGCCTGGGCAACTTAGGTAGGAAGACTTTGTGAAACCAAACCAAGTCACACAACACAGTACAACACAGCACAACACAACCAGCACATGTAGAGATAAAACAGTGTGGCAAAATAGAAATAACTGATTGTTCCTGGTGAAAGATCAGTTTTGCTTTTCTGTAGCTGTGAAATTTGGCAAAATTACGTGTTGAGTAAAAAGAAAAAACATGATGAGTGTATAGGAGACACGGAGGTATAAAGGAGGCGGAGTGTGTGTTTGTTTGGTCCTGTGTCATCCAGCACCGTGTGACTGCATGCTCTGGGTGGACCTGAGGTCTTAGAGTCCTCTCTCACTGCTGGATAGCCTCTCCCCTGGGCTCCCCAGTGCCTTGACTCCTCCTGCAGCACTTTGGGTCCTTCTCTCCCTGACCCGCAGCGTGGGACTGGAGTCTTGAAAAGGAGAGCACTTGTGCACTGGCAGAATACGTAGGAAAAACACCGAAGTGCAAGCCGTGTACCCTGCTCTGAACATTCATTGCTCAGACTGCTGTGAGTGTATTTTAATTACATTAATGGCTGAACTCACAGTCATTCTACAGAGACTTAATGTCGTGAGGTTGTAGGCTTGGCTGCTTTCGTCAGGTGTTGGCCTCGTTCTCATCAAGCCTCCTCTTCCTGTTGGCGTGAGGCCGCTCTGGAGTGGGGTAGATACTGATGGGAAGATGCTGCTGATGTATATATTCTGGTCTCCCCATGCCACTGGATTGTGAGAGAGACCACAAAATCCAATATCTGCATTGAACAGAACTTCTGAATTCATGTCAGTGCCACCTGGGTATTTTTATGTGTTCATTTCTTCAACCCTGACTTGTGGCTGCGGGTATTAGGGATAGAAAAATATGATACTTCTGTGTCCACAGCTGAGTACGATAAGCAGTGACAGCAACCAGGTCAGAATTCTGTATTGGGCCAAAAGAAAGGGCAGACTCTGTCAGAAGGCTGGTGCTGGTGCCAGAAGGCTCCAGCTCACCCCTTGATGGTCATGTACTGAGCTGTCTGCCAGGATCAAAGGAGGTAATACATG
The DNA here is from genome assembly GCF_000260255.1 of Octodon degus. Lineage (NCBI taxonomy): Eukaryota > Metazoa > Chordata > Mammalia > Rodentia > Octodontidae > Octodon > Octodon degus. The sequence goes on along the minus strand of NW_004524727.1, from coordinate 5,993,263 downwards.
TGGAAGCACTTGATAAACTCTTAAGTTTATCTCATGTGTGAGGTTAATCATCTTAGGACCTTGTGCTCGCCAGGCCTTTTGTAGTCCTAAGATCGAATGTTGGATAAAAGTACATATGAAATAAATAAAATAAAAGTCGATTTTTTTTCAGTGTTTTTAGATCTGGGGATTGAGCTCAAGGAGCACTTAGGATTGAGCTCTATTGAGCGCTTAAATTTTTTTCTTATTTTTTATTTTTGAGAAAGGGTCTCCATAATTTGTCTAGGCTGGCCTCTACTTTTGATCCTCCTGCTTCAGCCTCCTTACATTTGGGATTGCAAACCTGTACACACTCAGCTGAATTTTTAAATGTTATCAGTGCTGCTACTTTTCCTTGTTTTGAAATTTTATGACATTTTAAAAGTGAAAGTTCTATTAGATCTGAATTTTTCCTGGTGATGCTGGGTGATGAAATGGTAACTGGGGGTCTTAGCTGAGAAAAGATCGCAATAGTTTTTTTTTTAGACTGGCCCTTGCTGTGTGGCTCAGGCTGGCCTCAATCTTGCAGCAGTCTTCCTGTCTCAGCCTCCCATGTGCTGGGATTAAGGTGTGTGCTGCCACACCCAGCCTGCAGTTGATTCTAATTTGAAGCAGTTGCCTTAGACTCTCCACTTGTAGATTTATTTATTTATTTATTTAGTGGTACCAGGAATTGAACTCAGGACCCTGCGCTTGCCAGGCAAGCACTTATTCTACTGAGCTATCTTCCTGGCCCTCTATCTGTAGATTTAGCACAAGCATTTGATCATGGATATAGTCAACAAGAAAGAATGTATCACTTGAATTTTTTTTCCCCCAAACAAAGCAGAGTATTATTAAACTCCTGACACCTATTAGTGATTTTTCATAACCACTTTAAAAAGTCAGTTTAAAAAAGTCATTTCCCACCGTTGGGAGCTGTGGTTGAGATTGGGGCTCAGAGCTTGGAGTGCCCATAACACCACGGCAGACCAGCTGTATCTGGAAAATATAGACAGATTGGACCAGAACAAGATCGTGACATGCACATGGCTGAGCTATACACTAGGAGTTTACGTTAACCAGGCCAAACAGATACTGTATGCTTACGTTGAAAGAAAACGCAAGGAGAATTCAGGAGCCCAACTGCATGTCACCTACCTAGTGTCTGGCAGTTTCATTTGGAATGTACATTCTTGCCACAAGGTTGCAGTAGTGAGAGAAGATAAATTAGAAGCAGTGAAGTCCAAGCTAGCTGTAACTGCCAGCATCCATGTGTACAGCATCCAGAAGGCTATGCTAATGGACAGTGGGCTTCTGTTCAATACTGACTTTGACATTCTTAAAAGCAACTTATAGAATTGCAGCAAGTTTAGTGACATACAGTGTGCAGCTGGAGTCCCCAGGGTCCCTGCAGAATCCTCATCTTCCAGAAAGTTTGTATGAGCTGACAACCAATGATCATAGCCCATCCCCCCCCCCCAGCAGGTTTCCCAGCAGCCCTAAGGAATTATGGGAATGTTTGCCTCTAAAGCTGCTACTAAAACCCGCCATACCAATAGGAAACCAAAGCAGAGGCTAAAGAACTAACACATGTGTCTTCGGCTGGCAGCAAAGTACCTTGAAAAGGGAACATGAATGATGTTTTTGGAAAAGCTGCTATGAATAAACTAGTGAAAGAAGAAAAAATAGTGGAGCAACCTCCAGTGTTTGTTGCTGAACCAAAGCTGGCAATTCCTGTAGACCTGAAGAAATACAGCAAAAAAGCAGAGCCTGTTAAGATGCAGCAGAAGGAAAAAAAATGGGGGAAGGGAATAGAATTATCTAATGATGAAACAAAAGAAACTGGAAATGTGAAGAAAAAGAGGAGGAGAATCAAATTTCCTCAGTCTGATAGCGGTGAAGATGAAGTCTTCCCAGACTCTCTGGGGACTTACGAAGCTCAGTCACCATCCCTACCTCCTCCTGTATCGCCACCTCCTGACCTAGTGCTGAAGGTCTGACAAGAACTCAAATTGAGAAAAAAAAAAAAAGAAAACAAAAGCATGTGTTAAAGTCTAAAACTTCTGTGGATGCGGAAGGCTGCATGGTGACTGCAAAATTCTTTGAGAGTGAATCTTACACTGATAGTGAAGAGGAGCTTAGGACAAAGACAGTCTCTGGACACAGACCTGCTGCCATGCTTGTGAAAAAAGAGCCCAAAGAGGAACCAAAGGGCTCCAAGAAAGGACTGCTGCTCTGGGCAAAACCAGCAGATAAGTGTCCATTACTGGCTTCTTCCACAGGAACTAAAATGCCGGCTGTGGCAGGCTAGAGACAACGTGGTCGAAGAAGAAGACCAAGAAGTATAGACTCACTCACTGTGTAAGTCCATCTGTCCTCTAGCTCCTCACCTCACCCACATTGAGAGACTGTCCTTCCATCCTGTGAAGTTTATACTGTTGCTGGTTTTTAACCTAAAAGGAGTCACCTACAAATAGGAGGCAAAATAATATTTAAAAAGCACATAGAGAAATTCACTCCAAAATTAAATCCTAAACGGGTTCAGATTTCTCCACTGTGCCTCCCTGCTCACCCTTTGCCCTGACCTTTTACTCTTCAGGAAGATTCCTTCAGGTCCCTCTGTACTCTTTGAACTTGTGTAGGTGTTTTTGTCCCTTAATTCTATCAGATGTTTTTGTTTTCCCCAACCTCCTCTTCTGGCTATGACACTTCTGTCCTCTAGTCCCATGAAGCTATTTTCTATAAATCTTTTAAATTTTGGTTGAGCTAAAAGCCTAAACAAAATTCTTCCCATGGTCCTTTTCTTCCATTATGTAGTACCCTAACACCTGGCTGCAGACCAGGCCATGTCTGTGTTTTGCCCCTTTCACAAAAGACCTTTGCCTACCATTTGTGGTTAGGGAAAGCCTGTAGCAGAGCACAAATAGAAATTTAATGGTGAATTCAACTTCAGCAGAAATTACTTGGAGTCAGCCTGGATGATGGAGGAGATGTCATGCTGCTGAAATGGGGCTGTATACTGTGCCTTTGTGGTTTCCTGCTGTCCACTATTAGTAACTGGAGAGCAAAACCTATCGAGCAAGTTGAAGATTACAAAGAAAGATAATTCTGCAAGCATTGTTCATTATATAGAATTTCTCCCTCTCAAGGAATATGGGATGTTCAGAAACAGCAGTTTCCCAGGAAGTTAATTAATGAAGAACTTGCTGTTTATATAAAGATGTTGCTCCTGTGCATTTTTGACTCCTAACAGTACAGGCATCCAGAGAAGGGATAGAGAGGCTGAGTAGGTCAAACCAGTAGATATATTTTCCTTTGCACACCCTTATGGGAAATAATTTATTCCAATAACTTTCAGACAGCTTCCGCTATGGCTGGACAGTGAGAACTTCAGTAAGACCAGTGCGTAGAGGTGGCGTGGCAGAGCTCAGGGGAAGGGAACACAGGCTCACTGCTGATGCAGCTCAGCTGTAGCAGACAAAGGACGTTTGACTCACTTCCTCCACCCCAGCCTGGTATATGTCCTAAGCAATGCAGTCAGCTGTCTGCTCTGACTTAAGACGGAGGTTTTGTATAGTAAGCCGAGAAAGGCTGACACACTCCAAGACCCTTTCATTTTAAAATGAAAAAAGAATGAAAAGCCTGGACTTAAGCTTGACAAAAAACTTCTGGGAAGAATCCTTTTTAAATGGCTATTTTTGTCATTGCCTTTAGACATTCTTTCCAAATAGGAATGGAAGATTGAAAAGCAACCATCCAATCTATTTAAAAAAAATATTATGCTGGGATCCCTAATAAGACTGAATTGAGTTGGAAAACAGAAAGTCTGTTGTAGTTTTCATTTTATGATAAAATGACTTTATACATAAGAAGCCATTCCATTAATCTGCTGTGCACTTGTTTTGTAGATACCTAAGACGCTGGGACTACTGAGGATGATAAGTGTCAAGCTTTCTAGCCACCAAGGCCAAGAACAGGTAACACAGGTCTGCTTAAGCCTGCATTCTCAGACATGGTCACCAGAATCCCTGTGTGGGTAGGTCTGTGCACCCAGCGTGTTTTAGAGCCTGGCCTGGGTGTGTGCGTAGCTGTGCACAGTGTCAATGTACGTACTAGTCAGCATTTGTAGAGCTATTTACTCAAGATTGGTGAATGTTAATATGTCTTTTTTTTTTCTGCATACTTTTATAGTGTTTTTGTCTCAGGTTTCTGAGGATGACTTTTTCTTCATTTGAAAGCCACCTCTTTTTTTGTGATAACTGGAAATTGAACCCACACTCTTTACACTGAGCTACATCTCAGCCCTTTTTTATTTTCAGGTGGGGTCTTACTACGTTGCCCAGGCCAGACTAGAACTTGTTAATTTTTCTGCCTCAGCCTCCCAGAGTGCTGGGTTACAGGTGTGCAACTATCATGCCAGGCCTCATCATTTTATTTTATTAAACTTCTAACTTGTAGTGGGCTAAAATGCCCACTGAACTCTTTGAAGCTTGGATTTATATCTTTCCACTGTTGACTACTGAGTGTGTAAAACAGTATCTCATGTGTGTTTATTAGTGAATAAATAATATTCCTTAAGTGCTTGTGGGGTGTTGGAAGAGCTGTGCTTATAACATTGCCTCATATTGATCTGAAGTTTCTTTCTTTAAGAATATGTAGTAGTTCAGGATGTTTTGAATGTGTCACTAGAATTTGTTCTTTCATTGTAAAATAGCTTGTATACTTGAAAGATACAGGAAATTGGAGATTACTTATTTTAATTGTTTCGTAGAGACAGAAGGTAATTAAAGAAAGTGAGGCAATTTAAGCTAATCTTGTACAAAGAATTTGACATTTAAAATTAAAACCCTCTCACAGAAAAAAGTCTGGATAGAAATTTTATAACAAGATTTGAAAGAAGGTACAATTCCTACTCTGAATATTGCTGCCAATAGTAGAAGGCTTTAATTACAATTTTTATTAAGAAAAGATAGTTTGGACATTTGAGCTAGTGGTTTAATATAAGAAGGAAGATACAGAAAGTCCTATTAAGCAAACCCATGGTTTAATGACTTTGGAAAGCACCTTTATTGAAATATTAACATAGAGTACAGTTCACTTGTTTAAAGTATAGAATTTAATGGTTTTTAGTGTATTCACAGAATTGTACAACCATCTGAACACTCAGTTTTGGTTACAACTTGGTCACCCTGAAAAAGACAGTATGCCCCTTAACTATCTCTTGTTAGTTTGGGCCCACATTTCCAGGAATTCACAGTCTAGTAAAGATCAACCATATTGAGAACACATGACAATTTATATGTGAAGTGGTATTTTTAGCTTAGTATTATGCATACATTATGACTGTAAAGTAGACAACAAAGTCATCCAGCTAAGGACTTCTGTTCCTGTGTGTGGAGCTCACTCAGGACATAGGGGCCGTGGAACCCTGGTTAAACCTGCATGTAACACAGCTCCGGTTGATCTGGGGTGGTTTCTGCTTGTCTGCAAGCTGTGCTCTGACCTTGTGGGTCTCACACAGGATGGGATCTTCAAGATGAGCCTCTCTCCGGATGGGAGCCTGCTTGCAGCCATCCACTTCTCCGGGAAGCTGAGCGTCTGGGCCGTGCCATCCCTGAGGCAGCTGCATGTGTGGGAGCAGAGTGAGCAAGTGGGTCCCGCCTCGGTGTGCTACTGTGTCCTGTTGCTCAGGACCCTGTAGTGTTTGCTGATAGCACAGCAGGACGATGAAGAATGCACACATCCTGAGTCCAGTTCTAATTTGTAGTGCAGCACAAGCTTTGTACCACGTGTGATTTGTTCATGACATGTACTCCTTTCCTCTTTGACATTCTAAACATGCAGAATGGAGGTGTGAAAATTGTGGCAAAGCCAGCGTGATGAGTTTGGAGGTTCAGATGCTTAAAGGTTACAGTTCTTTCCAAATTTTGCAGTACTGGTGATATGTTGGAAAGGGTTGTGGCAACATGTGGCTTTGTTGTTTAGAAGCAGGGAGAATCCATCCCTCTGTGGCTTTAGTTTACAAGGGAACAGGAAGGACTGCCCATGTCAAGCCATATAGTGTGCATGGGGTAAAGTTTAAAGAAAAGTCCTCCCTTCTCTTTGTCTGATGACTGGTCCATGTTTGTGTACTTGGAGGTGAGTTCTTTCCCCTTGGCCTGCTTCCCTGTGTGCAGATGCAGCGTGGTGGTAGCTTCGTGATCTAACATGGATCAGGCCTCCTGAATGCCTGTAATGGGTCGGTGCTGTAATAAAGAGAAATATTATTAAGCAACTGGTAGAAGAATGGAAGAAGTGGCTGTATGTTTTCTGGCCCTATTTACATGTTTAAATTGATTCCTTAGGTATTGTTATTCTTTTCATATGTGCAGCTTTTGGAAAATTTCCCCATTTTAGTTGACAGAATGTCCAACAGTGAAGGTTAAAGGAGGAGGGGTTTATTTCAGCTCACAGTTTGTAGAGGATTCAGTTCATAGTCAGCTGGCTCTAAGGCAGGAGGCTTGATGTAGGGCATCACAGAGAAGATACAGTCCATGGTTTGGCAGGGCAGGTAGAAGGCAGCAAATAGACCTGCCTTCTTCCTGTCCCTTTCATTCAATCTAGGCTACAGACCTACTGATTGGTGCCACCCACGCCGAGAATGGGGCACTCTTAATCCCAGCGTCACACTCTTAATCCACAGTCACAGCCCCTGATTCAGTCACCTTTGAAATTCTCCACCTACAACTGAATCAGGTTTTGGGAAGACATTGAGATACAAGCTGTAGCACCCTTGTTTCAGTTTGCTGTGGACTCACCACTTCTAGACCTGTTTCACTCCCTGGACTTGGACTGAAGTGGACTAGGTGATCCCAGGCCTGCGGCCTTGCTGGCCCAAGCAAAGTACATCCCCTCTGTTCTGCAGTCACAACAGATGCAGTGTGTGCTCCTCAGAACTGTTCTGCACCGTTGGCTGCTGAAACTTCTGGAAGGGGAAGGACTCTGCCACACTCACAGGGCAACTATTACTGTAGCTCGCCTTGTGCTTCCTATGTCATGAGGCATGCTATGGATCCATATTCACAAAGGAGGCATTAATCAGCTAACCGATGCAAAAATACTGTGTTTTTCTTGGTTAGGAAGGTGGTGATTTGGAAGGACGCTGCTGTTACTTTTCAGTTTGGGAACTTCTACATTTGGGTAATGTGTTTTCAGGTGGTGAAACTCTGAATAATAAGGACATTTGTTGCTGTTCCCCCTTCTGTTTTCTTATTTTCATTCACCTAAACAAAGTACTGATGAACTTCTGAGGTGCGCTGAGGATTTCATCTTGTGGATGTGCTAGGGTGTTGGGTTTGTGCTGGTCCATAGCAGACTGATGAGCAGGCTCTGCTGTTTGTTGAAATTTGGGACCCTTGTTCATTAGCAAAGATTAATTGCATCTCATGGTTCCTGTAAGCACACACTCAGCTTCTTTTACTGGTAAAGCCTTTAGTTTTGTTCTATGCCATTGTAATTTATTTCTCTGTATCGTCATTTATAGATTTTTATAGTTATTCTATTTAGAAAAAAAACCAGAGACTGTTTAAAAATCTTAAAACTTGGGAGTGAATAGACATGATTTTGTCAGGAGTTTTAAAGACACCACCAGAAAAGTAACAGGACAGGAGAGGCAGGGATTTCAGAAGTGGAAAGAGGGGCCCTGCAGGGTTGGATTGCGCAGGGTGACTGTGTGCCCCCTGGCCTCAGTGGTGTCTTCTGCATGGAAACACCAGGGCCTTTGGGAGGTTGCCAGTAGGCACTGGCATCCTTGGCCACTGAGCCACCACCTTCTGTGGCCCTGTTCCTAATTTTCTGCTCCCCAGCAGTCCTCAGGTTCCATCCCTGTTAAGGCAGCCAGTCTGTCCGTGGGATGGAGCACTTGGCTCTGGGCTGGTGGTGTTTGTTCTGTTGAGTCTGGGGAGTTAAACAGGAGCTTCTCTGGAGCTGCTAGCTATGAGTGATTTTTCTTGAGTGCCTGAGGGACCCAGAAGAAACAGCTTCTTGGATTCACAAATAGGAAACTTGGTTGTTACAAGGACACGTCCCAGTCCATGGCACCCTCCCCACCACTGACCAGCACACCCCATGGGTTCTGGCCTCAATAAAAACTTTAGTCCAAAGTTGGGAGCATGGAAGGTATGTATTCTTACGCAGTTTTTCCTTTAGAATCCTGCGCTGTGTAGGGTCACAACATCAGCTCCCCCATGCAGCTTCTGATCTCCCTGGCCCCCACTCCCTGTGCCCTGCTTTTGCCTAACTCTTTCTCCTGTGCTCTGGAAGCTGTGATTCATTGTAAGTGCACCTGGGATATTGGGGTTTGGCCAGTCCCCCAGTTGTATAGATGAGTATATGGCAAAGACAAAGTAATATGGTGTATGGTAGGTGGTTCAGGAAGGTCAGAGCTCTTATGGCTAAGACAAAGGCTTCTCTATATTGTGCACAATTTTTTGGGTATATAATATCAGGCACATGGAAAAGTATAGGGAATAGCTCAGGTAAAAGGGTACAAAAGTGAGCAAGGCCTTGTGAAAATGGATCAAAGATATTCTATGCAGTAAATCTTTGCTTAATGTGAGAGCTATTTGGGCTCTAAGGTTAGCAGTTACTACAGTGGAGTTCTGAGGGAGAATCAGCATTGAAGCTGTGGGCCTATCTTGTCTTCAGAGACGGCACAGTGTCACAGGCCACTGTAGGCCTTGACCTCGACCTTAGGCAGCTACACAGCAGTTGCTGGCTCTTCAGGCAAGTCACTTGGGCATGGGCAGACTCATAAGTTAATATAGAAAGACAGCTGATTAGTTCTAAAGCCTGCTCAGTGCCACCCCGGTTTGGTCCCTTGTCGCAAAGGGCTACTTGTTGTAGCTCCCTCTACCATGTTCTTCCCAGACTGCTGCTGCATAGTGAGATGGAGGTGCATTGCATACAGCGGTTGCCAGGCAGTTACGTGCGGTATACGTACTTCTCAACATCTCGTTCCTTAACAAGTACTGATCTCACTTTGTTCTATTATATGTAGCGAGAAACTATTAAGCTGCACTTTGATTTCATCCTTCTGATTCTGATTTCCATGTCCTTTCTGTGGGCAGGTGAAAAAAGTAAATGTGTAGAGACAAAAGGGAGAAAGCTGCTTCATTAGGCTGGTGAATGCTAGTGTGTCCAGTGCACACCTGCAGTCCCGCCATACTGGGAGGGTCATGAGTTTAGGGACATTCTCTTATTTCAAAGATCAGATTTGTGTGCTAGGAATCTCTTTTTGATTATTTGTTTTTACATGATTTCTTTTCTACTTGATGGCCTATAAAAGCCCACAGATAAATCCTTTTTCTCAGTGGGTATAATGCAGATTTTTTTGGTGCCAGCAGATATGCGCAGTTCTTGACCTGTGTTGTGTGCTCTGTGTCAAAAAAAAAAAAAAAAGACTTGTGAAGCTTGTCCTTGGTAAGCCTGTCCTGAGTAATAGAGGCTTGGGCCCTTGGGAGAGAGCAGCCAGCTACACCCGGAGTCTTCCAGCTGTACCTGGGAATCCAGCACATTAAATTGAGTATTTTAGATCAGACATTGGTATGTGTGTTACTAAAGTCCTGTGTGCTGTAGAAAGTGCGATAAAACTTACATATAACATATATAAAATAAAGTAGTTGTTTGTTTGTGATAACACATGACAAGTCCCTGACTTAGACCATATGAGCTGTTTCACAGATGAGAATGAACCTCACATTGGCTCTTTTTGTATGTTATGGTTTGAGTCTAGTAGTCCCCCCAAAGCCTCATGCTGTCATTGGTTAGCTTCTGGAGTTTGTGATTGATTGTTGTGGGTGTGGATGCTGCCCTGCCCTGGGGCAGGTAATTTGTATTACAGTGTAGGGAGGAGAGAGAGGCTAGCTAGCTGCCTGAACTGTTGCCACTCCCTTTGCTCTCTTGCTGTTTACGACTGCCAGAAAAGGTTGTTCTCTGAGCTGTGCCACTGTGCCTTGGAGCCAGCTGAGTATGGACTAAAACCTCCACTGACTGTGAGCTAAATAAACCTTTCCTTCTTTGGGTGTCAGGTATTTGCTCCAGCAATGAGAGAAAAGTAACTGAGACACTGCCTTACGTTGTGAAGTTGTGCAACTCAAATATTTGTAATTTGGGGACTTAGTGTATTTGTTTCAAAGGTGTTTAAGACTCACTTTGTCAGACTTACAAATGAATCTTGACTCAAGAAATGTTTTCCCAGAAAGAAACACATTTGTAAGTGAGGACTTACTGTGATTATAAAATAGTTCAATGAATTATTGAATTTCTACTTAGTTCTGGAGCAGGAAGTATGGACAGTCTTAGTCTTTGCCCTTAAGGTGTTCCTAGTCTTGAAAGGGAAAAGATTAAAGTAGCATGCTAAGTTTATAAAAAGATACTAGTCATCACCAAGTTCCCCAAGCCTGGCTGGAACTTTAGGTCCTCCTGCCTCAGCCTCCCAGGGTGCAAGGATTATGGATATATGGTGCCATTCTTGGCTTGATTCCATTTTGATTCAGGTTTCTGGCTTCGTAAGCTGCTCTTTTGTTCAGAGTATCTACTCATAATTTCTACATCCAGCCCTAACTTTTATCTGGTAACTGAGGTGCCAACATATGATACGAGTGCAGTACAGGTGTCTTGGTGTCTGTGGAGTGACAGCCTGTGGCTCATTCCATAGAGGTCAGAGGTGTGCAGATGTGCAGGGAAACTTGAGCGGTGTCACATGGCTGCTTACCAGAGCTGCAAGTGCCTGTTTGTCTTGCCAGTTTTACAGATGGATCCGGTCTCTGACAAACTCAGAGCTGCAGCCCCTTCTTCCCCTGGGCTGGCTGGGGCAGAGCACTGCATCTCCTGTGGCCTCGGAACGAGTGGGCAGCCCTGTCTGCCTGTAGGAGGCCATGGGAGTGCATTCAGGACCTTGTCAGGTGGCAGGAAGCCCTCGACTCTGCTGGAATAGTGAACTTGGCTCATCTGGAGTGTTCTTTGTGCACTTTGCTGCTTTATTAGTTTTTATAATATGTACCGTGTGATTGAGTATTTTCTCTGTAAAACCTAATGATTAAAGATGGCTATGGGGGTGCTTGTCCTGACTTACTTCTGTCCAGTTTGGGGTTGATTAAATACCTTGGCTTTCATTGTCAGTATGAAAACCCATCTGGCTAGAAATCTGTGAGTGATAAATTTTGTTCATGTCTTGAGTAGAGTAAAATCACTACATGATTTTAATTTTAGATGTTTCCCATATGTTTGTATTTTTACATTTCACATTTGGCCTCCATTTTTCTGTGACGTTTATTACTTAAAGAAAACTACTTGTGTTTCCTTTTTGTATTTTCTTTTTGTGTATAGTAGGTGTGACCCTAATTTTGTTAGAGGGTCTATCAGTGAAGGGTAAAGTGGGAGGATGGCAGGTTACGGATTCATCTAGATGGAGTCCATAGCTGTCTTGACAGTTTTGTTAACTGTGAGCTCTTGGAGGACTGGTGCGGAAAGTATCTTACCCATCGGCTCCATGGGAGACACTGGTAAATATTGTGTGGAGTGAACAAGCATGGGAAGTGTTGGTTCTGGCTGTTGGCAGCAGAGACTTCATTATATTTGGATTCTGGTGGTTACAGACATTCAGCAAGTCTAGTCTTTCAGTCTGGAGTAAACACTGCTGTAACCACATGGTCCTCCTCTGGGGGCCTGCGGCACATGCTGAGCAACTTGGGCATGTGCCTCTTGGCAGATGTGGCGGTGGGGTATGTTGGGGCAGAAGGCATGATTCCTTTCCTCAGTGTTTTCATTTATTTGTTTATTTATTTTTTAAAGAGAATACAAATTAGAATTAAAACAAAAAATTACAAGTAATACAAGTTTTCACATAACAAAGTAATATGAATTTCACAGTATTTGTTGTACTCCATAGTGTTGTCTTCCAACCTCAATGCTTTCTTAAGGGTCACAATGTGCTACTTACAAGAGAGAAAACATAATAGACTTGTTTAGTAACAGATGATTTTCTCCTGAATTTGGAAAGAGAAGTCTTACTTTTCTCACCTGGCAGCACTCTTGGCTGGGTCCAGGAGGGCTGTCAGTCATGGACACACAACACTCTTCCCTCTCTGTACTAGCCAAGTGCTTTGCTCTGGAATGCCCCTGAGTATGCACCTTGGCGGGCTTCCTAACTGATGAAGACAGCACACTTTGCTTTCTCTAGATGATTGTCCTTCAGTTTGTTCCTCAGGATCCTGTGGGACATTTCAGTGTGATCTACATGTCTTATGCAAGCCTTCATCATTGTTCTGTCGTGGTTGGAGAGAAGTCAGGCTTAGGATTGCCCACACTGCCCGTGTACTCCAGAACAGAAGCAGGGGGTTCCCTGGGTACCATGGATGCTCACGGTCCACATAGGGTCAGTCAGTGGCCTCAAAAATTAATTTGAAAGAATCCCAAGAATGATCAAGTAAGAAACCAGTTCAGTTGATTATTTTCTGTAACATATACCTTATTGGATTCTATTTCTTTGAAACTTCATCATCTGTTTTTGGTGTGTAAACCAGAATGTCTCATTTTCCCTTTGGCAGGTAAATTGCCTTTCATTGAAACCTTTTTTTCTGATAAAGTTTAATATGTCTCTGTTCTTGGAGCCAGTACTGTGTGAGGTATAGTAGTAGAGATCAGGAAGTTCTTTTAGTCTATGGGAAGAAATGGATTTTCTGATGTTCTAAAGCATGAGCTGCTAATAAATTGATATAAAATATGTACACTTTTTGCATTAAATGACAGGGTACATTTTGGTTGACTTGTTTAGCAACACATTTGTAATGTAATTCTTAGGGCCAGTGAGATAGCTCAGTGGACTAAGTGCCTGCTTAGGCTGCAAGCACAGGAACTGTGGTTTGATTCCCCGCACCACATGCTGTGCTGGCCCTGCCCCTGGGTGCACTGAGCCTGCCGCTAAGTGTGGGCATGGTGGTGCATGCCTGTAATCCCAGTGCTGGGAAGGCTGAAAGCAGGAGGATCACTACGTGTCTGAGCTGTGTAGGTGAGACCCTGTACCAAATACATTAAAAAAAAAAAGTATTTCTTTTTATAGCATGTTAAATATTTTTAGTTGGCAGTGATTGTACATATGTATAGGATGCATATGGTACAGTATGATACTTTAGTACATGTGTACAGTGTGTAGTCATCTAATTTGGGTGATTAGCCTATCCCAGACCTCTGAATAATTGTCACTTGTTTGTGTTGCAAACCTTTGAACTCTTATCTTGGAGTTCTTTATAAAATATGCAGTAAGTTGTTGCAAAGTACAGTCACCTTTTTGGTGACCCTTTTTTCTGTTTTGCTTTGATTTTTAAGGGTTAAGATTTCAATTAAATATCTAAGTGTTTATTTACTGGTCCTATCTCATACTGTTGCAGCTCTGGAGATTAAGTAAGAGATGTTAAGCCCAGGGGTGTCTGGCAGCGGCTTCACCTCAATTGTTTTACAGAATTGGAGAGATACTGTCACTTATTTGTTTTTCTTAAAGGTGACTGTGACTCTATGTTGTACAAGATTAGAATGTAAATGAATTCAATTTGAAGAGTGTGTATTATGTGTTTTGGTAGACACTTCTTAGACATAGAAAGTTAAAGCTGGAAGGTGAAATGGAATTTGGTGCATTCAGGCCTGTGAAAACCAGGGTTGCAGGGGTTGCTCATTGTGTGTGTGTGTTTGTGTGTTTGTGTGTGTGTGTGTGTTTCTGCAGAATACTTCCTCCATCTTGCTTTCTTTGTATCAGTGATATACTGGTGAATTTTTTGTTCTTGTGTGTGCTGTTTTCTTCCTAAAATTGAATTGTAATCCCTGCTCCATGAAAATTGTGTGAAAATAGTTGCTTTTCCAGACAGGAATACTGAGGAAGAGTTCCATTAGTTGTATGGTAGAGATAAAGGAAATGAATCATCTCTATGTCCTGTTATTTTAAAAATTCCATAGCTCATCCTTTTTTTCTTTTTATATTTTAAAGAGAATATAATAATTGATAAGACATTAGAAACAGTACATATTTAGAAGAACAAGATGAGATGAAGTATTCAACCAGTATTCAACCATGGTTTTTGTTTTTATTTTTACTCTTTAAAATTAAAAAAAATTCCATCTCTTGATGATTTTGCAGTTTTCTTATTTAGCTGACCCAGGAAGTAATTGCATATTTTCATATTTAGCCAGGCTATGATGACCTTAATCCAAATTGGAGACTCTCTACTGAGAAGAGAAAAAAAATAAAAGGTGAGTTGTAAGAAATAGGATTATTAAAAACATAAGGAACTACTCATTGTGTAAGGTGTGCTATAAATGGTGTGAAAAATCTGAAGATACTTTCACTTCAAATTGGAAGAAGAGGGGCTGGGGAGTAAGCACTTGCCTGGCAAGCACAAGGGTTTTAGTTCAATCCCCGGTTCCAGAAAAAAAACCAAAACCCTAAAATTGGAAGAAGACAGCTGCAGAACAAGGGATAGAGCCAGAGTTCTGGTTTTAGGGCTTTCCTGAGGCTGAGGCAGACCCCATGGGCCAGAGTCAGGTGGCACATGGCATCCAGAACTCAGGCACTTGCCCAGAAGAGTCAGCTGCCAGAGTGGCATTGCAGGAGACCTGCTGCAGCTCTCTCTGTGTGGGAGGAGGTCAGGGTTAGGCTGATTTTTTTTTTTTTTGTATTTTAGGGAAGGGTCTATAGGGTGTTCGGGGTCTCACTACGAGATCGGACTCGTAGTGATCTGCCTGTTTATAGCCTCCTAAGAGCTGGGATTACAGGTGCATGCCACAACACGCAATCTCAGTTGCTAGCTCAGTGCGTCCTGGGGGCAGAGCCGGCAAGGCAGGCCTGGGGATCAAACCCCAAAGATCAAAGCCCTGGCCCCTGTGCCTGCTTACAGGCCCTTTAATCTGCTGAGCTATTTGGCTGGCCCAGGGTTTTTAAAAGTACATCTCCATATGTGAAGTAACTTACTTTCAAAATGCACGCATTTTACTTTTATAAACAGGAAAAACAAAGATTTATATTTAAAGTAATTGTTTAATTAGGTAAAACCAATAAATAAAAACAAGTGTTACAAAGGGTTATTTTGAGTTGTTTAATTTTTTGTTTTTGAAGGATTTTTTTTTCTGTCTCTCCCCTTCTTTCCCCTTTCTCTTTTGGTGCTAGGGATCAGATCCCAGCCATGTGCATGCTAGGAAGTCTCTTCATTGCTGAGCTGCACCTTCAGCCCCAGGATCATGTTATTTTAGGTGAACCTATCAAATTTAAATTTTTGAGTTTTTAGGTGCCTCCCATAAAATCAAAGGTAGTCACAAATTTCAGAATACATACTATACTTTTAAATTTACATTTAAAAGTACTAGAAATATTGACTACTGTCATGTATATCAGGTTGCATACTTTGAATTGTCCTTTATTAATGTTCTAAAATATTCAGAAAGGGCTGGGGAGATGGCTTAGTGGAATAAGTGCTTCCCTGGCAAGTGCAAGGGCCTGAGTTCAATCCCCGATTCTGGAAAAAAAAAAAAAATTCAGAAAGACTTTTGAGGAAAAGTAGTAATTTTTCAAAGTAGAAGCTTGAATGTGATTTAGATGGCTCTCCTCTTCTTACTTTCAGGATATAAGCCCCAGGAACATTAACATGTTCTTCTTT
>NW_004524727.1:5963229-5977483 GCF_000260255.1 Octodon degus | reverse complement strand
TTTTTATTAACATGTTCTTGAAAGTTCATATTTGTATAAATTGACTCTGGCTTCCTTTGGGAGGGAATGATGTTATGGGCTTTGTTTTTATTAAAATAATGAGTTATTTTCATGGTGCTGAGCTACAGTACAAAAATATATTTCTTCTTAGTTTAAGTATGTTTTAAAATTTATGGCTTATTACATGCATCACCTGCAAACCTTTATGTATCCTTTGTGGTACAGCTAAGGTTAAAAGCAAGAACAGTAAAATTATAAATTTTTGTACTGAATATTATAGCATTTCCCATTGAATTTTTCAGCTGCATGAACTATAATTCATTTTAATCTCTAAAAATTCTGTATTGGCCTTGAGTAGCTTCCCTCTGGAAGTTAAATGTTTGGGAGGAAATGAGTGCTGGCAGTTTTTATGTAGCTGTCTTTTATTTTTTTAAAAGGTATAATTCTGTTAGTATTTGTCTGAAGGTGATAGATGTTCAGTTTCTAAAAACTTTTCTAACTTTTGTGTATGTGCACTTCATATACACCTAGTTTTAACTTACAAAGTCAAAAACAGTGACACATGTATTCCCTAAATACTTTAGTTAATTAATTAAATAATTTTTGAGAAGAGGAACTCTATGTTTGTGTTCTGAGAGCTTTGGATTTTGACTTACTAATTGCTGGTACTTGGATGTTCTTTGAGTGAATTCCTGTGCCATTTCGTGCCTGTTCCCTGAATAAAAATTTGAGTGATGGCTTTCGTTTTATTTTTTCCCATTATTTTAGGTATCTGTAGAGCCCAGATTATGGCGTGAATTTGGACTGCTAAGTTTATTGTATGAAATCCTCTGTGTTTAAGCCATCAATCTTTCTCCCCTTTAGATAAAGAGTCCTTTTACTCGCTGATAGATGTCAGTTGGTGGGCAGACGGTGCTGTGACTTTGGCTCGGTGCTCTGGGGCTTTAACTGTTTCCTCCGTGAAAACCTTGAAGAATTTATTGGGAAGATCCTGTGAGTGGTTTGAACCGTCGCCCCAAGTCACTGCTGCCCATGATGGGGGATTTTTAAGTCTGGAGGTAAGGCTTTCTCCTTGTTTAAGGGTAGACATGCATCTCGACCAAACTCTTAGTAGCTAGCTTCTTAGTTGTCTCATGATCTGATATTGTCTTTATAAACAAAAATCTCTGGTTGGAATCAGACATCTGGTGTAACATAAAAAGAAAAATGTCATTGTTTGGTAGTTTTTTTTTTTTAAATTGCATTTTAAGAGAACGAAGAAAAAGCATTTCTTCTTACTGAAATGGTCGATTTCCCCTAAATTAGTCATCTTAAAGTGTGAACTTGTGTGCCCATTTCAGACATTGTCTTCTGTTTAACTTATTTCCTTCAACTGGAATACTAAAGATTTTTGGTTCTTATAGGAAGAAAACTTGTTTATTGTGACAGAAGACTTGAAAATAGAGTTTAGCTTTTTAGTTATGCTTTGGTCATTTAAAATTCTTGCCTTTGAAGAATAAAATACTCAGTAGCTTTTACTTCAGCAACGTAGACTAATACTTTTTAAAGTTTGTCACTGTGTCTAGAGATGTTCTTTAAGAGAAACATGGCTTAGCATGTTAAGCTGACCCTATTAATCCTGGCATGAAAGTTATCTCCAGCAGTCAGGCGTTCAGACTGGTAGAAATTGGTGAAGCTGTTAGACTTTTAAAATGGAATGTAGGAGGACTCTTGGAAAAGCAAATAAATACTTTCACGTCCATTCTCTAATAGGCGAAAAGCACCATCTTATTTTTCTACAGCATACAGCACTATTGAAGGTAAAACAAATTCACATTCTGTGCTCCTTTGTTTAGAATATCACAGGCAGTATTTGCAGCTGCTTTTAGTCTTTGATTCTGCTGGTAATGACAGAATGACATTACTGACAGCTGCTTTTAGTCTTTGATTCTGCTGGCATGGAGCTGCTAATAGGTGCTTTCTGGAGCCCTGGATGAGCATTTTTCACAGGATTCCTTCAGTTTCCAGCCTGAGTCGCTGTCATGAGTCAAAGCAGAGTGGAAATAAAAATGCTGGTTTCATTAACACTGAGAGGTTGACTTAGCTCCTCACTGTATTTCACATCTTCTTTTTCCATCCAGTGTGAGATTAAACTCGCCCCCAAACGCTCTCGTTTGGAGGTGCGAGCAGGAGAGGAGGATGACGGAGAAGAGGATTCTGACTCTGATCACGAAACGTCAGCCAAGGCACGCTACTTTGGTTACGTAAAGCAGGGCCTTTACTTGGTGACAGAGATGGAGCGATTTGCCCCTCCGCGGAAGCGGCCTCGGACCATTACCAAGAACTACCGCCTTGTGAGCCTGCGCTCCACGACCCCAGAGGAGCTCTTCCAGCGGAAGGTGAGGGCACCGCCTGTGCTGGAAGATGGCAGTTTCTTCACTAGAGGAAGGGCTGGGGATGGTGGGTCACTAGCGTGCTGGGTCACTGCTGTGCTAGAGACCAGTGTTATAAAGCTTTTGAAATTGGTGCCAGTGTTTTCACCTGAATAATCGAAACAGGGTCAAGGAAGAATTCGTGCTGGCAGATTACCTGCTTTGGGATTTAGCCTGGCTCTTTGCCACCTGTCTGTGCTTTGATGCTTCCCTTACCTGTGTTTGGCACAGCAGCCTGCTCAGATCCAGATGGTGAGTGCAGGCCTGCTGCCTAGTCAGGAGCTTGCTTGTCCCTCTGTGTGCCCATCCACTGTGCCATTCCTGTGGGCTGGGGGACAAGCCCAGGACTTCTGGCTTGTGGCATTGCTAGCACTGGTTTTGCCATTATTTGACTCTAAGCAAGAGCTATTTCCATGTGACCCTTGTCTTTCTGACTGTTGAATGGCCACTGATTTCATCTGCTCCTCACAGTGTACCCAGGAGTTCACGAATGCCATGTGTCCACAGCTTGTCCTCAGCTGTCCTGTTGTGGATGGCCCTGTGGGTAATTGAGCTGTGTAACACTCCTGTGCATTTCCTTGTCTAAAGATTGAAAGTGAAGAATATGAGGAAGCCTTGTCTTTGGCTCACACCTATGGCCTGGATACGGACCTTGTCTACCAGAGGCAGTGGAGGAAGTCGGCCGTCAACATTGCCTCCATTCAGAATTACCTGGTAATGTGGCGTCTTTTGGCTTGGGTTTCACTTAAGCATTCTGCCGTGAGGGTTTTTCCACAGGTGCCAGAGATTATCTCACTCTGGAATTTGGCTTGTCAGGAGCTAGTTGCTCTGTAGTGGGACTTTGCTGCCAAAACTGTTTGAATGATAGTCACTGATAGACTGAGAATGGCCCAGTCCACTCCCTGTCGCTCCAGGCACTTGCTGCATCCACACTAGGCAAAATCTACTCAGGAGCCTTAGGGACAGTCTCCTTGGTGAGGTCTCTTTGTGACCTTTGAAGGGGTGGAAAGAGCTCTGAGGAAACCCTTGAGCGAAGGAACTTGCCCCTGGAGGGCTTGCACAGGAGGGGAGGCCTCCTCCCCTCAGCTGAGCCTCACCCAGGAAGCAGTTGCAGCACAGCAAGTGTTAGAGAAGATCCAGGTCATCTCTAACGAGGTCCTGGCCACACATGCCCAGGTTGATAGTCAGAGCTGGCAGGGCTAGTGAGGTGCCTCCTGCTAGGGTGCTGTGAGTGGAGCTTGTGGCTGAGAAAATCCCAGGGGTGGCAGCAGGAACCCAGCCACAGCTCAGCTATCAGTCCTCAGGATCTGTAGCCAGGGCCAGCAGGAAGAACCCTCCTCACTGGCCAACGTGATCCTGTGGCTCAGTGGGAAGTGTGGCTATGGGAAGAAAAGTAGATGCTACTGTATGTGTGTGTGTGTACATCTTGTGGCTACTGTGGGTGTGTCCCCAGGCCACTGTGTGTGCATGTGGGTGTCCCTGGGCCTTGCTGCCTGTGTGCCAGGGGAGCAAGAAGAAACCAGTCAGGACTGGAACACTTTGTAGCAGCCACAGTGCCCTCTGTTGACAGCACTGGGTCCCTGTCAGCTGCAGATGAAAAATGTTTTGTGGCTGCTTGGAGGGAGGGGCGCTGGGAACTGAGAAGTGACAGAATAGATAAGCTGCATACCAAACTTGGAAGGACTCCTTTTTACTTAAATCCCACACTGAGGTCCTTCTGGCCGCAGGCCTTCCTTGTTAAAGTTGTCACATAGCCTTGACTGTGTTAGGGTTTCTGTCACATGGAGATCAAAAAAATGGAGCTCCATTGCAGGTTGGCGAGTCCACTCCAAGGTGAAGGCCTGTTTGGTGTCATATTCCAGGTCTGTAGATGAGCTCCTTGGCCCTGTGTCGTGTGTGGCGGTGTCCCAGCTACTCTTGTCTCATTGCCGGGACAAATACCCAACACTCAAAATGAAAGAAGGAAAGGTTTATTTAGCTCACAGTTACTAGAGGTTTCAGTCCATACTCTGCTGGCTCCACAGCAGAGTGGCACATGGCAGAGAGCAACCTTCCATGGTGGTGGCAGAGAGCAAATGGGAGGAGTAGCGGCAGCAGTGGCCACAGAGAGCACGTCTGTCTCCCTTAAGTTGTGTTCAGGCTACTGCCCCAGGATGGGTGTAGCGCTCACACCCATAATCCCAGCAGCTCTCACACCCATAGTCCCAGTGGATCTTGAGTTAATCACAAACTCTAGAAGTCCACCCCATGACTGCCTGAGGCTTTGGGGGAACAACTAGACACAAACCATAACAGGTGGGTAGCAGATTGAAGCCGTACCCTCTTCATAGTCTTCCAGTACTGTCACAAGAGTGTAGCCCATGACCAAGTTTCCCAAGGCCTGCACTCTGAAGACAACCACATCCACATTGGGCTCATGCTTGGACACAGGATCTTGGGTTGACAGTCCCTGCCATTCTGGGTGCCCTGAGTCTTGACTTTGTAAGGACTCAGGAGACTCAGTGCTCCCTTAGGGGCTTGTGCCTTCTGACCTGCCATTTAGGAAGCCAAATGCCAGTGCCTTTGCCGGAAGGAAGAGCCTAGGACATGCTGGCACAGTTCTTGATGGTTGTAGTCCTTAACTTTTAGGAAGTTTATGTTCATGAGTGTCTTAGTTACTTTTCTCTTGTTGCTGGGACACATATCTGACACCCACAATGAAGGAAGACAAGGTTTATTTAGCTCACAGTTACTGGAGGTTTCAGCCCATATTCAGCTGGCTCCAAGGCAGAGCAGCACATGGCAGAGGGCAGCCATTCGTGGCAGTGGCAGCAAAGAGCAAGAGCACAAGGGAGAGGTAGCAGCCGCTCAAGCAGCTGGCTTCTCTTCCCACCTTACGTTGTAATGCAAATTACCTGCCCC
The DNA here is from genome assembly GCF_000260255.1 of Octodon degus. Classification (NCBI taxonomy): domain Eukaryota; kingdom Metazoa; phylum Chordata; class Mammalia; order Rodentia; family Octodontidae; genus Octodon; species Octodon degus. The sequence goes on along the minus strand of NW_004524727.1, from coordinate 5,972,171 downwards.
AGGGCAGGTGCAGCATCCACACCCACAGTAATCAATCACAAACTCCAGAAGCCGCCTCAAGACTGCTTGAGGCTCTGGGGGGACACCTATACACAAACCATAACAATGAGTAATTAAGCAAAACCATGATCAAAAAGGTTGTAAAAAGTTGATGATTCACTCAGGTAGGTGGTCAGTTGTTGCTTAATGCCAGAGAAGAGAAAGCATGGAGGCAGTGGAAAGGGGGAAGACAGACGGCTTGTATTTGCTTCAAAATTCAAACATGAAACCTGCATTATGTTATTGGTGTGTTAGGTTTAAGACAGTGAGCTCCTAAGTGCATCTTCTCACTTCGTGCATTTTCTGAAAGAGTGAAGGACAGTTTGGGCTTCCGAAGGGGCTGAGAGCCACCAGGAGAGGCAAGACAAGAAAAATTTTATGGGGGACACATTTAATTCAGTGAAATAAGTAGGCAGTTAGGAATAAGAGCACCAGGCTAGTGATTGCCCAGACTGATGGGAGAGCTGCAGTTGTGGCCTTCACCATGAGAAATGGAAAATCTCAAGGGCACAGACTTCACGCTTAGAAGGCACAGAACCGTGCACAGAGATTTCAGGCACCCTAGAAGGGCCCAATAAAGAAGTGCTCACTGTGGGCCCGGAGAGTGGAAGGGGAACTTTGTGTAGGGCAGGTGCTCAGACACGAAGCTGAGATTTGGAGTGGGGCCTTCTGCAGAGGAGGAGAGGAAGGACCCCATCAACTGTCTACCACGTTCAGCGAGTTTGTTCTCCAAGGAATTGAGGGTACACTTGGAATCGGGAGCCTTACACTGCCCCTCACCCCCGTGTTCCCTCATTCTTGGAACCCTCCCCATCCTTTCTTTCTTTTTTTTTTTTTTTTGGTACTGGGAATCAAACTAAGGACCTTACTCTTCAGGCAGGGGCTGTGCCACTGAGTTTTTTTTTTTTTCCCCCGGAACCGGGGATTGAACTCAGGCCCTTGCGCTTTTCAGGGAAGCACTTATTCCACTGAGCCATCTCCCCGGCTCCCCATCTTTTCAGAGAGCTAATGTACATTCACTGATCCTTTGTATTATTTTTTAAATCTCAATTTCATTCATTTCTACTCTGGTTTTTATTACTTTTTTTCTATTAGTCTCAGATTTGGATTATTGTTTTTCAAGAACCTTGAGACACATCATTAGACTGTTTATTTGGGATTGCTCTATTCTGTTTAAATGTGCATTCACAAAAGGCATTCTTAAGAACAAAGGGCTAGGTGTGGTGGCACCTGCCTATAATCCCAATGCGGGGGAGGCTGACACAAGGCAACTGCCATGAGTTTGAGGCCAGTTTAAACTGCACAAAGAGACTGTCTCAAAACCTAAGCAAACAAATCGCTTCCCCCCACCAAAAAAAAAAAAAAAACAAAAAAAAAAAACAAGACAAAACCAAGGGGACAGATTTAGAGACAGAGTGCAGGACTTCTGTGTCAGCCACAAAACTGTCATGTGCTATAACCTCTTGTGTGGTACAGGCCTGGCACGTGGTAGGAGCCCAGTAAATGTTTCATTGCAGATGAGCTCTGCTTGAACAGACCATTGGCTGGGGCTTGGGCAGATGTTAGCATCTTCTGACAGCACTGTCCTCTGGACAGCTGTTGTCAGGTGCTGCAGGATGCCATGGTGCTTCAGGACTTCTGCTTTCATTTTCCTTTCATCCAGAGTAAAATAAAGAAGCGATCCTGGGTGCTCCACGAGTGTTTGGAGCGAGTTCCTGAAAACGTGGAGGCAGCCCGTGAGTTGCTGCAGTACGGCTTAAAAGGCACTGATTTGGAGGCGTTGCTGTCCCTGGGGAGTGGCTTGGATAGCGGCAGGTAGGTGACAGGCTGTAGCCAAGAGGCCAGTGAGGGTGCTTGTGAGCTTCAAGCTGGGACACAGCCTTTTGAGATCTTAGGGAACAGATTTCTTCCCTTTCTGCTTTGAGTGTTTGCATACAGACTGGGCGCTGGGGAGACAGGTTCTGCCCTCATTGGGGGAAGTGGGGTAGTTTTATATCTGGGCTTAGGGTACTAAACAGACATATCCTGTTGCCATGGATGCCACAGGTTGGCCTGTGTTCTGTCTCTCTTGGAGGTGCTCAGTGATTTAGTCGTATGTCCTACAAAAGCACCTCTGAGCAGCAGTACCTCCTGTGGCTGTTGGTGATAGTAGTGGTAGTACAACGATCCAAAGAGAGCCAGCCTGGCAGCAGCAGTCCTGAATGTCAGCAGCCACGAATGGCTTCTGGAAGGCCAACATCTGCCAGCATTTTAGTATTGTAAATGGAAACGATTGAATTGTGAGCTCTGTGGGCAGCACTTTCCACTCTGCTGTCATATATTGGTTGATGACAACCCCTTGTGTTTTCCTTAATAGTTGCATTTTCTTGATTTACAAGTCATTATGGGTGACTTTTTCCTATCTATACTGTGGATTTAATGATGGCTCATTTTTGCATACAATAGGAAAAAAACTTTAAATGATTAGCTAGAAATTCATTTAACTGTTAGTTTTACAATTAGCTCGTAAAAAATTAGCTAGAAAGTTAGCATTTAATCAGCCAAAATAGGAGAAAGCAACTTTTCATGAAATTAAAAAACAGCAGAGCAGATTTGAGTTTTCTTTTACTGTCGCAGATTTACCTTGCCTGGTGACGTGGACATTGACGCCATGTCCTATGAGGAGCTGTCGCCCCGTGAGGAGGGCCCTGCCTGGAAGCGAAAGGAGAAGGTGCTCCGGGAGAGATCTAAACTACTTAAACTCGTGAACTTCTCTGAGTAAGCAATCTGTCCCAGCTAATTTGGCAATTTCCCTAACATGATTCGTGGTTTATGTGACTGGCTTCAGAACCTAAAATGCGTGCAGTATTGTTTTACGCTGGTGTCTCTGTCCTCCGAAGACTTGTGGGCTCTGAGGACTAGTAACCGTTTTTCCTCTGATTTAACCCCTAGAGAAATGTACTTCTCTGTAAATGTAAGTGGCCTAATACAGGTTATTCAACAGGTTGAACCTGGAACAGAAGGAGCTTTGCCGGTGTAGACTGAAATTACTGACTTACTTAGATCGACTTGCAACATACAAGGTGAGGAGTGGTTTTAACCAAAAGCACTTTTATTTGGTCTGTTATCATGAATGCTGTGGCTGCTCTAATATCTTTTGTTTTGGTCTTTAATGCTGTTTACATGGGAAAAATTAATTTTTTACAAAAACAAGTTCTCTTGGTACTAATTATAAAAATTTGAGATTGAAATGCCAGAAGTTATTTTGTAAGGTTAGGGATTAAAAAGGCTTTAGCTATTGAAGTGCATCTATATTCTTAGACTTTTAATTCTTTCCATTTTTTTGGTTTTTTTTTTTTGAGACAGGTTCTTACCATGCAGTTCAGCCTGGCCTTGAGCTCACTTTGTAGCCCAGGCTGGTCTTGAACTCACAACAATCTTCCTGCCTCAGCTTCCTAAGTGCAGGGATGACAGAATGCGCCATCATGCCCCATTTGCCTTTCTTTCTTATTTTTTACTTTAAGTTATTAGCACCCCGATGTCTCCAGTACTAACTTTGTACACAGTGGGTTTAGTAGTCTTCCCTGATAGTTTTACATGTTCTGTCCCATGGCTGAGCGCAAGCTAGGCTTTCAGATGATGATGTAGCTGGGGAAGGAGGACACCAGCGGTCTGGAAAATCTGAAAGCATTGTGCGGGAGTTTGTAAAACAGACTGAAGGCCCTTTCGCCTTGTGACCTGCATCGGTGGCAGATCCGCGGGGAGATCGCGGCGACCCCGGAAGCCGAAGATGAACTGGGACATGAACTCGGGCGCTTGCACTTGCTAGGGAAGCGCTTATTCCATTGAGCCATCTCCCCAGCCCTTGTTGCCCTACTCTTCTGGGAATGGTAACATGTACTCTGAGCAATCATGTGTTGGAAGTTTGCAACTTTGTTTTCTTTTCACAAGGACTCAGGCCTAAGAGCTGCCTTCAGTCCAGAGACTGCACTTGGACTTGAGCAGGCTGAAGCTGGAACTGTTGACATTCAGAGACATGGCCATTGATTTCTCTCTGGAGGAATGGGAAGACCTGGACTCTGCTCAGCAGAATTTGTGTAGGGATGTGATGTTAGAGACCTATGGAAATCTGGTCTCCCTGGGTCTTGCTGACTCTAAGCCATACATGATCACCTGTCTGGAGCAAAGCAGAGAGCCTTGGAATGTAAAGAAACAAGACTCAGTAGTAATCCATCCAGCTGTGTCTTTTCACTTTGCCCAAGATATTTCATTAGAAGTGGGTATAAAACATTCATTCCAAACTATGACAAAGGGAAGATACAGTATTTGTGGCCATGACAGCTTACACTTAAAAAAAGAATGGGAAAGTGTAGATACTGAGTGTGAAGGTCAGAATGCAAGTTAGAATGGATGTAACAAATTTGTTACAACTAAAGAAAGCAAAGACTTCACTGCCAGCAGAGATCAACAACATATGCTATCTCCAAAAACACCTGAATTTATGCCTGCTGCTTTAAAAGACCCTTGTGTTTTTGTAAGTAAACATTCACATCAAATTTTGAAACATGCCTTTTCCCTCAAAGGAAATTTGGAAAATCTAAGTATGAGACCATCTCATGCTTCAATTGATCAATTGAAAAATTTTAAATGTAGGATTGGATTAAATTTTCAAGCATTTGTTTTAGTGAACAATAGCTTTAAAGGTGAAGAACAAAATCTTAAATTTAATCAATTTAGTTCATTTATGAAAAGTTTGTTATTCTGCAATCAAAAAAAGGTCTTCCCTATACCAAGTTATACAATTTTCATAAATATGGAAAATTATTTACCCATCCATTACTGCATAATCAAACCCCAGTTATAGACATCTATAAATGTATGGAATGTGGCAAAGCTTTCAACTGTTCTTCAAACCTAACTTTACATAAGAGAATTCACAGTGGAGAGAACCCCTACAAATGTAGAGAATGTGGCAATGCCTTTAATAATCGTTCAGACCTTACTCAACATCGGACAAGTCATAACGGAGAGAAGCCATTCAAATGTGAAGAATGTGGCAAATCCTTTAAGTGTTGTTCACACCTTACTTGACATCAAAAAATTCATAGTGGAGAGAAGCCATACAAATGTGAAGAATGTGGCAAAGCATTTAATTGTTGTTCACACCTTACTCGACATCTGAGAATTCATACTGGGGAGAAACCCTACAGTTGTGAAGAGTGTGGCAAAGCCTTTAGACATGGTTCAAATCTTACTCAGCATCAGAGAATTCACACAGGTGAGAAGCCGTACAAATGTAAAGAGTGTGGCAGAACCTTTACCCACTGCTCAACTCTCAATCAACACCAGAGAATTCATAGTAGAGAGAACACTTACATATGTGAAGAATGTGGTAGAGCCTTTAATACATTCTCAAGCCTTTCTATACATCATAGAATTCATACTGGAGAAAAACCTTACAAGTGCCAGGATTGTGGCAAAGCCTTTAACTTTCGATCTGACCTTAATAGACATCTCAGAAATCATAATAGAGAGAAAGTACACAAATGTAAAGATTTTGGCAAAACCTTTAGTAACTGTCCAAATCTTACAAAGCACCAGAGAATGCAACTGGGTGAGAAGCCCTACAAATGTAAAGAGTGTGGAAAAGTTTTTAAATATTTTTCACACCTTACTCGGCACCACAGAGTCCACAGTGGAGAAAAACCATACAAATGTAAAGAATGTGGCAAAGCCTTTAATGAAAAGTCGAAGCTTTTTCAACACCAGAGAATTCACACAGGTGAGAACCCTTACAAATGTGTGCATTGTGGTAAAGGGTTTAATAATTGTTCAAGCCTTACTCAGCACCAGAGAATTCATACTGGAGAGAAGCCCTACAAATGTAAAGAACGTGGCAAAGCCTTTAACAGTTGTTCTCATCTTACTCGACATAAGAAAATTCATGAAAGGGAGAAACTTTGCTAATGAAAGAGTATGAGTCTTTATGTGTGGCTCAAACCTTACTCAACACTAGATGGTACATACTGCATGGAATACTTACAAATGTAAAGATTTTGGGAAAGACTAGTAACTGCACAAACCTTACTCAACAGAAACTGGAGGGTTCTCTTAACTGGAGAGAATCCTAGAAATTAAACAATGTAGCAAGGCCTTTAGTAGGAATTCAGTCCTTACTCAGCATAATACACTTTAAATTTTAGAAACAGTATATATGCTGTGAATTTGGAAAACTACAAAAAATATGCAATTCAGAACCTAAAAATATTTTAGTAAGAAAAAACTTTTACAAATGTATAGATATCAGCAGAACTTGTATGTATGGTTATAATATATGTAAGATGATTGTCACTGGAGAGAAATTGTAAATATAGGAAATATTGCATAAACTAATTTGCCCAGAATTTACTAGACATCATTAGTTGATGTAGTAGGGATAAATTCTCATCATTGTCAGAAAATAATGTAGGTAATACTTCCCTGAAGGGTTATAAATTTAAATGAATTCATGGTTTTTAAATTGCTTCACTTTTGAAAACTAGATGAAGAGCAACTCTCAAATAGATAATTGTATTAGTGGAATATGACTGCTTCTTACAAGTTTTAAACTTTTTCCTAAAGAATATAGAGTAGATCTTAAAAATATTCTCATAATTTTATTTATTCATTTATTTGTGGTACTGGGGATTGAACACAACTTTTGCAACCAACTATATCTGTGACTTGACTTGGAGGCAGGATTTCACTAAATTGCTAACTTGGCAAGGCTGTAATTTTGATCATCTTGCCTCGGCTCCTGAGTTTAACAGGATAATAGCTGGGCTTATTCCTGTAAGTTTTATTTTTATTTATTTCTCATACTTGTAATTACTGGGAAACTAATAGTTAAAGGGGTATAATAGTAAGCCTTAGTTTTTTTTTTTAATCTGAATTGCAGTTTATAAAACTTTATAATTGTTTTCCACATATTACCTACAAAGCATAGAAAAACTTTGGTATTCATTTACATTAACTGAAATGTAAAAACATTACAATCTGTTGGTAAGTTTTATATGTAATACAACTATAGAAATTCTAATTGTTGATGTAAACTTGTATGTTTGTCTATTGAAAAGGGGAGTATTAATACAAAAAATTATTCCAATTGTTATTTTACTACAAAACCAAAAATCTCACATGTTATGGAAAACCTGTGTTGTTTATGCTGAGCTCACTTATTTAAAATGCTATGTTATATTTGACAGTTACTTGTGCAAGATGTAGTGTAGCTTACTTGGTGAAATTTTGTCCCATTTAGGATTTTAAGTATGATTTTTATAATATTTAATGGTGTTCAGAAGTTAATTTGAAAATTAAATTCTCAATGAATATATTAAGTTAATTTTTATTTGATTGGCATAACTCCACTTATTCTATCTCAAAAAGCATATTTTAACTCATTTTTAATGTACTTCTTTTGATAAGTTACATCGTATAATTTAATGAATACCAAGATAATTTGTTCCAGTGAAAACTGGGGGATCTTAATAATTCATGGAATTATTTCAACATTTTCATAGAAAAAAGGAACAGAACAGAATAGGGAATATAAAGATTCTCCACAATTAGAAAATTATTAGTTATTACGAGTTTATTGATTGGTCTAAGAGAAGGAAATACCCATTGTGAATAAATGGTATTAATTTTCTATGTAAAAAGAAGACACTTATTCCAGTGCTACACAAATGATACTTTGTGAATTTAAGATTAGGATTTTTTTTTCTTTCCTAATCATATCCAGAATGTCATTGATTCTGAATTCATTTATGTTGTCTTGGTATAGTGTCCTCACTCCACATGCAGAATTCACATTTCTTCACACCTGATGCTTTTTCCTTGACATGAAGCAAGAATGTTTGAGGAAACCCCTATTGTTCTATGCTGTAGCTCCATTAATTTGCATATCCACAGCCAGCATATAGATCTTTCTACGTCAGCATCAACAGTTTTTGTGTTTTGCCTTATGCTAGTAGCTATCCTGTCTACACTTAAGTTGTATGTAATTAGGGTTTTCATGTGCATTTTTCTTGTGATATTGAGCAATTTTTGTGTGTTTTGAACATTTCTGTTTCCTTTTGAGAAATGCCTGTCTATATATTTTGACAATTTTAAATGGGATTTTGTTTTTATTTTTTGTCATTGAAAGTATTTGTACTTTGATACAGCTAATAATGCTATTAGGATGAATAAATAATGTAGTTAGAGTAAAAAAAAAACAAAAAAAAACTTTTCATAATCATATTTTTTATTCTCCAACTTTCCACTTCTGCCTTTTCTTTCACTTATTTTAAAGTGGATCCCAGAAAGCCTGTAATTTTACCCATGATCACTTGAGTATATATCTCTAACTCTTTGGGAGGTGTAATCTGGAGAAACAGTTCTAGGTGTGGATTTGAGTTTTGTCTCAAATGTATTAGTGTTTTTTAAAAAATCTTTTTATAGTAAAATCTTGGAAGCATTCTTTTATTTATTTTTAATTTTTAAATTTTTTCATTTGTGTATTTGGTACAGGGTCTCACTACGCAGCTCAGACTCGTAGGGATCCTCCTGTTTTCAGCCTTTGCAGTGCTGGGATTACAGGCGAGTGCCACCATGCCTGGACTCAGTCACTGGCTCAATGCACCCTGGGGGCAAGGCCAGCATGACATGTGGGACTGGGGATGGAACTCTGGTCCCTGTGCTTGCCAAAGCAGGTGCTTAGTCTGCTGAGCTATCTCGCCTGCCCCAAGCATTCTTCAGTGTATAGATAACAACCTGATAGCCTCTGATGTACTCCTTCTCAGCTTGAACCTTTTCATAATCATATTTTTTATTCTCCAACTTTCCACTTCTGCCTTTTCTTTCACTTATTTTAAAGTGGATCCCAGAAAGCCTGTAATTTTACC
>NW_004524727.1:5939536-5961974 GCF_000260255.1 Octodon degus | reverse complement strand
TTTTTATATCATTTGTATTGACTCCTTCCTTCTCATTGATGCCTGTTAGTCTCACATTGTTCATCTTTGCATCGTCTTGCAGGTATTGAATTATTTTTTCATGCATCCTAGTTGTTTTTAAGGGATCTTTTCTTACTTTTTCATTAGCTGCAATGGTGTCTTTCAGGTCAGAAAGTCTATTTTCACTTTCCCTCAAACAGTTTTGCCAGCTTGTGATTGAGGTTTTAATTTCCTGTATATCACTTTGAACCTGTTTCATAGATTCTGTTTCTTTCCTAAATTGTTTATTCAGGGGTTCCATCATTTTTATATTCTCCTCTATTTTTTTTATCAGTGTATTCTTTAGAAGCACTTAGTACTTCTTTGATTATAGTTACCACTACATTTTAGTTTCGAAATTATTTCTGATCTGATTTCTTCTATACCTTTCTGCAGTTGATTCTTCACTGTCAACACTATTATTTCACAGATATCTGGCGTGTGATTTCCAGTTTCCTCAGTGCTAGTGTCTTCTGCAGTTGTACTGGGTGGACTCGGGGCCTGAGACTGCATTTTGTTCCTTCTCTTTGTCATTTTGTACACCACTGTCTTCTGACCTTTGGTGTAGACCTTGGATAGAGTTATTACCTTAGCACCAGGTCCGGATCTATGAAGTTCAGATTCCTCCAGGTGGGTGTTGCTTGGATCTGGCTGCTGTGCTCCACTTCTTTCTGCTGCAGCCGTTAGAGTTGAACCCTTTGTGTCTTTCTGGCAAGATGTTCTGCTCCAGAATCAGCTGGGTGGATCTTGCCTCTAGCCTCTTTGCAGGGAGTTCTGCTGAAGGATTCCGTGCTGGGCCTGCGCTCTGGGTCTATTCAGGATCCCGCGGCCCTCAGTCGTCTCACTCACTTACTGAGGCCTGCGCTCTGGGTCTATTCAGGATCCCGCGGCCCTGGGTGGTCTCACTCACTCTCCGGGCCTGTGCTCTGGGTCTCAAGGTTCTTCTTTTTAAAAATTGTTTTAAACAGTTGTTTCATGTCCCTGATGGATTTTAGGGTACTTGGAGGGAAGGGAAAGGCAGGGGAAAACATGTGGTTCAGGGAGTTGCCAACACCTTCACAGTGTCCTCACACATACTGGGCACTCTGTAGATATTTGGAGGATGAACAGGTGGCTCAGTCTGTCTTTTACAGAAATCGATATTATGTAAAATTAACCTGAAGTTCTGAGGTAGTGGTGGTAGGTGCTGTATGACCTTGTATAGCTGGCACTTACTTGTTTCTACCAGGTGGTTGGAGTTTGTTGTCCTATTGTAATTATTTTCTATTGCCTATTTCGTTTATTTCTGGATTAAAAAAAAAATCAGTCCTTATCCATATGGCCCATTTTAAAATGATGGCAAGAATGCAATTGTAGTACTTTACTTAACAATTGATGATTGAAATTAATTAACTCGGACTTTATTTATAAGGCATAATCATAAAGGTTTTTAATATTTTCTTGTCATCCATATTTAAGTGTCTTTCATTAAATCTCTCTTTTCCCTTAGGAAATCCTAGGAGTGCCTCATGTCTCCGAACAGAGATATGATGCTGAGTTCTTTAAGACCTTCAGGAGGCAGAATATTGTTCTCTCAGCAAGAACTTATGCTCGGGTAATTTCTCTTTTGTAAACAGAACAATTACGATTATTAATGCTCTTGGAGCTTTGCAGTCAATGTTATTACCATGTACCATTGTACTATATGTACTAAGTTGTCATACTAAGAAATGTGGAGGAAATTTTAGAGATTTTATGCATGACTTAGAGTTTTAAAAATAAATAACTTTTGTAACAGATTGAAATTATATAAGCGAAGACAAAGTTGGGACTATTTCAAAGTATGCCATGTCAAAACTGCATAAAATGTAGGTTTTGGGTGTTGTTGCATAGGATTGCCCCTGTATTTCTGAGGTCCCTATTGCTCCTTATGCAGGAGAGTAATGTACGAGCCCTGGAGATCCTGCTTACGTACCACGGCTCCGACCTGCTTCCTCACCGCCTTGCGATTCTCTCCAACTTTCCGGAGACCACTTCCCCGCATGAGTATTCTGCACTGCTGCCTGAAGCTCGGTATGTGGCTCCGCTCACCCAGTTTTGCCTTCTTTGGAAGTTACAGAAAGTTTTTATTTCATGCCAAATATCTTAAATTAAAAAAGAAAAATGTGATGTAGTTAATTTTTCCCTCTGGTAATATAATTATTTTCAACATATTTTTAAAAATTATACTGAAGTGAAAATACATTTGCCTGTTTAGTAGGATCACTTTAACTTAATGGACAAAACCTATTTTCTTTTAAAAGCCTGATTTTCCTCTTACATGTTCAACATATACTGTTTTCTGGTCGGCAACAGTTGAATGAGGTCTGTTTGAGCTAGCTGTCTCTCTTAGAAATCGCACCTAGCTCCGATGGTACAGGGACCCAGGAGTGTCTGCATGCTGCAGCGCTCAGCAACCTTTTCTCTGATTGAAATTCCAGAGACACAAAGACAGATTGGAGAGTTGACACACTACTGCTATAGGACGAGTGCCCCTTTGTTCCATTTCAAGACTGCTTGCTGATTGGGCTGCAGCGCGTGACAGGCCATGTGGATGTCCTGGCCCAGTATTTCCCCTTGCAATTTTCTGGAGGCTGGAACATCAGCAAGGAGAATATATTTTCTCTTTTGCGTAACTGAGAGATGTGGAGCCTGTTTGTCCCGGGCCGAAGGGTGCTTGGGAGTAGAGAGGCGCGTGGAGCATACTACAGGTAGGCCAGTTAGGAAGTCGAGGCAGGTGACAAGAGTGGCAGCGTCCATCTGTGGGACAGCGAGTGCGCCCCTGCCGAATGTAGCCCCTTAGTAATTGTGTGGTTTGTCTTTTCTGACTTTGAGTTTGCTCTTCTTTAGAGTGAGTTGGCAGTTAGTTCCTCTCTTGCTTACTCATGTTGCATACCTTAGTGGCAGGTAAGTTGGTCAGTGTGAGATGGAACAGCTGGTAGGAGCTTGTGACAGTTGTGCGAGAAGTCGCTGTGCCAGCTCCAGCCCTGAGACACATGTGCTTAGGTGCTGGGTCGTCCGGCCCCCTCGCTCAGCGTGCTTCCCCCACCTGATACAGGTTTAGGCTTATGTGCTGATGTTGAACAATATACACAGAGTGATTGCCATGATCTGGCTTATATTTTTATCTGGTTTCAGAATCATTTTCTGTTATCCCTGCTCTTCTAGAAACCTGGATTTACAGAGGTTTAGAATATGCTAATGTATATATGTGAAGCCAGCATGGACCTTATGTTTGAGTGTTGTAGGTCAGTACTCTCTACATATATATTTTCTTATTTTGCATTATTTTTACTACTAAAAAACCTTTTCTGATAAAAGCAAAAATTATGAGATAATTTTTTCATTTTCACATAATTTTAGATCTTGTGATATGTAAATATATTTTCTAAGAACGTTTCAGAATAAAATTGCCTTGTTCTTTGCCTTCTTACAAAATAGATCTAATTTGAATAGAGATGACTTTGTCAGCTAAATCGCTAGTCTACAGAAAAGGACTACTACTGCCTGTCAAAGTGTTTTTCAAAGATATTTTCTCCTTAGATTAAAATGCATTCATGTTTATTGTTTTCTGATGATTGCTTGAGCATTGGATTTTAACCTCAAATTTCAGAATTGGTTAGGAAATAGCTTCCCAGTGTCTTATGCTGTGCTGTCTTTGGATGCCCTGTAGTTCCTACAGGTACCTTCCTTGGGGAGCTGTTTAAATTATAATAAGCATTTCAGTTATACTGTCTCACAGCAGAGTGTGTTACAAGATGAATCTGTTAAATCATTGTTTCAGGATTCAACATTGAGAAAAACTTCAAGTCTCTGATTTCATATGAGTCTTTAAGTTATGTTCATCTTTAAATCCATGGAGAAAAATGAAGTTTTTCCCTTTTCTTTAATTTTTCCCTTTTCTTTAATGGTAATGTGTCTATCCTCTTATAATTTAGGCTGTTGAAAAACAAAGCCAGAGTTAATGCTTTAGGCATAATAGCATCTTCTGCGAGGCCTCCCAGTAGCTGTTCTTTTTCTTATGTTCTTATAATTTGCTGATCCTTTGACCATGGTGCCCTGTACCTGTTAATATAGTAAATCATTTCATTTCCGTCCATCTCCTTGTTCCCATCTTGAATTCCTACCTTTAGTCCCAGACTGACTGTGGACAGAGCCATCCTCCCGAGCCTGGGCTGTCGTGTGGTGTGCGGCGTGGGGCTCTTAGGGTATGTGCTTGGTGTATTAGGCCATCTGTGCATTCAGAGGCTAAGGCAGTCCCAAGGGGAGAGTACCCTGCCAGCATGGGACAAGCTCCAGTAGCCGGGCAGTCCGGCTACCATCTTTTATGCTGTTCAGACCTGGCTCCTTACAGATTTCAGACTGGAAGATACTTTCAGAAGTAGTTCCCCTTTAGACTTGTTCTCTGAACACTTGGTGTTCATCTTCAAGTCCTGTGGCGCCACTGGCTGAGGGGAAGGGTACTCTCCTGACCTCGTTCTGTGCCTTGTGCACACAGCTGCCCTTCAGCCTGGGGTCACAGGGACGCATCCTGCCTGACTGAGGGCAAGCCCTACCTGCAGGTTCTGGGGCACTTCATGCTGAGGAAGGGACCTAGGCCTGCCAGTTGGTCCCACCTGGGTTATGAGAAAGATACTTTTATTTTTTTAAAAGAGAATAAAAAATAGTAAGAGAAAAAAATTAGAAATGATACAGAGGGGCTGGTGAGATGGCTCAGTAGTCTAAAGCACCTGCTTAGAACAAGCTTAGCAAAGCACAGGGACCGCGGTTCAATCCCCCAGCACCACATGCCAGCTAGCCCCGCCCCCTGGTGGGCTGAGCTGGCCACACACACACACACACACACACACACATAAATAAATAAAATTAAAAAAAAAAAAGAAAAAAAGAACTTGATACTTAAGAAATGATACAGAATTTCTCTAAACAAAATGGTAGGTTGTTATATTGCATACTGTTTTCTTCAGATAAGTTGTTCCGATTACCAGATACAGGCATGTGAAATTGGTCAAAAAATTAAAAATAACAAAAAAAAAATTGGGGCCAGGGAGATGGCTCAGTATTCTTGGCAAGTGCAAGGGCATGAGTTCAATCCCCGGTTCTGCCAAAAAAAAAGGAAAAGAAAAAGAAAAAAAATTGAAGCATTAACTGCTTCTTTCAATAGATCAGAAAAAGTCAGCACTGTAATTATCCAAGCTATTCTGTGCATGCATATACATTTATATATTATATATATATACACACACTATATATTATATACTTTAAACTATATAAATATATGTATATATTCCTTCATTCTTTTTTTTTGCTTTCCTTCATCCCAGTTGTTCCTTCTCTTTGAATAGTTTCTTTCCTTTTTACAGTATCTGTTGTACCTTTTGGAATAGAAAACCTCATACCACAGCAATATATGTGCACCCATGTTTATAGCAGCACAATTTGTTATAGCTAAATCTTGGAAAAAACCCAAAGACCATCAACTGAGGAATGGATAAAAAAGATATATTTTTGTGCAGTGGAGTATTATCAGCTATAAAAAAGGATAAACTCAAGGCTTTTATAGGTAAATTATGCAACCAGAGACCATACGCATAAGTGAAATAAATCAGATCCACATGTGTAAACGTCATGCTATCTTCCTAGTGTAAGAACCTGAAAGAGTAAATAAAATCTGGAAGATACTTTTTATTTTGTTTGTTTATTTATTTATTTATTTATTTATTTCCGGAACCGGGGATTGAACTCAGACCCTTGCGCTTGCCAGGGAAGCACTTATTGTACTGAGCCATCTCCCTGGCCCCATTTATTTTATTTTATTTATTTTTATTTTTTATTTTTTATTTTGGAGACAAAGTCTCATAATGCAGTTCAGGCTGGCTTTTAGGCTCACTTTGTAGCCCAGCTTGGTCTCGAATTTGCGAAGATCCTTTCTGCTTAAGCCTCCTGAGTGCTGAGATTGCAGGCATGCCTCACCACGCCTGGCTTTGAAAGATACTTTTTAAAAGAAGATTTGTTACTTATACACACCACCCATGGTCTATTAGGTCACCTCAGTTCCTGCCTTCCCTCAGGCACAGGCAAGGCCAGCTGTGCAGAGTGAACCCAGGCTAGACAGACCTCTGCGTGGGCTTTCTCTTTCTTCTCTAAAAACACTGCCAAGAGTTGAGAAGGCAGGTGGTCTCACACTCCTTCCTAGCCCACTTTCTGTGTGCCTCACTATGCCTGACCTTTGGGCAGCCCCTGCACTTGGGTTTTGGGAATGAGCCCAGTTGCTGCGTTCAGGAATTGCTGGTTTTCTGATATATTCGATTTCAGACTGGGCGTGGTGGTGCGCGCTTGTAATGCCAATGCTTGGGTGGCTGAAAACAGGAGGGTCACTATAAGCCTGATCTGTGTAGTGAGACCCTGTAGGCCTGCCTTGTACTAAATACATAAAACAAAAAACAAAAAACCGGTTTCTCCTGCCTCCTTCTGTTCATGCTACAAAAGCTATTTCTAAACTGGACTAGAGGGAGACCATGCCTTTTTATTCTTTGTTTTA
Source organism: Octodon degus (assembly GCF_000260255.1). Classification (NCBI taxonomy): domain Eukaryota; kingdom Metazoa; phylum Chordata; class Mammalia; order Rodentia; family Octodontidae; genus Octodon; species Octodon degus. Next base: position 5,955,376 of record NW_004524727.1, on the reverse strand, counting down.
TAATTCTTGGATCTAAGTGGCTAGACATCAGCACTTTTACTGTTATTAGAACAATAGAAAATTTATGCCAGAAAAGCAAAACTTCACTATATAGTACAACACATTTGATTAGGGCAATTGATGTATCTTATCACTTGAATCAATCTCAGAGAATTTCTCTTTAGAAAGATCAGACATTACCTCAGCTCTTTGTAGTTGTAAGATAGGAAGGAGCCCACTGTGTGCTGTGCTTCTAGTTTCAGATTAGTGGTGTGTGAATAACTTACATTAATTTGGCATTTTTTAATTTTAATTTTTAATTTTATTTATTTATTTTTTGTGGTATCAGGGATTGAAATCAGGACCCTGTGCTTGCCAGGCAAGTGCTTATTCTACTGAGCTATCTCCCCTAATTTGTCATTTTTTAAAGGGAAGATTTTTTTCATTGAAGCCAAAGCTGACTTTCTGGTCAGAATATCAGTTACTGTGCTGATTTTTCCTTGAAAAGCAACAGAGGACAGTTTTTTTATGGAACCAGGGATCAAACTCAGGCCCTTGTGCTTGCCAGGAAAGCACTTATTCCACTGAGCCATCTCCTTGGCCCTGAGAACAGTTCTTAAGTGAACAACTTTGGCCTTCTTCTGCAGTTTTATGGACAGTCTGAAATGTTGTACTCTGTAAGGGTCGTAGCTAGTGTTTCTTGCAGAGCAGATGTTGATCTTTGAATTTTAATCTTTACTTGAGTCAAATTTATGTCATGAGTACACATGAGAGTGGTTTAAAAATTAAAATATTTCTAAATTGCTTTGTAATAGTTTATTTCATTGAAAAATAGGTTAGATGTACACCACCATGCCCGTTGCTGTCTTAGCGTGCCCTAGGGGTGGGGCCGGCACGGCAGGCCTGGGGATCGAACCCTAGCCCTTGTGCTTGCTTGCAGGTGCTTTAATCCGCTGAGCTATTTGGCCGGCCCTTGTAGTTTATTTTAAAAATGCCTCCATCGTGCATGAAAAATCTATCATGTTATGTAGACTCACTAGTGTTTATTCCATGCAGCAACACTAAGGAGCTTACTTATGTCTTCTTAATCCCAGCTCTTGGGAGACTGTAAACAGGTGGATCATTACAAGTCCGATCCAGTAGTGAGACCCTGAACACCCTGTAGACCCTTCCCTAAAATACAAACAAACAAACAAACAAATAAATAAAATGGGTCATAGAATAAAAGAGTTAAGAATTAGTATGTGTGTTTCTTTTATTCCAAATTATCTTCTGCAGTCCTACAAGATGAATTTTCAAATGTTCTCTTACTAGGGCTGGGGAGATAGCTCAGTGGAATAAGTGCTTGCCTGGCCTGAGTTTGATCCCTGCTACCACAAAACAAACAAACAAATGTTCTCTTACTAATTTACTCAGTAAAAACTTTATAACCAAAACAAATATAAAATTTTAAATTAGTGGTAATAGGACACTAACTTACTTGTAACATGTTTAAAAACATTTCTTCTTTGTATTTTTTTATGCCTCTAGACTCAAATAAAATGATGTACTATTTGCATGTCCAAAACAGAAAGAAAAATAGGTTGGAGAGATGCATTCCTCTGTTCTAGACAGTTGTCTAATATAGAGGGGAGAATCGAGTAGGCTTGGGATAAAAGTGATCACCATGAAATGAGAAAACATTTTCTGTTGTGAAGGTGGAGCTCAGGTTCTTGAAGACAAAGCGTTTTGATCTGGGCTTGGGCTATTGAGTATCTTTTTATGTTGAGAAGTTCAGGCAGGAGAGAGCAATCTGAATAAATCTTCACTCTGAAATTGTTCATCTACTGGGCAGTACCATCCATTTCATTCTCAAGATGCAAATGAAGTTCCAGGTTAACATGTTAGTTCAAAAGAATCCTTGTGGGGGGTGTTGAGTAAACAGGTATGAATTTCTTTTTACTTACGTTTCTTGATAGCTTAGTTCTGTTATAGATAGTTTTTCTTCCGTGAAATTTTAAAAATCACTTTGAATTGATTATTGTCGTCCTACATAATTTGGTTATTGTGCTGCAATGTCCCTTACACTGTAGGCTGAAAGATTAGGGCACTGCATTCACTCTTTTAATTCTTAGGTGGTTCTTTTCCCTTGAAAATGGAAAGGTTGGTTAGTTAGCTAGTCATTGCTCCTTTCCTATTTGTCTGGCTTACTTCTGAGTTGCTAGGAACATAGAACAATACAGGTGGGCTTATATTTTGGGTTTGGGCCCCACATGCTGTGCTGGCCCTGCCCTCCTGGCACAGTAAGCTGACCACTGAGAACCTGCATGGTGGCGCATGCCTGTAAGCCCAGCACTGGGAGGCCAAGACAGGAGGATCACTATGAGTCCAAGCTGCATAGTGAGACCCTGTACCAAATACATGAAAATATAAATAAGTAAATAAGTAAATAAATGAATAAGTAAATGTTTCAGGTTTGGAAACTGTCCCTGCCTTCCAAGGTGACTGGCGGGGAGCAGTGCAGTGGAGGATCTTTTAGGAACTGGGGTGCTGAGAGTTTGTGAACTGTAGGGAAACGATACTGTGTGCAGTGTCTGAGGGAGCTATGAGGGGAGCAGTATGATATTCAGCTGTTTTTATTCAAACTGTAGCTTCATGCAGATTTAGTGTAGGTGACTCCTTTAAATTTATTTATTTATTTATTACATTTATTTAGTGTGTGTGTGTGTGTGTGTGTGTGTGGCCAGCTCAGCCCACCAGGGGGCGGGGCTGGCTGGCATGTGGTGCTGGGGGGTTGAACCGCGGTCCCTGTGCTTTGCTAAGCTTGTTCCAAGTAGGTGCTTTAGACCACTGAGCCATCTCTCCAGCCCTAGGTGACTCCTTTAGACATGTGCGTAGAGGGCGTGTGTGTGCTCTTGGCTGGCTGTGCTGTTGGGGAGGCTCCGTGTGCCCACTTGCTGTTAGGCCCAGGTCCAGGGCTAGTCCTGTGTGTGAGGGAGGGTGTGCTGGGATAAGGGTGGGCTGTGCGGTCACCTCCGTCCACCTCACGGCAGAGCTCCTGCTGGCTGAGTTGCGAGCTCCCTCCCCCAGGACTCTGTCCAGTGGCTTTGGGTCAGGGGTCCAGCATTTGTTCACTGTGGGGGTGACAGCTGCACTGGTGCTGGTTTTCTCACTGCATTGTGAGCATGGCAGTGTTGCTACTGCAGTAGCTTGGCAGGACCAAGGGGGAACACTGTGTGTGCAGTTGATTCCTAGTGAACGATCAGAGGGTTGTTGTAATCATTGTTGATCTCTTAATGGCAGCAACAGGACTGGGAGCATACTCAGGAGTGAATAAGTTGTATTATGTCTTAAAATTGCATCAAAACATTATTCTCAGTCTTTCAGAGGAGACCTTTGGGTAGAACTTGCTTTTAATGTTTTTTTGTAAATAAAGATTTTTTTTACCCTTTTCTGTTCAGTGAAAATAATTAAACTTTACACCTTTGTAGACTATAATTTCCAACTAAGTATATCTGGCTGAAGAGCTCATACTACATAATTATTTCAATGGTACCTCTTGAGGGACCCAGCAGAAACAGCTTCTGGGTTCACAAGTGGAAGACTTGGTTGTCGTCACCAAGAACTCGTCCCAGGCCGTGGCTCCTGTCCCCACTGCTGCCCAGCACACCCCACAAGTTCTGGCCTCAACAGAAATTTTAGTTTCAGGTTGAGAGCATGGAAAGTGTGTATTTTTATCCAGTTTTTCTTTAGAGCCCCAGGCTGTGTGGGGTCACAACCTCAGCTCCCGCAGCTGATCTCCCTGGGCTTGGCTTCTGGTGCCCCTGGTAATAAGAGAAAGTGCAAGCCTTTGTCTTGGGCTATGGTAAATTTCAGGAAAATGGGAGAAAATGTTTTGTTGAGCTATAAGAGCAAGGCAATAGAAGTTTGTTTTTAAATGTGTTGTCTTCGTCCTTAGTTCAGAACGATTTAGTTGTCTTTACAGATTCCTGGCTGTTTGAGCTAAAGGGCCCTCCTTTGAGGTAGAAAGTCACATGCTGGAGGCAGCAGAGCTTGCAAAAAGATGTGTTTCCTTGCTGTGCATACTGGCTTTGCCTTTCCTGTCCTTTAAATTCATTCCCAATTCCATTCCCCCAGGGCTCACCTTTGCCCCTTTCAGATTTCTTGGTCATCTTTTCATGATGCATTTCAGCTCTTGCAGTTATTACCCCATCTTCTGGGTCTGCGCTCTCCCAGATGGTAGTGCTGACCACATGTGGCTGTTTAAGCTGAAATTAATAGAAATGAACTGGAATGACAACTTTTTCAGCACAGTGTCTTCTTTGGGGGTTGTTACATGTACTGAGGGGTCACTGTGTGGTGCGGTGCAGACACACATTTCTGTGACCAGTGGAAGCCTATTGGATGGCCCTCCCCTGGACTTGAGGTTTGGGCTGGGGAACCTCCATGTTGTTGTGAGGATCATGCAGTATGGGCTGTTGGAAAATATTTAAAAAATGTATGAAATGGGTATACATCTTACCAGTTTTTGAATTCTTTGCCACAGTTTTTCTTTTAAAGTTTATTTTGCTCCTTGAACCTTTTATGATTGGAGGTCAGCAGCACAGTATGTCCCAGGTACACATTGTCACTGTAAGCTGTTGTGCACCACACCACTGTGAGCTGTCAGTGCCATAAGCGGGAGCCTTGGTGCTTAGGGCTGTTAGATATTTTTTGACATCCATATTTCTTGTGAAGCTAGGAGATGTGAGTTTTAAATGCTTGTTTATTCTCTTTTACATTCCAGTTGTCATGGTGACTCCTTGGTGATCATTCCTTGGCTTGAGCGTAAACACCGAGCTAAAGACTGGTGTGAGGAACTGGAGTGCAGGTTAGTAGGGGCCAGCCTTAGCATCTTCTTCTGGGAGGCTGAGGCGGGCACCCAGTGAGAGTGCTGTGTGTCCTGTAGCCTCTTGCTGTTCCCCTCGGTCCTTGTTTTTTCTCTCACAGTTATATATGTTTTGCAGCAATTGAGTCAGTACTGTTCCTTCTGTCACAGAATGGTTGTCGAGCCAAGCCTGCAGGATGAAAGTGAGTTCCTCTATGCTGCGCAGCCTGAGTTGCTGCGGTTCCGGACCACACAGCTGGGAGTGGAAGAAGTGATGGGCTGGTACCAGAGCAGGGCTGAGGAGATCGAGCGCCATGCCGGCCAGGTGAGGCTTCCCGCTGCCCCACTCAGGGTGCTGGGGGGGCCCTGGATGTGGGCTGTGCTGCCAGCAGTCACAATTTTAAGGGATGAAGTTAACATTTCTTCTTATTTTCATTTGTTCATCCTTTGCCTCAGATCTTTTATGTTGCTTTGAATCTTACAGTGCAAATATATGGAAGAGAAGTTGTCTAGGATCCTTTTTTACATGTATATTGTAACACCTGATTTTCTGTGTAGTTTATACTTAATAATACCACATTTACTTAAAAGATTGTTCCTACAGAGAAATGCTTGACCAGCCCCATGAGGGTGTGGCAGCTCAGTTGCCTGTGGTTTGTTCTTCATGAACCTTTTTCACAGCTTTTTCTGCTGTTTTCTGGGACTGTGTCTGTTGTCTGGCAGTCCTGTCCCTTACTTAGGTCCCTAATAAGAATGTTCAAGTTGGGTGTGACTCAGAATGACAACGTGGGCTGGGCCCAAGGTGGCCGGGTTCTCGGATCTTCACTCTTGCCCTAAAGGACCTGGGAGCCTGGGGCTGATGATGTCTTCTTCTTTACCTTGGTTTTCTCATGGGGTTGGGTTCAGTTCCAGAGCTGTTGAGGACAAAAGACATCTACTTTCAAGAGCCTTGGATGTTCTGCTGATTGAAGGCTTTGTAAGTTAAGCTGAGGTTCACCTCTTGGAGAGCAGAGATTCGTGACAGAGCACAGCACTGCTGAAGGCACTCTGAGGTCTGATTTGAGGTCTGGCCAGCAGGTGACTTTTCCTTTTTAGACCAAACTTTTTGTGTGGTAGCCAAGAATATTTCTCATTGGTGTCCCAAAATTTTGGAGATGGGTAAGGACCATACTACATTGGAAAGTATGTAGGATCTTAAGGTATAATGAAAAGAATCTTTAGAGAAAACCATATTGACTTATCTATGTTTTGTATAGATAAACCAAGGTCCTCAGAAACAAGGTGAGCAACCCTGCATAAGGGACCCTGGGCAGGCCAGGCGAGATCCTCATTGCCATGCAGAGCCTGTGTGACAGAGATAGGCTGCACAGACCAGGGGCTTTGAGCAAAGTGTGTATGTCGTGAGAGAGTGGTTTTCATTGTAGTGTATAAAAGACCCATTGTAGCAAATATTTTATAATGCTTTTTTTTTTTTTAAATAATATATTTAGTACAGGGTCTATAGGGTGTCACTATAGAGATAGGATTTGTAGTGCAGCTCTTGTTTTCAGCCTCCCAAGTGCTGGGATTACAGGGGCGTGCCACCATGGCTACCACGCGCAGTCTCAGTCACCGTCTCAGCGCACCCCGGGGGTGAGGCCAGCGCTGCACACAGGGAACCAAGCCTTGGTCCCTGCGTCTTCCTAAGCAGGTGCTTTAATCTGCTGAGCTATCTGGCTGGCCTTATAATGCTTTCTTTATCATAGTGTAAGAATCATAGATATTGTGTTTTATCTTCAGAACTAATTTCCAAAGAATTAACGGGATAACCTAATTCAATATACAGGATATATAAACTACAGTAGGTCCATGCTCGGCCAGGCCACATAAGGCCATAAAGTTAGCATGCCATCACTTTGAAGGGAGTGTGAAATCACACATGGATTCAGGTGTGTTGTTACATTAAATGCCACAAATTGCTGTCAGAGTTGTGAACAACTAAGGCGTGGTTTAAAATGTTTAATAAAACTAAGTAAAATCTTCCTCTGCTTTATATATTAGCTACATTAAAGGAAAATTTACTGTAAATTCAATCACATCAGAAAGAAATTTGTGGGATGGTTAAATTAAGTTGATCTGGACTCTGCTGGTAAGAGTGAGGTTTTGGGATGTCTGAGAGGTGAGCAGAAAGCAGGCCAGGTGGGCAGCAGCCCTCTCGTGTCCTGGGTGGCGCGGCCTGCGGGCTGACCCTGCTCCCTGGCTCTATGTCCATCCCAGCACAGATGCCTGTCTGGACTTTCACAGGGCCTCCTGGTGACCCATTCTGTTCTCATTGGCAAAGTAGTCCTAGGGTACATCCTCAGTTACCTTAGTCAAGGTGTCAGCACTTCGCCTATAAGGGAGAGAAACTCACCGATAGCAGCTGACCAAGGGATCTCCGGCGGGAGTGGTGAGGCACTGTATAGGCACATGCGGCCTGTCATGGTGTTGTCTGAGTTAGCGTCACGTGCTGCGCAGAAACTTTACAAATGCATCCAGTTACCCAAACTTGAACCATTATTCACTTTCAAAAAATTGTGATAACAGAAAGAAAAAGAACCATACCCTAGAATGCAAAATAAACTCACTTTTAAAAAATTATGTTTTCTATGTTCTTGTATTTATTTTTAGAGGTATTTTAGGCTTATAGCAAAATTGAATGGAATTACTTTCCCTTAGTATTGGTATGGCCAGTATTTCTTCCAATTTCTACCTTTGAAACAATTTAATATATTTGACAAAGAATTCTTTTTTATAGTAAGTAAAGACGTGTGACCTGTAAAGGGTTTTTATAATAAGAGGTGGCTCTCCCCTGGAAGCTTTATCTTCAGAGTGTAAGAAATAGACCAGCCCAGCTCCCTGTCCTTCCATTTGCAGGTGGACTGTGCGCTGTCGTTGGTTCGCCTTGGAATGGAGCGGCAGATCCCTGGGCTTCTGCTCCTGTGTGACAACCTGGTTACCCTGGAGACGCTGGTGTATGAAGCAGGCTGTGATGCAGCCCTGACCTTGGAAGAACTCCAGAGGATGGAAGACATTGAGAAGCTGAGATTGCTCATGAGCAGTGTGGGTTTATACTTTGTTTTTAAGTGTTCTCTGTCCTTTAATACATGTCCCCAACCAGAAGTGAAATGTCCTACAAGCCCAACAACTTAGTTAAATAAAGGACAGTTTTTTGATTTTTCTCCCCAAATTGAATGATAGGGAGAAATTGTGAAGGGCACTTCACATGTGGCCACTGTCATGCCCTTCGGCCCTGATTGTCTTTCCTGGTCCCACTCCTGCCTCTTGCCTGCGCTCTCTCCTCTGCATCTCTCTCCTCACTGTCTCACCTTCTTCACAGCTTCCTGCCCAGGGTGGGCCCCACCTTGGTTTTTGTTCTCCTCCACTCCTGTCCTGAAACCCCGGAAGTGGGCTGGTATTGCCTCCTCTGCAGAGGTCAGGCGTGTCTTTGGGTGACTGAGAAGTGATTGTGCAGTTTTGGGGATCATAAAGGTGATGGCAAAGGGCAAAGCAAAGCACAGAAGCAGGACAGGAAGGGCGACTCTGTCTCTACTTGTCTCTTTCAGGTTTTTTTCTCTCTCTGCCTTGTTCTCTCCCACGCTTTCTGTTGACCAAAGTCTCTCTTTTTTTCGTGCCCCACATCCTGTCTAGGTGGGTTTCTCTGTTCTGGGGACCTTGTGTGAGGAGTGACAGTGGTGTGTGTCTTCCAGAGCCAAGCCCAGGCTGTGGAGGACCATGACCCAGGTCCTGTCTGAGCCCAGGGCTGCTGTGGTGCTGTGGTCGCCTGCTCTCCAGGGTGACAGCTCTGCAGCACCTCTGTGCAGAGCCACCTCTGTGTGCTTCAGCATCCGTCGTTTCTCCTGAGTCGTCATCGCTGGGTTGTCTGATATGGCAAGGTGCACAGCCTAATGCCATTCTGTTTGCTTTGCTAAATTACACTTTCAGTGTTCTGAGGACAGCTACGTGACAAGCGCCTACCAGTGGATGGTGCCCTTCCTGCACCGCTGTGAGAAGCACTCCCCTGGCGTGGCCAGTAGGCTGCTGAGAGAGTATCTAGTAGCTTTAGCCAAGGAGGACTTACGGCTGCCCCTGAAGATATTTCAGCATTCCAAGAGAGAGGTGAGTAGAAACCACAGCTTCTCAAATTGTTTGGCATGTTTTTCTTGACAGAATTAGGTTCACTTATAAATTTTTATGATAGGCATTGTAAATGGTTTTTCTTTAAACTAAAAGAAAATGGTTGTCATGCTGTTCTTTTTTTCAGGAGCATTTTGCATCTCATGTTAACATTGAAAAATTGTTAGTGACTATTAAATAGAACTACAATAAAGTGTTACCATTTGAATTCAATGTTACTCTGAGGTAGAGTCTGGAATTTAAATATTTGGAGATGTTTTTATAATTAGTGTTATTCAGTAAGACATGATGTATTTGAACTTTGCTTCTGGATATATGGTGTTAATTGTTCATGAGTAACATTTCCCTAAATTACAGGAAGTGGAGTGTTGGCACATGGACTCATCCTTTCAAGTCCATGTAGGTGTAGTGTGGCCTTTCGCTGGCTGTGGGGTACCCTGTGGTGGTGTGCATGCAGAATTGAGAGATGAAAGCACTTGCAGTTCATTAGTTTGAAGGGGTGTGAAGATTTAATGCTAAGTCTCGTGCATCATGTGTAGAAATGAGCTGTGAAAATCATTTGAGTCATCAGAATAATTTTGTCTTCTGGTTTATGTAAGTGTATTCATAATAACATTAAAACAGCTGGGTATGGTAGCACATGCCTGTCATCCTGGCATTTGGGAGGCTGAGAAAGGAGGATCTCTGTGAGTTTGGGGCCAGCCTGGGCTCCATAGAAAGTTTAAAGCTACTCTGAACTACATAGTGACCCTCTGTCTCAAACAGAATAGCATTAATAAAACAACCCAGTGAAGCATGGCAGCACACACCTGTCATCCCACCACTCAGGAGGCTGAGGCAGGAAATTGCCATGAGCTCAAGGCCGGCATGGGATCTGCAGTGAGTTCAGGGCCAGTCAGGGCCATTAGCAAGACCCCGTCTCAAAAAACCAAAATTCAGAGCCAGGCAGTGTGCACTGTTGTTTTTTCCCATTGGAAGGCACGAGGCAGGATGGTACAGGCCTCGTGGTCCTGACTTTGTGTCTGTGGCCTGCCCAGTAGCCTGCCGGCCATGCCTGTCTGAGACCCTCAGTGCTGCTCCCACTTGAAATTCGAGTTGAACCTACTTCCTTGTGTTGTGGCAAACCTACTCCTGGGAAAGGAATGCCACAAGGAGAATCAGGAATTAGCGAGCTGCTTCGTTGTACACCAGTGGTCCTCGGCAGAATAACTTCCCACAAAAGCCAGGCAATGTCTGTGAGCTGAAATGAATCTTCACAGATTGAAGCCGTCAGGAGGGAGATGGCTGTGATGTGTGAGGAGTAATGAGGAAAGGAGCATAAGATCTGAAAGAGAACCAAAAGTCGTGAAAACAGGCACCTCACTGGATCGACTCAAAACAGTGTATGACACAGTTTAGGGAAGAGCTGAAATTGGAAAACCAAGAGATAGAATATTTTTAAAGATAAATGAAAACTGAGTTTGTCTTTTACAGCTCCATCTTAAAAGATTATCTGCCCGTGTTCTTCATGGGGAAAGAAATATCCAAAATTAAAGTAGATCTGAGAGTGGGGAAATTGTACTCAGGAAGTGTAGTAGAAATGAGAAAAAATAAGCCAGCCTTATAACTGATCAGGAAAATAGCAGGCAGACCGTAGTGACGAGGAGACGAGAAGTGCACAGCGCGCGTGCAGCCCATACTGGTGCGCAAGGGGAGGTGGTGTAAGGTGCGCGAGGGGCAGCAGCTCAGGGCTGCAGGCTGCTGCTCGTGCGCGGAGGACAGACGTGACACGAGTGCTGCCTTTGAAGGCTCCAGTGCAATTGTCACTTGGCTTACTGTCTTTTATTCTGAATTATAAAGTCTGACTGCAGTAGTGAGAATAACGACCCCCCAAACACTGACAGCTTAATCCCGGAACCTGTTACAGTGTACTTTTCCTGCCCAAAGGGACCATGCACCTAGGTGATACCAAGTGGCTGGAGATTTCCCAAGTGTCCAGGTGGGCCTAGTTTGATCGCACAATGTCTTCAACTGACTAACTTTGATGATATTCAGCACCTCTTGCAAATGGCTGCCCCGCTGTCCCAGCACTGTTTCTTAGAGGGCTTCTCTCTGCCTGAGCTGCTGAAGATGCCACTTTTGTTACGTGCCCAATTTTCCGTTGTTACACATTTGACTCGAGAGTGTTTATGCTGGTCTGATTGTCTATCCAGGCAATAATACAATACCATTTTAGTTGTAAAGATTTTAGAACATGTTTCAGTGTCAGATAAGGATAGCATTTCCTTGTTATTTTTTCCTAACTTTTATCATTTTGAAACTATTCTTGGATTTTTTTTTTTTATCTGAACTTTGGTATAGGCTTGTCTGATTCTAAAATTGACTTTCTTATATTTTTATTGTGATTTTATTGTGATATTTTATTGTGATATAAGTTCTGCATGTTGAGCTTATAATGTTTAGTCACCTTATTTAAGCATAGGAGATGTTACTGCATTTTTCTGTGTGCTTTTAAATGTTTTTCAGGAAAATTTAAAATTTTTCTTATGGGTTTGGCACATTTCTTAAAATTTATTCCTGTTTCATTATAAGAATTCTGCTATAAATGGAGCTCTCCCCGCTCATCTCCTGTCACTCTTTATTTCTGTGTATGAAAGCTGATTCTATGTCGTTTTGCTGCTGCTGCTTCTTCCTTCTTCCTTCTCCTCTTCCTCCTCCTCCTCCTTCTCTTCCTTCCTTCCTTCCTTCTTCCGTCTTCTTCCTCCTTCTTCCGTCTTCTTCCTCCTTCTTCCTCCTTCTTCCTCCTTCTGGTCCTGGGGATTGAACTCAGGGCGTTGCACTTGCCAGCCAGGTGCTTATGCTGCTGAGCTGTCTGCCTGGCCCCTTGCTCCTTCTTTTATTTCTTGTCTTATCATCTGCCATTCTTTTCTGTATGTCTATAATGCTCAGTTTTAAGACTTCACTTTTCTAAATTACGATTCATTTGCATTTCTTGTGGTGTCTGGTATGGATGGTAGTATGCTATCCATGATGCAAGAGACCCGTGTAGCCAGACTGTTGAAAGCCCCAGGAGAGCAGGTACCTCCGTATGGCTCAGGAAGGGCAGATAATGGTTTAATAGAGACCACCCACAGGATACTAGGATAGGACTGATCAAACTAAGGGGCACTGTGTGGTAGCTATACAGTTAGGCATCATGCAGGCGCAGGTGAGAAGTATGCTGTGAGTCTGAGTGTCATAGTTCTTATACACCACAGATTGTATCAGAACAATATGCTGAATGGCATAAGCTGGCATGAGCTAGTACTATAGGAATACAGGGGAAAAGGCTCCATGCATGAGGATAGAAAAAGATTAATTTATTGACTAGAATGTGTGGAACATATACACAGGATCACAGAAATCTGGGAAAGTCCAGTTGAAGTCAAAATGAAATGGAGTTAAAATTTAATTATTCGGTGGATTTGGGGAGGTTGCCAATTTCTTGAGAAGACGTTTTAGGTATGCGTATATTTGTGATTACTCCCATAGTATTTAGGTGAGTGGAATTACAGTCAGCCCTTCATGGCTTTAGTTTTTTTATTCTTTGACTTAACCAACTGTTGTTTTACTGAACCCGGATTCAAAATACTTGAAGGAAAAATTGTGTTTATATTGAAAACTTACAGACTTGTCACATTCCTGAACAATACAGTATAACAATTACGTAAATAGCATTTACAGTGTGCTAGATATTTTAAATAATGTAGAAGAAATGAAGTACATAAGAGGGCGTGTATCAGTAATATGCAAACATTATGCCATTTTATATGAATACAAGGCCCTTGAGCATCTGTAGATTTGGTGTCCACTGGGATCCAGGGACCAATTTCCTCAGGTGCTTAGTGATGACTGCAATTTAATGTAGGTGACATAAATGGGGTAGGGTAAGTGGTTCACGGGACACAGGAGTCATCTGGTGTGCAGCATCAGAGAGCTTGCGTGGAGGCAAGGGAGTGTCCCCTTCATTCCCTTGTACCTGGAAGTGCTGCTAAAAGGTTTTCAGTAGAAGGCTTTGAGCACACATGATCAAATGCAGACTCTGGGAATCAGGCTTGAAAGAGGGCCTTTAATGTCTGTCTCGGAAAGGGAAAGCCAGGGATCAGGGAGATGGAGTGAAACATCAAGGGCTTTCGCTCGTGCTTCAGCTGGTTTCCCAGTCCCTGTGACTGAAACTGGTGCTCAGGGTTCATGTGAGCTGGTGCCTCCTTACCACATGTGTGTTCATCCCCACGCTCACTCAGTCTCTTCAGGCAGCCTGTCTGGACTCTTTCCAGGGACCAGAGAGCCCATGTTGAAGGATGTCAGCCCTGGCTTTGCCATTTAGTGCTTGCAGCAGCTTGAGCACTTGACCTCTCAGCACCTCAGTTTCCCCATCATGTAAAGTGGGAATAATACTGGAGTTAGTCCTGCAGGGTTGTTATGACAATTTAAAAGTTAATACAAGCATAGCACTTAGGAATGGAACCTAGCACAAAATAAGAAGTTATCTTGTATGAATTATTTATTTATTTATTTATTTGTGTGTGACCAGCTCAGCCCACCAGGGGGCGGGGCTGACTGGCATGTGGTGCTGGGGGATTGAACCGCGGTCCTTGTGCTTTGCTAAGCTTGTTCTAAGTAGGTGCTTTAGACCACTGAGCCATCTCACCAGCCCTTGTAAGAATTTTTAACAACTTATTTTGCTATGTGACTTGTCTTCATTTTGCAGCCCTGCTCACCTCTTTGTCAAATGCTAGTGCTAAGTTAAGGCTGTTTTCTTAGTACCTTGAAGCCATGTATCTAAATCCTTAACCTGGCTGCTTTATTTATGTAGTAACCTTCAGTATTTTTCATTTACATCCATTACTGTGATTCTTCTAAGGAAATGACTTTGTTGATTTCTGTCACTTTTGTATTTTATGTGTATCGTGAATTTCTGTCAAAATGCAAATATCCAGTAGATAATAATCTCAGAAATTATCTTAAACTCACTTTGCTGTTGAAAGAGCTGTACGAAAGCAGTTTTGAGCTTCTGTTTTAGTTTCTCTGGTCAAAACATGAGGATGCCATAAGTATTAAGTTAATCCTCAGTCACTGTCTGAGGGTGGCATTGTTAATATTTTGGAATTATAGATGAGAAAAACAGAGCACCAGTTGGTTATTTTCATATCTGAGAAAATGCTTCCCAGGTTAGGAATCTGTGGTTTTCAAGGGGAGAGTGCATGCAATATTTAATATAAAATGTGGCCAGAAGTAGCCACCTCTGTGCACCAGAACATAGCGTACTTTCTGTGGTTTGTGTCATACTGAGTCCCACTTGGGCTTGTTTTGGATGGAATGTCAGCCCTTTGTTGTTAAATGAGTGCTATATATTGCATACTGAAAAAGTAATAGGTTCTAATATTGTTGAATATTAGTTAAAGAATTTTATGTATTTTTGTAATTGAAACACAGAATTTGGCTTTAGGCTTAGAAATAGTGTTTTTAATGAATTGCCTTTTGAATTCATTGTGCTTTTCCTGTTTTATCTTGAGTGGGTCATAAATTGAGTGTTTTCAGCAGATGCAGAGCTATGGGTTACAAATGGTCTTTTCTAGCTGATTCTTTAATTAAAGGGTGATTTCATTTAGAATTATTAAAGACCCCAAGGTCTGTAAACTAAAGAAAAATAAAATTTGTTTCTGTGGCTGATTCATTGCAGTATTTAATATTCTACTGACAGCAGTTCTTGGCTAGGGAGACTGAATCCACTGGCATTCAGTACAGTGTGCTTTCTTTGACACTAGCTACCACAGAAAATTATCCCTGATGAGAACCAGCTGATGGCCACAGCGCTCGAGTGCATCTACAGCTGCACACGTAGCGACCAGCTCGCTCTCTGCTATGACATCCTGGAGTGCCTGCCTCAGAGAGGGCCCGGGTAAGGAGCTGCTGTGGCTGCCCTTTATTTTAACAGTTAAAACACTGCTTTCCTGAATGTATATCTTAGAGTGTTTGGGAAAAATTCAAAGTGTATAAAAAAGAAAATAAAATCATGAGCTGCCCTGTTGTCTACTGGCAAACTTGTTCTTTTACCAATATGCAGGAACTTCTAAATTTTTAATTGCAATTATGATTATTGTGCTATAATTGTGTTAAACTTGACAGTTATCCCTTTAAGCAAAAAATACCACCACCACAACAAAGAATACTTTTTTTTTTTTAACGTATGTAGTATAGGGCCTACAGGGACTCACTATGTAGATCAGATTCATAGTGATCCTCCTGCTTACAGCCTCCCAAGTGCTGGGATTATAGGCACTTGCCACCACGCCCAGTCTCAGTTGTTGTCTCAGCGTGCCCCAGGGGCAGGGCTGGCACACCAGGAATCAGATCCTGGCCTAAGTAGGCACTTTAGTCTGCTGAGCTGTCTGACCAGCCCCACAAAGAATACTTTTAAAAAGTGAATTTGTAGATTTATTTGGCTTTATGTTATGTTTTAACTAAGCACTTTTCATACTTATGGGATAATTGTATTTGTGAATTGTTTGTTCTTGCTGCTTACCTATAGTGATCTTTTTAAGTAGCAATGGATGAATGTGTATAGTTTTTAAGTGCTTTTTATTTAAGGGAAATTTATATAGCATTCTTTTGAATTATTTATTTGTGTGCAAATCAAATTTTATTTTCTTTTTTGAAAGCCAAGTAACATTCTTCTACTGTCTTTTTAAATCTAGCACATATTAGAAGTTGGACATCTAGAGAAGGATATATGATCCTCACAGCATGTGAAAGGTCACAGTATGGAAGCTCACACTGACCTCTACACCTTTGTGACTTTATTTTTTTTTTTAAATTTTTTTTTTTATTTTTTATTTTTT
>NW_004524727.1:5918579-5939421 GCF_000260255.1 Octodon degus | reverse complement strand
GCGGTCCCTGATGCTTTGCCAAGCTTGTTTTAAGTAGGTGCCTTAGACCACTGAGCCATCTCTCCAGCCCCACCTTTGTGACTTTAGCCAACTTGTTTAACTGCTCTGCTTATCAATTTCATTTGCAAAAAAATATTTAGACAAGAAACCTTCCTATTCTGCTTTCTCTTTTCCTTTGTTCTCATCACTTTGTCTTTTTTCAAGAAAATAGTTTTTTTAATGAAACAGATTAAAGCAATCACCAATTTTATAATCACTGTGGAATAATTGTTTATGCAGTCATTTTACTAGTACTGAAATCAGGTGAAAGATTTATAGTTAAAGATTATTTTTTTCCTATTAACATAATACTATTTTAGCAACTCATTTTTTGTTTGTAACTATAAAGGTAAAAAGACAATTAAAGGTGAAATTGACTAGTGAATTGAGGTCTGACAGCCATTATCCTAGCTAATGAAAGTGGCATTACTCATGCTCCACCACCTGACTTTGTGTGCCCTAATGTGAAGTAGAAAGAAGTTGCTGGGGTTTTTTTTTTTTTTTTAATGTATTTAGTACAGGGTCTACAGGATCTTACTACACAGATTGGACTCGTAGTGATCCTCCTGTTTTCAGCCTCTCAAGCACTGGGATTACAGGCACGCACAAGCATGCCCAGTCTCAATTGCTGTCTCAGCGTGCCCCAGGGGCAGGGTCAGTATGGCACTTCGGGGATGGAACCCTGGTCCCTGCGTCTGCCAAAGCAGGTGCTTTAATCCACTGAGCTATCTGGTAGGCCCTAAAAGTTACTGGTTTTGCAGCATCCTTTCTGGAGCAGTCATTCTGAAATTGTTCACCTGAATCTGACTAATGTATAGGCTAAACTTCTAGTTATTACAGGGAATAGAAGAACACATTTCTTAACACCATGAAGGAAACAACAAATCCAGAATGCAAGATATTTTATAACTCAATTGATCTTTTAGCTATAAAAAGTTAGTGACATTTAGAAAAAGAAATTGTTGGAAAGATGTAATTGTAAAACAAAAGAGTCCAAAGGGACTTAATTCCTTTCTAATTATAAAATAGGACATATGAACATAATTGAAGTCAGGCAACTGTAAGATTTATCATAGATACTAGGCAGTTGCCAATTTTCTCTATCCTTAGAGACCTATCTTCATAAAAGCATATTCTTTGATAATTTTTCATCTTTGCCTACCTCCTATATAATAATATGCTTATGTTGTTACTTGTTCATTTTTCAATTTCATATCACTGTTGACTTTCTTTTATGGAAATCTATTCCCTTTTCTATTTATACTCCTATCACTTTTTAAATTAAAAAAAAAAAAAAAAACCAGGATGAAAACATGGGTCTCATTAAAGGCAAAGCTGGACGGAGTATGTGATTGTGCCAAGTACTCCTGCCTGCAGTCTGGCTTGGGAACCAATGTGGGAGGAGAATCACTGCAAACTCAGCATCTCTTTGTTACTGTGAAGGTGCAGCCAATCCAGGCTGGCCCTGCCACAGGCCAGCGAGGCTCTGAGAACAGAGGCCTTAGGTAGGCAGCATGGGGCAGAAAAAGGGAGCTCATCATGTGGTTGTGTAGCAGAGTTATCACCCTCAGTGGAAAAGCCTCATGCTGTCCACAGGCAGCTGCATACAGGCCTCTGCCCTGGCAGCACCCACAAGCCAGAGCAGGCAGCAGGCTCTTCCTTAGTGGCCTGGAGGGAGCACAGTGCTTCATGCAACGGTGAGAGCCTGCTCTTATTACTAAGTTAACTCAGTGAGGCCTGCAGAAGGACAGTCATTGATATATCTTAGTTAAGTTCCTGGGCAGCATATGCCATCAGGCTGAAAAAGTATGTAGCCATACATTGGTGATTGCAGTTGCTACAAAGGAAGTACATTGTATTCTTTTGTGTCTATGATGAATCTACAGAATGATGATTTTAAAAATCTGACTGCTGAGTGAGTTGTTAATGTCAATTCAGGCTGACCAGTGCCCCGTGGAAGCCGTTCATAGATTCTGCCCTCTTATCCCTGTAGTTCACAGCCTGAAACCTGGATAAAAAGCCAGTGTGGTCTGTCTGAGCTGCTTGTGGTATCTTCTAGAACTAGCCCAGGGCAGACTGATCATTTGACCAGTAACAAGGCTCTGTGTTTACATCAGTAACAAATGCCCAGGTCTAGGTGTGGAGTTTTACTTGGGCTGCTTGTTAACAGACCTCCAGCCTTTCTGGACTTCAGCAAGACTGAGATTTAGAAGCTGCCCAGAGCCAGGCACACATGTTCCTCTGTGGCGAGGGTTGGAAGTGGCTGCCTATCATTGCTGCAGTTTTTGCAATAACCCTGTTTACTGCAGTGTCCTGGCCACACTGCACCCCAGGGATGTTCTTTTTTGTGTCCTTTTCATGATATTGGTTTAGTCTGTCATGTCTGGCATCCTCCTGTGGCTTTACTTTTTGTGTCAAGGCCTTGCAGCCATGACCTCTCTGATGTCTTGCTCCTCCCTGATTCCTCACAGTTGAAAGAGATGCGCTTCACGTGGTCTGTGGGGGAGCACTGCCTGTACTGTGTGTCTGCCACCTCTGGGTAGCACAGGGGGCTTGCAGTGGGGCAGCCAGACCTAGGGGAGCAAGGATAAATCGTGGGCTTGCCTTTTACTACTTCTGAAAAAGGAAAAAGGGCAGCTGATTTAGAAGTCTTTTTTGCCTCAGTCCAACCAGAGCATCTCAGAAAACACTGCTGTTACTATGCACTAGGGAATGTTTTGCCCAGGCCCTTTCATTTTGGTCTGTTGCACATGAAAACTGAATGAACTCAGATGAGCCTGACACCCTTCTGTAGAGTGTGGTGGTATTATGTGTGAGGCATCAGAAAAAAATCATTTTTCCACTTAATGGAGTTTTGTATTTTATTAAAACTATTTTTAATTTTCTAGAACTAGCCCAGGGCAGACTGATCATTTGACCAGTAACGGCTGGTTTTTCTCTTTCTTTATTGTTTAGTCAGAAGACACAGGTAACCTCAACTCTTCATGACATGGTGGACCAGCTGGAGCAGATTCTCAGGTGAGGGCAGGGGCCCTGTAGCGACTCTGAGGAGCATGAGGGACTCTGTCAGTCACTGTTGTTCCCACGACCCTACGCTTTGTCGGACCCCAGTCTGCATGACTGTCCTTCCACCTCACTGCAGTGGGTTGGTAATGGGAAGAGCGTGGGCTCAACACTCATAGCCTCTGTTCGCTCTGAATTCACCATTTCCTGGTGGGGTGACCTTTGAGGCCAGGGTTTTGCCGTGACAGCTAACTTAGGCCATCACAGATGTATATTAGTCAGCATTTTAGTCCCTGGTAGGAAAAATAAACTTGTGTAGCAGTTGCTACAAGTAGCAGGAAGCACTGTGTGTTCTACTCTTAACTGTTTTGGGAACAGTATATTTATCAACTATTTAGACGCTCCAAACTGCAGAACCTGCCTGTAACTATAGTGATGTTCTTCCTTGTTATAAAACTTTGAGCTCACTGTCTGGCAGACTGAAATATTCCTCATTGACCATTTAGGAAACCTAGTAATTTCCTTTAGCTATTTTAGACATACAAGTATATTATTTTTAAATATCATAAATAAAATAATTAAAATTATAAACTCTGTTCTTTTAATATGTATATATTATAGAAATTATGCATGGCCATCACTTTAGTTCATTTAGGTATATAGTGCAGTGCGATCTGGAGTCCAGTAATCAATGAAATTTTACCTGCTCAAATGAAGGTATGGAAACATTTTAAGTTGCATTTAAGGGAGCTGAATATTTCTGTGTGTCAAGGCTACACTTCTAGGGATCATTTCTATAGTATATTTTTGTGTGTCATAAGATGTGAGTGTGGGGAATGCACTGTTCGGTTTCCTCAGGACTTCTGTTTATTCCTAGCCCGATTTTCAATATCCTCTGCTATGACATGGCACAGGCATGTTTAAGACCTGTAGGAACCCAGGTTGCTTGTGTGAGCTGCCCAGGGTTACCTGACTGGTACTTAATGGTTGAGGCAGCACAAGTCCTTGTGCACGGATTTTCAAGTCCTCTGTTTCCATCATGGGACCCGGAGGTCTCAAGGAGACCCCAGGAAATGCAGGTGTGATTTGCTTCACTACATCTGTGTAACCAGGTCCTGATGGTTATGTCTGTACCTCAGTGAGACAGTGGTGTCCTGCAGTTGGTGGTCACTGTTCAACACAGTGTGCTCACATTTTAAAATAAGAGCTTTAGCTGGCATGGTGGGCACACCTAGAATTCCAGCACTTGGGAGCATCACTGTGAATTTGAGGCCAGCTTGGGCTACAAAGTGAGTTCAAGGTGATCTTGAGTTACATAATAAGACCCTGTCACAAAAAACCCAAAATAATCACCTATTGCCCCCCCCCAACAAAACCAAACCAAACCAAAAAGAGCTTTTCTTCATTTCTCCCTCACAGCCACACCCAGCTGGCACATATTTTCTTGTGCGCACACACCATCAGATGGTCTTACTTGAGAAACGTGTTTTGGCCAGATTACGAGTCTGATCACTCACTCTGTCATGGGCAGTGATGTGTGATCTGGAGGCCATGGGTGGGAGGTCCCAATACCGGCCCATGACATGCTGTAGTTTTGTAATCTGTTCCTGGGCTGAGGAGCCAGTTGAGCAGCAGGCTGCCTCTTCACTGTTGAGACTGCTACTTGCTTTTCCAGCAGCCCTACAGCCTTGTCTGCATGGTGACATACGATTGTTAGAAGGTAAAGCTGGGCATTGAGCTTGCCAACTAGGTGCTTTGAGAACAGAGGGCGTTGATGAAAAAATACTTTGAGACAGACAAATACTTTGAGATCATCCTTTAAAAATATGCTATTTAGTCCAAGTATGTATGAAAAAAAGAAAAAATGGACACAGATTTTTGTAAAGGGGGAGGGGAGGTATGAAAGCAGGGAGAAAAAGAATTAAGATGTACTATGTACAGTTATAAATTCCTTATGAATGTCATCGTATGTATGGCAGATATGTACTAAGAATAAAAAGTACTTTAAGAGTTAAAAATAAAGCTAGTAGGGAAAAATAAGATTTGCTACATAGTTATGAGCTCTGTTGTTAGTGAGAATTAATGTAACGCATTCTTAAAATTATGTTGCATTATATTATACTTATCTTAAATACTAAAGACCAAGGTATCACATATTTGCTTCAGCTTCTTTGACTGCTTCTGTTTGGTGGCAAGATTTTTACCAGTTCTTCTTCTGCTTCCAGTGTGTCAGAGCTTTTGGAGAAGCATGGTCTCGAGAAGCCAATTTCTTTTGTTAAAGACACACATTGCGACGCAGAAGAGGCACGCAAGCTGATGGTGAGGCTGGCCAGGCACACAGGCCGAAAGTGAGTTCATGAGGGGGCACAGCCGCCTTTGTGTCACAGCTCTGTGCAGGTGTTTCTGTTCAGACAGCTTGGGAGAATTCTAGCTGGGGAGGATCAGCTGTGCATATATTAAGGGTTCAGTTCGATACGTTCTGCTGGTCATGTGCAGGCCTGCACAGGGTGTCACTGCCCTCGATGTCCCTCTTGCTTCTTTATAAGCTTCCCCCACTCCTGCTTGTCATCCGCCCAGCCTCCTAGCAGGCCCCTGTTGGTCTCCTCCCTTTCCCTTCATGTACTGCTTCACAGCAACTAGATTGGTGTGAGTGAATGTTGTTGTTTTGCTTGGCTTCTTATACTCCATGTAATTATTTTCATCTGTGTCATATCATGAATCAGTACCTTGTTAGTCCTTTTTGCTGAATAATATACAGGTTTATCTTACTGCATATATCCACTCACCTGTGTTTAAGGACACTTGGGCTGTTTTAGACTTTGACATTTATGTGTACAAGTTTCTGCATGGGTTACACTTACATTTCTCTTGCATAAAACACTGAAGTGGAGTGGTGGAGACCTGTAGTGCTTAAGTAACAACAGCAACAGAATCAGCCCACTGCTTTCCAAGCTATCTGTCCTGTTTCTCTTAGTAACCAGGAGAGTTTCAGTTGCTGTCCGTCCTCATCTATACTCAGGTGTGGCTAGTCTTTTAAGGGTAGTGATTGTAACACGTAAGTAGTGATATCCAGTTTTAGCATTAATTGTATTTCTGTAACAATGTGGAAGCTCCCTTTCCTAAGCTAATCTACATGTGCCTATGCTTTGTCCATCCTATTTTTTTTTTTTTTTTTTTTTTTTGCGGAGCCAAGGATTGAACTCAGGCCCTTGCACTTGCCAGGCAAGCGCTTGTTCTACTGAGCCATTTCCCTGGCTCCTGCTTTGTCTATTCTAAAAGCCCAAGCTGGTTGCATTCTTACTGAGTTGTGAGTTTTCTTGTATGATCACTGTCCGTGTTCCTTGCTCCATGTATGTGCTTTGTGTTATTCCTTCCATTTTTTGTCTCTGACCTTTGTGTTTCAAAATTGTACTTAAAAAATCAAATTCTTTTTAGTTCTTTTAAAATGTTGCCTCTAAGTTTATTTTGTCTAGCAAAACTTTTAGTATTCTACTTATAATTAGATTCTTAATCCACTTGGAGAGTTTATTTTTGTTTATTGCTCAAAATACGGATTAAAAGTTTTTCTTCTATCTGAATATTCCCACACCGTTTCTTGTCCTCTCACTACTGAATTACCTTTGTAACCTTGTTTGAAAATCAATTGTCCATATATGTGAGAGCCTACTTTTGAATTTTTATTCTGCTCCATTAATTTATTTGTCTTTCTATAGCATACTGTATTTGTTTATTGTAGGTATATCATATGTCTTGAAATTAGGTAATATTAGACTCTTGACTTTGTTTCTTATTGTCATATTTGTTTCGCTAATTATAGGGCTGCCCATGACCAGATAAACTTTAAGGTTGGCCTGTCAAGTGTTGCCATCCAGAATTTTGTAGGGATTACTATCAATGAATTTTGAGGCACTAACTGATTATTTTATAGAAAAACTGGCAACAATTTGAAGGGTATTTCAAGGTAAGTAGGTACACTTGCAGTGGTCAGTGAACAAGCCAGTGTGTTCTGACCTCCTAGTGTCAGGGCAGGCAGTTGCAAACCCAGGGGGCAGGTGCAGTGGCTACACCTAGACTCCCATCTTCCAGGAGAGCCTGCTTGATTTCTCCCTGAGGTTTGTGAGCTCCCTGTCCCTCTCTCCCAGGCCTGCCCATCCCCCAGCTGTCTGCATGGTTAATGACATAGGAGCCTTACGTCCCCAGTGCAGGGTCACAGCCCTCATATGCTCTGTTGGGACATCCACTCAACAGCGCCATGCTGTCCCTATGGGAGTGATGCGTAGGGCACCACAATTTCAGGCTTCTCTGCAGTCAGTGTGCTGGTTGTGTTTCTGCGAGAGATTGCAGCTGTCCCCAGCAGAGAGGCTGCTGGTGCTGCTGGCTCCCCCGCACCCTTCCATTCCATTCCTTGTTATCCCCGAGTTCATTCCTACTGCTCAGGATCCCTTACATGAAAAGTGTTGAGAGTGTAGCCTGTCTTCGAAGCAACCAGCTTGAAGTGAGCACTAATTGTGTGTGTTCGTGGCTTGGCCTTAGAGGCTCTAACCTTCTGCTTGCTTGAATGGGTCACACATTCTGGTTTTACCATTGTGAGTATAGTAGTGCTTCTCCCTGTCACTCAGTTCTCTTCCAAAGCTGCGTCTAACACTGTTTATGGCCAGGAATCTCTCCATGCAGTCTGAGCCCCTTGTTTAATTTCTTCAAATCCTGCTCTTGGTTCTTATTTATGGAGCGTGTTCTGAAAAGGGCCATTATAAATAATGTATTATAATTTATTTTAATTAGAACCTCCACTCAGGGCCAGCCATGTGCGCAAACATTACCGCCATCTGTCCCTGCGTCATGGCTTCCAGAAGAGCAGCTGTGTGGAGAGCCTTATGCTCAGCAAGCCGGCGCCCCACTCTGACTTACACTCAGCAAGCTGGTGCCAGCTCTGACTTGCGTTTAGCAAGCCAGCACCAGCTCTGACTCCATCAGCTGCTGTGGGGCAGGCTCCTGCTTTGGCAGGCTTGCTGTGGCTCCTCTGCGTGCACGTCCCATCTGAAGGGGCCCCCCAAAGATTTTAAGAACCAGGGTCACACTAGGGGAAACATTCTGTGAATTATTCTGGGATACTCACAGATATATTGTGTTTTATACTTTTGTATGTTGAAAAATCATTTTTCTCTTATGTCTTATTGCATATGCTATTTCGTGTAATATAAAATGCTGCAGGCAGATGAAGTATAAGCTTGTTTAAATCTTCAGGAGAAGCTGGGCCTGGTGGCCTGTCCTCGCAGTTCCAGTTACTTAGCAGGCTGAGTCAGGAGGATCTCTTGAGCTTGAGAGTTTAATGCTGGCTTGGGCAACATAGTAAGACGTTGTTTCCAAATCCAAACTAATAAACAAAGACATTATTTTTTTGGGGAGTATTAAATCTGGTTTATTTTTCTTCTTAGCTTTTAATGAACGAGAAGAAACAATAGTAGTCTGTCTCATATAGAACATTTATAATATATAACAATCCATAAAGCCTCATGGTGAGGTAGGAACAGCTTTGGAAAATAACATAGTCGTAAAACATACAAAAAGGTAAACTGTTGCAGCACCAAGATATTTTCTCTTCATTTGCATTTAATGAGATGATAACTGCATTTAACTGTGCCAGGTCTGACCCAAAAGGTAGGCAAGAGCAGACATAAGAACACATTATGAAAGTCTCATAGTCACACAAGACACTAAAATCTATTTATTTATTTATTTATTTATTTATTTATTTATTTATTTTGTGGAACTGGGGATTGAACTCAGGCCCTTGCACTTGCCAGGTAAGCACTTATTCCACTGAGCCATTTCCCCAGCCCCAATAAAAAAAAAATTATGAGGGAAAAAAAAATCCTTAAAACAGTGTTTTTTGGGCCGGGGAGATAGCTCAGTGTCATAAGTACCTGCTTGGCAAGTGCAAGGTTCTGAGTTCTATCCTCAGTACCAATGAAACAAAACAAAACAAAATAGGACTACCTATGTTTTTCATAGGAATTACCCCAATACATACTTTTTCCATTGCAATAACTTTTTATGGTGCTGGGGATCGAACTCAGGACCTTGTGCTTGCCAGGCAGGTGCATATGCCACTGAGCTCTCTCCCTGACCCTAGTAATAAATTATTATAGACACACAGGCTATGACTTTTTAATGCACAGAAATTTGAAATAGTAATGTTATAAAAGTATCTCATAAGGCAAAAGAAAGAAACATTCATGTAAAAGAAACACCATTTAGTTGGTAGATGCCAAACACAAAACAATCTCCTCACTCAAGCACTGAGTGAGGTTGGTGGTTCTACAGAATCAGGACAACAGGGAGATGGAGAGGACACAGGAGGTGGAGGGGATCTGCGAGACAGGCTGGCCTAAGCCTCCCATGGGGATACAGGGAAGTAGGAAGCTGGGCGCTGCACCTGGACAGCCTTCCTCACAGTGTGAGGAAAGGCTCAGGAAGCACACAGCACGTTTGTACCCAGACTCACATGTCGGATATTTAATATGTCCCAGAAAAATTGGGATGTATTAAGTATAAAACTCAGAAGTTTTATCTCAACCCAAATAGGTAATTCAGCTGAGTTTTTGTTTAGGAGAATCTTCCTGTAATGCCTTTGTTTCACCCACCCCTTCCTGAGGTGTCCCTGAGAAAGGAGTATTAATACAGGAATAGTAAATTTAAAAAAATTTAAAAGTAAAGTTTAATCTACAATCACATCACTAGACTGTAAATTGTTAGCAAAACCTTGCTCCCCCCGTCTTTCTTTCTTTGTAGTACTGGGTTTGAAATCAGGGGCTGTATGTTGACCTACACCCCACTTTTTATTTTGAGATGGGCTCACACCAATTCACTAAGTTACCCAGGCTGGGCTTGAACTTGCCATCCTCCTGCCTCAGCACTCTGGAGGCCTGGGATTATAGGTGTCTGCCACTAGGCCTGGCTTCTGGGGAGTCTCACTGCACATTCCATGCTCTTTATCTGTGCAGAGCAACACAAATGGCTTTCAGAGGCCCAGGGCCTCACTCGCCTGTGACTGAGGGGCTGAGAATGAGCTCCGAGTGCTGCAGGGAGAAGGCTTGACTTTGCTGGTATGTGGTCTGGGGCATGTCACTGAGGGGCCTCAGAATCCGCACCTGTGGGCTTACCACGAAAGAGACACGGGAGGCGTCCTCCTAAGCCAGGTGGGGTAGTGTCCCCACCTACACTGTTCCTAGGTTGTCACTGGAAGCAGATGGCTGTGGGGGCACTCAGTGAGTCACACTGTGAGTTGCTGAGAGTCTAGCTGGGACTGCGATCAGGAGTGCTCTTTGGTCATCCTGCTGGCTGGCTAGCCGCGGTTGCTCCCTTTCAGATCAAGGCAGTGTGGCCTGTGGTTCTGCTGAGGTCTAAGACTCCTGTGTGTCCTGCCCTGTCCTGCCTTGCCCTGTGCGGTGGAGTTGGAGTGGGCAGAGAAGTACTTTTTGGGCCTTGTCACTGCGCAGGCTCACAGTGCTGTGTTCTGTATGGACACTCACCTTCGCTTGGCCACTTGAGTGTGTGATGCTCTTCTAGTGCTGTGTCCAGGTGGCCAGTGCCAGACTGGCTTGATCGTAACACTATCCGTGATTCAAGCTGCCCCATTTCTCCTCCTCTTAGTCCAAGCTTTTTCCTAAGAATTGAGGAGAGCTATCCTCATTGATCCCTGGGCTGCTAAGCTGCAATGCTCCAGCTGTTTCCTGAGCTGTCCTTTCTCCACAGGCAGCCTCCCGTGGGCGAGTCGCACTGGAGGGCGTTGCTGCAGGACATGCTGTCCATGCAGCGGAACGTGTACTCGTGTTTGGACGCCGACACTTGTTATGAGGTAACTTTGGGCTTAGGGCTGAGCTCTGAATTGGGGATGCTTCCAGGCCTTCCTTCTACCTCCCCCCTTTGTTCATTGCAGCAGCATGGATTTAGTGGGTGACCATCAGTGAGCAGATCCTGGCTCCTTTCCCTTCCACTCTGTTGGTGGTCACAGGAATATCTTTCATCAGGCAGCTTAGCTTTGGAAGACTTGTACCAAGAAAAGTCTTCCAAATCTATTGCTTCTCTTTTCGTCTCTGCTAAATCATGCACCAGTCTTCTATTTGCTTTCTTGTGTCCATGTAGCTTCCCATTCACAATGTTTTCCTCTAAAGCAAAATGTTTTATGCGCTGCTCTCCTAGAGCAGTTCTTTGTACCTAGTCAGTAGGGGAAAGTGCTGGTCTTCTTGCTTGGCATAGACAGTGCTGCCACACCCTCGCCACTCCATGCCTGCTGCCCATCTGCCCACCTTGACCCCCACTGCCCCATCCTCTCAGCTCCTGAGACTCAGCCTACATTATCTCCTTCTCCCCTACTTGAAAGTCCTGAAGAGTTTTCAAAACTCAGCTGCTCATACCCTTGGGCACCATAGTCTTCCTGGAGTTTGCTTCTCCCTAGCTTCCTGTGGTTTTCCTCATGTGTTCCTGCTCTGTGACAGCAAGCTTCTAGGTAGGTGTTGTCCTGTCTTGTCCTGTCTCTGTCTATCTGTGAGCCCCAGTAAACACACAAAGAGAATTTGGAGGGCACTGTAGAAATGTTGGTCATGTGACAGGTCCTTTGTGTCCCGCAGTCTACTCATTATTTTGTAAGGCATGTGTATTACCAATAAATTACTTACGGTTTCTCCGGGGAAATGATTTGGCTAACTCGTTTTTAATGAATATAATCTAAAGGAGATTTACTATTTGAATTTTCTTGTCAAAGAAGCCAGGCACAAAATCGTATTGTTGTGAAGGTGGTTCTCTATTTTGTGTAATTGTTTAGTTTTAAAATTATAGGTGACTTCAATCAAAGAACAATAGTAGAGGCTGTTGAGAAATGAATGGTTTATATTTGAATAGTAGGTTTTTAAATGCTTGAATAATTGTATTGTTCATAGCGAGGATTAGTCTCAGACCACATTCAGCTACCAGTAATTTTACACTTAGTTGTCTCTCATACATGGAAGCCTTTTTTAAAAAATATTGGAATTGCATTACTTTGATGCTTTCTTGATTTTGACTATAATCTTGATTCTGATAGAAAAGTTGGCAGAATGTATGTTACACTTGAACTGCCTCTTGTGTTTTTCTAAATCACTGGACACACTGCATAAAAATTATTTTAGTACCCTATTTTTAGGGTTGATACGTTAATGATGTCTGTCCATAAGTCCTTGTTGTTGAAGAATACACCTGAAAGCCAGATAGTTTGCAAAGATTGTGGAAGACAGTCATATAGATTCAGCAGATACAGAGTTTTTTGCTGCCTATTTTGTCTTTTATAACTGTTATATTATCTTACTGCCTTTTGGATTTGTGTCCTTGGAAAATAATTTATAAGCTCAGGGCCATAACTAAAAATGTTAGATATATCTTGTAGGACAGAATCTGTGTTGTTCATGTTGGCAGGAGAGTGTTAGGTTCATGCTGGTAGATTGTTACTCAGCAGTGGTCTTGGTCTTCATGGCTTACTTGAATAAGAAGAGTTATGCGGAGGAGCTGTGGTGGAGGCCACTCTTGTGCCACCCTCTTCTGTTACAGATGTGGGTCAGGTTGTTACTTGGTAATTTGCTTTCTGTTACAGCATCTGCTTCACAGTGGATCGCTTAAATACTGTGTGATTGCTTATCAGGTAGCTCAATGAAGGCTTGTCTAGAAATCCTAAAGCAGTGATGATAAAGCAGTCTTGTGAGAATTGGATGGTCATCTTAATTAAAAGGAAACTTTTGCTTTTCCCTAAAATTTCATTTTTCATTTCTTCTCTTTCTATACTATCCTGGTTGGCATGTGGACTAACAGGGAAAGCATTCATGAAGTTCTTGTACTAATTATTGATAACACTAGTAGTGTTGGCTTGAGAGGCTCACATTGTTTAATTTTTTTTTTTGAGAGTATGTACATAAATATTGTCAATTGAAGAATTAATTTTGTATGGAGTGTGGTAGCATAGGCCTATAATCCCAGTGCTAGAAGGATTTATGGGGGAGGAATGAAAATTTGAGCCCAATTGGGTGACTTGGCATGACCTGGTCTCAACATAAAAAGGGCCGAGAGGGCAGTTTGTAGTGGAGCCCTGGTTCAGTCTCTAATTCCCCCTTACCCCTGTAATTTTATATTAGTGGATCCTGTTTCTTGTCAAGTAGAGTATGATATTTTCATGAATGTCTTACTTCTATGTCCCTCGTTTTTACTGGAATAATTTTCAACAAGCAGATTGGGGAAACACTGGGTGTTAGAGGGGACATTACAGCTTCAGTGACTAGAAGCACATGTAACATCTGTTGTTTAGCTGTTTGGTTTATAAGATTGAATTCAGATGCTTTTACACACTTGTAAACTGCATGGATCAGACTGAAGGATTTTTAAAGAACTGAGTGCTTAGCATTTCAGCAGATAAGCCCTGTGGAAGGTGGGACAATGTGTACAACAGACCCAGTGTTCACGGAATATGAATTGCAGAGACTTGACTCAAGTGTTCATTTAACTCCTTAGATAATGTGCTGTAGTTTATCCAGTAAGATTATTCTCTCACTTTCCTACAGTGACTTTTTTATTAAGGTGAAAGGTACACAATACAAAGCGAGCGGTGGCAGGAGCCCCTGCCTCTTGGGGGGTGCATTTCAGAGCCCTCACTCTGCTGACATCCAAGGCTTCCTCCTCCCCCTCATTCTGTTTTCCTCTCTCCAGATATTTACTGAGAGCCTGCTCTGCTCCAGTCGCCTGGAGAACATCCAGTTGGCTGGGCAGCTGATGCACTGTCGGGCCAGTTCAGCAGACCCTGTGGCCAGCGTGGCCCAGAAAGGGAGGCTGCAGCACCAGCTGGGCTATGAGAAGAGCGTGCACCTGGTTTTGACTGCCAGCAAGGAGTACTTCAACTCCTCCACCAGCCTCATGGACAGCTGCATGGACCTGGCCAGGTGGGCCTCCCCCAGGAGTGGCGCCATGCTCCTTGCCGACTTCATCACTGCAGGGAGAGCCTTTCTGAAGAGCTCTCCTGAGGCCTTGCACTGACCTCCTGTGGAAAGGACTTGTGTCTGCTGTATGGGCTGTGTGTGTGCCCTGGGAAGAGCAGCAACACCGTTCACAGGCCTGACTCGGTGGCAGAGCTCAGCAGCCCCTTTAGGGGCCAGGAGTCCATTCCCAATTCACATATTCACCTGCTTTTGGTGGGTGGTTCTGTGAGCCCACCCTTAGTAACATGGAAAGAAGATGTGATCAGGTTCTAAGTGTCCATAGTTATGCAGGCTCACGCTGATCTTTTTCACAGCTAAACAGTAGGCCCATTTGGAACTTATTTTGATAATAGTTGTGGCAGCCAAGTGAATTCTTTCCCCCAGATGGTATTAGTTTTGTCAACCCTTGAAACAGTGAAAGCAGCCTTTTATCCCCCTGATGTCCTACCTACAAACATCACGTTATTTCAGACCCCGTGACAGAATCTGCCAAAGTGGTTTCAAATAGTTTGCAAGTCTTTTTTTTTTTTTTTCTCTGAAGGGATTCTGCTTTTATTTCAAATGATAAAAACATCAGATGGACATGCCTTTGAGGTGGGGAGCTGTGCATGACCTCAGTCTTTCTGGTAGGCATTTCTCAGGTTGTTCACACCTCTGCAAACCCCACCCCCCCACCCCACCCCGACATCACTGTCCTGTGGAGTCACCTGCTGTGTGTGCGGTAGCGCTGGCTGTGTGTCATCTGAGCCCCACCATGTCCATCTCTATGGTTTCAGTTATGCCCAACACCATACAATTCAATCCTTCTAGTTCCCCTAACTTTACTCCTCAGATTATTCTAGAATCAATTTCTTGCATGTCCTTTCAAAACATTTTGTTAAATGTTGTCCTGTTCTTTTTTTAACTGAGAAGTAATTTCTCACTGCTTATACCTGCTTTCTTATACCTTGCTTTTCCCAAGTGTTCTAGTTGTTTTTCTGTATACAACTTCAGACTTTTCTCATTCATTTCTGACAGTTGTGGGATATTCCCTTTTCTAACTTCATAGAATTGATTTAATGAGTTGCCAATTTAGTTTTTTGAATTTATTTTATTAGTTGCCAATTTGACGTATTTTCTTTCATTTAAAAAAATATCTGGGCATCTGTCATAGTATGTCTATGAGCGTGAAGGAGCCTATCTGTAGTAGAAATTTTGAGAGCTTCAGTTTTTAAAAAATTTATTTATTTGGCACAGGGTCTCACTAAGCAGCTTGGACTTGTAGTGATCCACTTATCTCAGCTTCTCTAGTGCTAGGATTACAGGTGTGTGCTACCACACCCAGTTTTGGTGACAGGCATGGTGTATCCAGGTTCTGGGACTGGCATAGCTTGTGGTACCAGGGATTGAACCTGGGTCCTTGCACTTGCCAGGCAGGCGCTTAGACTGTTGAGCTATTTCTCCTGTCCTTAGGGCTTTAGTTCTTGAGTCAGCAGTGTAGACATGGGCACTAAACTGATTTAATTGGCCCCTCGTCTGGAAAAGCCACTAGGCCATGTCTCACAGGTGCCTCCATATGTTTCTGATTCCTCGGGTCTCCCTCCAGTGACCCTGAGCTCCATGTTCCCTAGCCCTTGCTGCCCTATGCTTTCTTCCTAGTCTCTCCAGGGCTCTTCTACTTTTCAGAAAATACATAATTTCAATAAAATTCTATTCACCATACTTTCTTTTGAATTAAAAAAAAAATGGTTAAAGCACTTCTCAGGTATCACGTGTTCTTCCCGCAGGCAACCTCTATCAATTGAGGCTCATCCCAGTGCTGATACTTCCTTTCCCCCCCAGGATGACCCTGTGTAGCTCTTTTTTTTTTTTTTTTTTTTTTGGTGGAACCGGGGATTGAACTCAGGCCCTTGCGCTTGCCAGGGAAGCGCTTATTCCACTGAGTTATCTCCCTGGCCCCCCTGTGTAGCTCTTAAGCCATTGCTTTGTTTCTTCCAGAGACCAAACTGAGACAGAATCATGACATTCCTGTTTTTCTTGGAAAGCAATCTGAATTGTATCTTTTTAAAGGAATGGTTTCTAATGTAGTCACCACCTTTCCACTCTTGGTATAAACACTATGCTGAGTTCTGACCTTGCCATGCAGTGTCACTGTAACCAGAGTCAAATTGCTCCTCTTCCTGGAGCTTCCATTTGACTTCCTACAGAAGCTGATGCTGGTGCTTGCCTGGCTGAGGATTGGGTGAGATAAGAAAAGCAGGAGGGGTAACTACTAAAGGTCAGAGAAATGTGCATTGACTCTTGTGCTGTTGCTGTTGCTGCTGCTGCTTTTAAATAGTTACCTTCTTTCCCCAGGTGCTGCTTACAGCTGATAGCAGATAGGCCCACTGCCATTCAAGAGGAGCTTGACCTCATCCAGGCCCTTGGATGTCTTGAAGAGTTTGGGGTGAAGATCCTGCCTTTGCAAGGTTGGTTTTCTGCTTAGCATTCTATTGTTAGTAACTTACGTGTAGCATCTTTAAGCAAGTATATGTAAGGTGAATATTAAATCACTAGAAAATTCTATTCAATTGTATTGTTCATGCAGTATTTAGTCTTGGTTTTATTAAAAATCATGATGATCAGTTATCAAAAATGATTTCTGTTATTCGGAGCTTCCACATCAAACACTGATTTCATTGTACTTTTTAGTCACAGAAGTATAAAACACAGGGTCACTTTTGGTCTACCTTTATCTCTTATTAAAATAAATCATCACAACTTTGGCCTTATGTGTATATAAGTGTATCTGCATTTTAGCTTTTTATACACATCATGATTGAAAAATATGATGATTGTTTAAATTCTAAAAAAATTTTACTACAATAGAAGACACATTGCCATGAATATCCCTAAAGTCCTCTCCCCTCGTCCTTGCCATTTCTGCAGCAGCTCTGGAGTCCTCTTTCCAGCGGATCTTATGTACTGTCCTGGCTGCCTCAGTGTCCTGAATCAATTCAGAACGTCTCCCTTTCATGGTCACTGTGATTTTGAGAATGAGCTAGAAATCAGACAATTCCAGATCCAGTAAATGAGGTGGATGAGACATAGCTTTGTGTATGTATGTTGTTGCTGCTGTGTGTCTTAGTTACTTTTCTCATTGCTGAGACAAAATACCCAACACCCAAAGTTAAAAGTAGAAAGGTTTATAGAGGTTTACAGTTTATAGAGGTTTCACTTTATAACTGGCCTGCTCCCAGGCGGGGCAGCATGGCAGAGGGAAACAGTTCATGGCAGCAAAACACAGAAAAAGCAACAAGTGAGCAGAGAGAGACAGAGACACAGAAGCTTCTTTGTGTCCCTTCTATTATATGTCCTAGGGCAGGTATAGTGTATTACTCATGGCCTTAATCCCAGCATTGGACTGTGAATCAGTCACAAACTCTACAAGCCCACCCCGTGACTGCATGAGGCTTTGAGGAGCCATCTAGACACAAACCATAACACTATGTATGTATGTATCTATCTGCGCTTGTTAGTCTATGTTTGTAGTACCTACCAGTTCCATTTGTTTTGAGGAGTAGGTGCATATACATAATATATCAATTATTTGCATTCCCCTTTTCTCCTCCCTCCATCTCCAGTCATGATATCGCAGCATCCCATAGGTGCTCATGTCTCATGCCTCACAATAGCAAAATGTTCAAGTGGCCCATGTGCCTGTCAGCAGATGACTGGTTAAAGAAAGACATATTTATGCACAGTGAAGTGCTACTCTGCCATAAAGAAAAGTGAACTTGAGTCATTTGTAGAAAATGGATGCACCTTGAGACCATGTTAAGTGAAATAGACCAAACATCCACGATTAAATATCACATAGCTTCTCATATATGAGAAACCCAGAGTCTGGATAAAGAAGATAACAAGAAGCAGAGACATAGATCTTTAGTAATGTATTTATGATCTTGTTGTTCCATTGAATGGTGTTCAGCGGCAGCGTTCACTGTATTTTTTATCACACCTTGGAAAGATGTTCACAAAAGGTAACTTCCAGAGTGTTTAAGAAAGTGGCAAGAATGATGGTACATGTGCATTGTAAGCAAAGGAGAACATTTTGAGGATAATTAATTACAAGATATCTTTTACTGTGATTAAGTTCTAAAATTTTAATCTGCACCATGTATTTTGGTCACACCTTGTAATTCAAAGTGATTTTTGTTTTTCAAGGAGTGATTCAATATAGAAATTTCTTTTGGTCTCTCATATGTTAGTGACTTTTAAAATTGATTTTCTATGATCCTCACTTAACATTTTTGCCAGTAATGTCTGTGGATCAGCTGTTGAACCTTAGATGGCAATCTTTTGGGGCTCTGCTGGAGCTCTGGGGAAGGTCCTGAGTGAGGTTGTTTCCAGGAAGCTGGGGTGCATGTTTTGGCAGCTGTCTAGCCTGGTCTGTTGCCTCGAAGTTCCTGTTCTGAGTGATGCCGTGTGCTTGGTGTATTGTTCTAGCCAGAGGTGTGGTTTAGATGTCAGCCACCTCTGTCTTCGCTGGCGTGCTGGTGGAGTCTCTTGATGCGAGTGTGTTCATGAGCCAGGTCCTTCACTGTTGTGCTCAGCTCGTGTGGTCACATCAGATGAAGAGCAGTGGCATGAAGTAAGCTGTCATTATAATTAGTAGAAGACGAGAAGTGGCACATAAGAAGGATTTCCTGTGTGTCTGTCTCCTGGGAGGTGTATATTTAGTGTGTGCTTTCCCTGTAATGTGTGTTCTGTTGTTTGTGTGAAACTCTCTTAATGCCCAAGTGAGTGGTTTTTGAATATTTTAGTTATTCCACATGTCGTTCCTATACACTGCTACTCTGGACCACACAGTTTTCTCGTCTGCCTACGAGACACTAAGAAGAGCTGTGTAGAAGTGCTTGCAGGAACTGGGCTGTGTATATTCACAGGCCTCGGCTGTGCTGTCATCTGTGTTGTTGTATGGGATCATGTTTTCTAAATGACTGTAGGACTGGGGTGACCTTAAGCTACCTTCTCATTCTCCCTGCATTTTCTTCTTTATTCCTTTTCCCATTCTCCTCTGATTCTTCTCTGTACTTCCACCCACCATCTCCATTCATTCCCCTTTTTTTCCCAATACCCATTCCTTTGGTTTAATAAAGGGTAATTTGTTAATGACACACTGAAGAGAAGAAAGTAATAGTAGCATGTCATGGGGGTTATAGTCTTGTTCTGCCACCTGTGCTGTGTGGACAGTGGCAGCCATGTCTTTATTTGGGGATGAAAACAGTATTTCCTGGAGAGTCTGACACTACTAGCACTGGCACAGAGACACCTTCCTCTTAGATCCTGGACTCCACCAGCATTTGTGTCTGTGCTCAGCAGCAGTAATAATAACTAACATTAGTGAGCGACTTTTATGTTCCAAGTATACTTCACACATATTCATTAATTTTTGGAAATACCCCGTGAGGTAGTTATGTGTGTTGTTTAATTTTAGGGTGATAAAACCTAGGCCACAGCAGCTCGGGTCTCTTAGGACTACATGGGTACACGGTGTACACACTGTGTGTATATGTTGGAATCCTGTTCTCCAAATTCACTTCATTTACCTGATTATTAGTGGCTTGCACTGTTCAAGACATTGGGAGACAGAGCACCAGGCTTGCCTCCATCACTGCTGTGTGGAGTTCAGGTCTCAGTTTGATTTACTGAGCTAGACAGAGCGCAGCTAGTGAGGAAGCCACTCAGCCAAGTTGCTAAAACTGTCACACCCTTTGGTGGGCTGTGTTGACTAGTTGCAAGGCTATGAAAACTCGGCTCTCGGTATGAGGGGTGATAACGTTCATGGTAGGTGTTACCATGAGCAGCGAACTAGGCAGACAGTATACCTGCCACATGTTACTGAACCTGGAGAAAGTCCCCAAAGCAGTAGCTAATACTGAGGAAAACACCCATGATTTTTTCAGTACATTGTGGAAATGCTTGAAGTATGCTTGAGTACATGTGTATGTGAGATAGATTGTGCTCTAGTGAAAAGCTCCATGCCTTAGTGGTCTTTGTAGCTGGCTTGTAGTACAATAAAAAGGCATTGCCACTGTTGTCTCTCAGCCCCACCACTTCGAACATACTACTTATTCCATTGTTGTTGCTTTCTGCATCAGTTCTGGAGTCCTCTTTCCTGAGTGTCTTTACTAGGTGAGGTTAAAAAAATACAGTGACTGCTGCCACCAAGTGCTGTCCAGCGGAAAGGCAGGCTTTTAAAGACATGGTACTCTGTCCTCATCTACCTTATTCAGAGCATCTGGCACTGTGTGACTTCTGGCTTTTCCCTGAAGTCACAATGACCAGGAGAGGGAAAATGTTTTAAATCCATTCAGGACCTCTAGGCAGCCAGGACAGTGCACCTAAGGATCTTGGGGAATGAGGACTCTGAAGCTGCTGCAGAAGGCAGCAGGGATCATGGGTTGAGTATGACTGATGCGAAGGGGAAGACCCTGAGGGGATTCTTCACAATGTGTCCTTTATTGCATATATATTTTTGTTTTAAATGTAAGCAGTGACCACGGGTTTTGGTTACACTTTGTGAGCACTGTGTCACTGTGCATTCCAGAACATATTTGATGTTCTTTCTTTCTTTTTATTTTTTATTTTTATGAATTTTATTGAGAAACAAATAGCAATGAGACAGTTTCAAAACAAGTTAGTAGGACAGGTACAATAATTAATGCATTGCATATTGTTGTCTTCGTAGTAGTTATTCATAGTACAAGATTCAGACATGATATCCTGTCCAAACACTATTAGTACAAATCTTTCTTCTCATTGAATTAAGAGAAAGTAGCTGT
>NW_004524727.1:5917913-5918439 GCF_000260255.1 Octodon degus | reverse complement strand
TATATAATATGAGCAGAATATATTTATTGAGGGAAAGAAACCTCCTGTCTGAGAAAGACAGGAGGGGGGACTGAGCGTGTTGTCCCCAGGAGCCATTTAAATATTGTAGGTGTATGAATTCAGCAAGATAATCCAATATGCTACAGTAGTTCATAATAGTAGTGAGTTATCTGTAGGACTAGCAGTGTCAGAAGTTGTTGACTTGAGCCTTTTACAACTCAGCATAT
Organism: Octodon degus; assembly: GCF_000260255.1. Taxonomy (NCBI): domain Eukaryota; kingdom Metazoa; phylum Chordata; class Mammalia; order Rodentia; family Octodontidae; genus Octodon; species Octodon degus. The sequence goes on along the minus strand of NW_004524727.1, from coordinate 5,918,212 downwards.
TAATATGGCTTACTTTTTATACCTCGTGTGTATACCTTTCTGCTGGATGGTTAAGACCAAGATAAAGCAAGACCTATATAGCAAGAAATGTAACTTCTGTATCTGCCAAGGTCAGTCAGATCCCCTCGGGATTTATCCTGAAACCCTGTACTGCAGTTTGTAGATCCTTTGTCAGTGTCAGCCATGTGGATGAGTCACGGCCAATGCTTGGCCAATGTGCTCTCTGTGAAAGCCTGAGAGAGTGTCTTCTTCATGTGACTCTCCTTAGGCACACTCTACATTGTCGATCACTTTCCTCT
>NW_004524727.1:5905485-5917813 GCF_000260255.1 Octodon degus | reverse complement strand
ATCCTTTGTCAGTGTCAGCCATGTGGATGAGTCACGGCCATTGCTTGGCCAATGTGCTCTCTGTGAAAGCCTGAGAAAATGTTTTCTCTCTAGGTGACTCTCCTTAGGCAGACTCTATATCATTGCTCACTTTCCTCTGTGGCCCATAATCTCCTTGATCAGAAAATTTGGGACATCACTGAATTACAGTACAGGTTCTCTTATGTCCTGTGTCCTCACTGACCTTGAAAGTCTAGAGCCAAAATGTTGGCTATCCTTGCAGCCCTCCTTTTTCTCTAATTTTTGGTCTGCAACCTTAAGTTGTTAACCCTCCAGAAGAGAGGCTTAATGATATTATTACCTAATAACATAGACAGTTGAGCTTAACCTCACTATCTATCTGAATATCAAACATCTTAGACATAATATGGAACAGGTATTTTCCATCAAATATTGATACATTAAACTTTAAATCCCTACAGAATGTGAAAAAAATATTTAAAAAAGGAATAAACACTACATACTTTTACACAGAAATGTAGAAATCTAACCTTATATAGCATTGTAGCAAGACAGTCTTATAACATTTTTTGTCCCTGGTTTTCATTTATTACCCTTTTAAAAAACAAACATTTACTTGAGAGACAGTATAGCAGTAACTGATAAGACGTGAGAAGCAGTACGTATTTATTTGTTTTTTGTGGTAACAGGATTTGAACTCAGGACCCTTCACTTGCCAGGGAAGCACTTATTCTGCTGAGCTATCTCCCCAGCCCAAGCAGCACGTATTTAGAAGACCAGAATGACAGGCATTCCAAGCATGGCTCTAGTATTACACATTGCTATCTTCAGTGCAGTTGCTTAGCTCACAGTATGAGCATATATAGTTAGTCAGGGTGAGAGTCCTACCAATTAACTACTAGTTTCAAAAACCTGCTGCAGATTCTTGGGATCATTGCCTTAACCATCTTGTGCATATAAATGTATGACTTTGCCCCTGTCATGTTTCCTAGCTTTTCTCCTTGTCCTCTCTCCATTGTTTAATCCTTAAGTTCTCGCTTTCCTTTCAATTGTGTGATACCTTTCTATTTTTATTTCTAGCTAAAGAGTTTTTCTTTCTGCCCTCCATCTTCTTATAATACAAATTTGCTGGGTAAAACATGTTCCATTTCTCTAATACTTAGTTTAGGCCAGAAGAATGGGTTTAACCTTCAGAGAAAGGTTATTGAATTGGAACAGTAGGTTCATGCATGACCTCACCCCACAAAATAGTGGTGCTGTCGAGGTAGAAAAGGAGCGTATGAGACATGCCATGGGTTTTGAGGAATGAAGTCAGTGTGGAAAGACTGGTAGTACAGGAAGGATATGAAATGTTCTATGACAATATAGACTTCTTTAAGGTGTGTCATCTTAAAAGATGACATTTGTCCCTTTTTTTTGATAATTCATTGGCTCTGCCTTAAAAGTTTGGTTATATAGAAAATATCCATTTTTTACATTATTTATTCAGAGGCAATACTGATTTTACTGTTTCTTTAGTGCATTTTTCCTTAGTTTCTGTTGATCTGGATATGGTTTTTATTCTGTTTGGTGGTCTTATGTTGGGATAATCATGAAGCCCCATTTACAAGTCTACTGTGCCTTTCTTTTGTAGTGCGACTGTGCACTGACCGAATCAGCCTCATAAAAGAATGTATTTTGCAATCCCCCACGTGCTACAAGCAGTCTGCCAAGCTCCTTGGCCTTGCTGAGCTGTTGAGGGTTGCAGGTAAGGCTTTTGAACACTGCGCTGCAGGATTGCTGTCTCATTTTTCATGTCATCCTCACCAAGCATCAAGGCTCACAAAAGCATCCTTTGGGCCAGGGTTCATGCTCCCTGGATAGACTAACGTGTTGTCATGGGGTGCAGTGGGCTGAGCTGCTGGTGTGGAGGTGACATGGAGGACCCCAGGGATGGTACCGGGTGGGCTCAGAAGAGCCCACCTAGTGACTGTTCAAGGAGGTGGTCTTGGTTAGCACTCTGGCCCACACTTACATCTCAGTTTCTGAGTACCAGTTGGTTCTTTAAGATGAGAACTGTTGCATTGTGTATAACCATCCACCATTCAGTGAGCCCTATGATAACTTTTTAAAGCATGAGTTTATTCTCTTTCCCTTACCTTAGTAACATCATGACCTCTCTGTTGGCTGTAGACTGCTCTGGTTGGACTTTTGCACTTATGTAGTTTAATTAGGACCTGCTGTTCATCATTGATCTCTTTGGAGCTGAGGTTCCTCCCAAGGACAGTAGATAGACTGAAAAGTCAGAGTTGCTGTTGCCCTGTTGCCCACTAAACCTTTAAAACCAGTCTATTCCATGTGTTCTGTGTTTGTATTAATTTGCACATCACTGCTACTCAACTCTTGTATCATTGCTGATGCGAGGATCATTAAGCATTTGCCTGTACTTGCAGGTGAGGACCCAGAAGAACGGCATGGGCAGGTTCTGATCCTGTTGGTGGAGCAGGCCCTCCGTTTCCATGACTACAAAGCAGCCAACCTGCACTGTCAGGAGCTGATGGCCACAGGTGAGCAGCACCTGCATAGCCCCTTGCTGTGTCCTCATGTATGATAAGTCAGGGGAAGATGGGTTCTGAAAGCAGCTGACCTGGTGGGAGCACAGTTCTGCTTGCAGCTATTTTATCAGCAGTGACAAGTGTACATGTGGAGTTCTTATGTATTAATGTTGTAACAGGCCCACCCATTCTGTTTATCTGAGATTTTGGTTGCTTTTTATTCTGTATCACAAGGATGCTCATAATTGTAATAAAGATTTCATGTAAATACATATTTTATACTGTTTTTATGTGTTTGCTATATATATATCAAAATTTTTCCAGTATCTGCAGCACATGGCTCCACAGTCAGTATGCCTCTTCTTTAATTTGAGCAAAAACCTATTGCTTTTCAAGGTAATGTTGAAAAATTAGGGAGTTGTTTTCATCCTTCAAATTTTCCATATTGGAATTCAAATTCCTGTCCCCAAAGGGCAAGGAGATTAAGGTGGAGACTTGGTTTATCTGGAGGACTCGAGTCTGTGTGGGACGGGAAGTAGGTGTTCCTAGAGGCTCTGCATAAGTGACCTGCTCTTGTCTTTGCCCCTGAGTCCTTTGGACCTGAGTCAGTACTTGAAACACAGTCCTTGGTGTCATGAAGCCATGGGGCTCTGAGGAAGTGAGCTGCGTACTTCCATCATCGTTTTTTGGTGCTGATGATTAAACTGAGGACCTTGTATGTAGTGGGCACATGCTGTCCTGCTGTGTTGTGTGCCCTAGCCTGACCTGTACCTGTCTCTGTGTTGGCTGTTAGTAAAAAACCCTGCTGACACTTGAAGTGACAATGAGGCAGGCTCCTTTGAGGACTGTTGTGCTGTCTGTTGAGAGTTGCTGGAGTGTCCTGTGATTGAGGTAGCCGCCCTTGTGCTGAGCAAGAGCTCAGTGGATTACTTGTGCTCATTTTCAGCTCATCTAAACGTGGAGAATTGGTCAGTAGCACATCTGGAGCAGCCCTAAATGAAATAAAAGATGAGAACTTGGCCTCATCTTTCTGCATTTAGATTCTTAGGCATTTCTGCCCAATGTTTTACTAGTTACTATGGTCTTGCTTTGTACCACAAGACCAGAACAGGAGTCTATTGTGTGCATCATCTTATACTGGATGATATTTTGGTATTACAAATCGTTTGTTTGCTGCTGTTGTTGCTTTTGCAGGTTACTCTCAAAGCTGGGATGTCTGTAGCCAGCTGGGACAGTCGGAAGGTTACCAGGACTTGGCCACTAGACAGGAGCTCCTGGCTTTTGCGCTGACCCATTGTCCATCAGACAACATAGAGCTCCTCCTGGCAGCCAGAAGCTCTCTGGAGGCCCAAGTGAGTGGCTCATGGGAAGCACGGGACACTAGCCTGGGGACCCAGAGGTGTAGCCTTTCTGGTTTTTTTTGTAATATGAGAATTCTGATATACAGAACAAAAATAGCTTGTCATGCAAAAAAGGATCTGAGAATATAAAACAGAACTGGCACAGACAGGCTTGAGAAAAATTGGAAGTAAATTAGGAAATAAATTTTTGAGTCTAAGGGGAAATTTAGAGTTGTCAAGAACACATTTATGGGAGAAATGGTCACTGTAAAGACGTGCTGGCACCTTTTTTGGTGGTCTGGGCTTTGGCTGGAGATGTTGAATTTCCTAAAATTTACAGCCTAGATCTGCCCTGGAGAGGACAGGGCTCGCCGAGTAACACCTAACATTCGGTGTAGCCTGAGAAGTTCATGTTTTAGTCTCACAGGCAGTCATTGCATCATCTGTTAGGTTCTTCACTCTGCACTCCCACTCCTGAAATTCTTGCTTCCTTGTGAAGCTGCTTGTAAAGTCCTGAAGGAAGCCTGGTATCAAACACTGTGCTCTATGAAAAGTCATTTTTTCCTTTAAGAGGAGAAAGTACTTTTTAACTTGAAGCCTACACTGTAATGAGAGGCAGATTTTAGAATGCAGCTCCTTTGTGACCCATTGGTAAAAAGTTGGTTTCTGTGTGGGGTGATGGGTCCTGAGAACGAGGTGGGGAGGCAAATGTAAAGAAAAACAAGCAAGACAAAGTTATGGAATCAGGTGACTAGAGCCTCTAGGACTACAGCTCTAATTATGATTTTCTTTAGCCTTTTATTAGGATTTCACAAAAAGCAGCAAGAAGGTAAATGAGAGGAATCATTAACAGGAAGATTGAGTGTAGTGCAGTTTAATTTTCCCAGGAACTGAACTTTGACCTAGCTAGCTATCATGTCATGACTCCTTCAGACATGTATCAGCAAAGCATCCGGTGCTGTCCCAGCAGCTTTCCACAAGGACTAAGGTCCTGCTTTCATTTCCTTTCACACTAATGCTTTTGATAGACTTCCTCCAGAATAAACAATCCTATGGCTTGGTCAGGCTCCAAGTCCCATATAGGTAAAATATGGAAAGGTAAATTATAGAATATCTTTCTTCACAGTAACCTAACCTGTTCCCATTTCAGATCCTTTTTTTTTTTTTTCATTTCAGATTCTTTACCAAAGAGTGAATTCCCAAATTCAGGCAGAAGGAGAGGGCATCGGTGTTTCACCATTGGTTGGCCGGGCCCCACGTGAGGTGAACTGAAGGGGATGTAGAAGGCTTTGGGGATGACTGTGCGTGGGTGGGATGAGATGGGTCACCTGATCTTGGGCATGTGTGATGTGTGCAGCATAACATATAGAAAGGTCCACAGAACAAGAATGTCCAGCTCAGCAAATTATCACCCCAAAAATCTATGAAGTCACTAAACAGGTAAAACAGTAGCCTGTGAGCAGCCTTTCCTGGATCCCTGACCTCTATCCATTGAATATCTCTCCCTCTGTCTCCTTACAGAGATTCCTGCTGGCTGGTCTAACCCTGAAAACCAATCCTTGTGGTTTTTATTAGTGTTCTACATGATTTAATACCTACCCCACTCTAACACTATAGTGCAATTTTACCTTTTTTTTTAAAAAAAAAACTGAGAATACTTAATATTATGCTTATGAAATTAATTCATACTGTTAATGTCTATTAATGTATATTATAGTTTATCCTTTCTAATGTTGATTAACACTGGTTTATTTTCTACTTTGCCTCTAAATAATAATCATTTTGTACATGTCTCTAGCAGGCACGGGGCACACACATATGCCTGGCACTGAAAGTCTGTATTGTTAGATATATATGTACCAAATCTGAGCAGATAATACAGAAGTATTTTTGTTTTAATTGATTACATTTTTACAGCAGTCTGTCTTAGCCATATTTCCTGTTGCTCACATGCAGTACCCAACAACCACAGTTTAAAAGAGGAAAGGTTTAATTTGGCTCACAGCTTTAAGAGATGTAGTCCATGGTCCTCTGGCTCCAAGGCAAGAGCATCATGGCAGTAGGGCATGGTGGAACAAAGATTTTTAGGTCATGGTGGCCCGAAGCAGGGGATAGCACCAAAGGACATGGCCAGGGACCAGACATGGACCTTCAAGACCACAGTCCATGACCCACCCAGACACATTCACACGTATCCTCCATCAATCCACTGGGCAATCCTGGAGCCAGTTAGTTGATATTACCTAGCCAAACTTTGACAATGGAATTATCATGTATGCCAATTTAATTATTTTATTTTATTTTTTCAATGTATTTGGTACAGGGTCTCACTACACAGCTTGAATTCATAGTAATCCTCCTGTTTTCAGCCTCCTCAGTGCTGGGATTACAGGTGTGCACCACCATGCCTGGTTTTTGTGGCCAGCTCAGTGCACCCAGAGGTGGGGTTGGCATGGCATGTGGTGCCTGAGATTGAACCCTGGAACCTGTGCTTGCCTGAGCAGGTGTTTAGTCTGTTTAGCTATCTTGCCGACCCTGCCAGTTTAGCTCTTCAGTACTGTTAGTTTTTAAATTTTTACCTATCCTCATATTTAGCAATATCTAGTTATTTTAATACTTTGGTGAGGTACCTGTTCACTTTTGTCACCCATTTTCTTTCTAAACTTTGTTCTTTGTCTTGTCTTTGTTGAGATTCTCATGGATCAAATTACTGGAATCAATTAATTGTGTGTATCATGTGGTAGTCTTTCTGGCAGAGAAAAGAGGAGGAACATGACCCTGTTAGCTGTCTTCCTTTTGTCAGTGGTTGGTCCATAGATTTAAGTTTTTCATGACCCTCATGACGTAGAATTGGGCTTTTTACTTCAAAGACAGAATCTCAGTTTCTGATATTGTAACAGGGTAAGTTAAGAGGTGACATTTCTTTTTACAGATTGTTTTCCCATAGTATTCCATCAAGTGGTGATCTTCTCCACAATGTAAAATATTATTTCTTTAGCATCTATTTGGAATGTGCATGAGGTAAGAAATCAGATGCATCCTGCTTTTTATAAATTGGCTGAATCCATCTTGACAAGCTCATTATTACTTGCACAACATGTGTAGTGCTTTTCCAATACGTTTTCAGTTGTGGAATTTATTGATGGAGTCAGGACAGAGCTGTGGGTCTGTGCCCACTGTGGAGTGTGTACAACTCTGAACCTATCTTTGTGTAGTACTGGGAGTCAGGGGCATTCTACCATTGAGCTATATACCCAACCCTTTTATTTTTAATTTTTTAATTTTTTTTTTTTTTTGAGGTGAAATCTCACTAAATTGCCTGTGTTGTCCCTAAACTTGGATCCTGTGGCCACAGCCTCCCAGAGTGCTTGGGTTACAGGTGTATACTGTTGTAACTAGTCCTATTTCTTTTGAATCAACAACGGATTTGGTGAAAATAATAGACACATGTGTGGTCTCCCTTTAGTGCTGAGTAACTTGAGGTTCTTGGTGGTGACGGTGGTGTGAATGTTCCGTCCTCTGAAATATATGCATGCCCTCCTACACTGTTGGACACAGGGTTGCTGACCAGTAGACCTTCCCTGGTGAGGGAAGTGTTCCACAGCTGTACAGTCCAGAGTGGCAGCACTGGTGACATGAAGCTTTCAGTATGGGCAGCATGGCTAGTGTGAAGAAGGGGAGATGGCTCAGTGGAGTAAGTGCTTCCCTGGCAAGCGCAAGGGCCTGAGTTCAATCCCCGGTTCCGCCAAAAAAAAAAAAAAAAAAATATCTATCTATCTATCTATCTATCTATCTATCTATATACATAATAACCAAATGGGGTTAGTACCTGCCATGTTGGACATCACAGCTATGGAAAATTCAGCATTCATCAGAGGATGGACAGTAGTATGTAGATTGGTTATTTTTAGTTGTCTTCCCCCAGATGGAAGCTGGAATGTTTCCAGGAGCCCACGGTGTGCTACACTTCATCGGTACATATGTTTTAATTGATAATAGTACTGATCAGCAGCTACTTGGTTTGCTCCAGGGCAAACCAAGTGAAAACACATTGCCTTCTGTGATGTTTGCTCTGTGGGGCCGGGCAGTTCTTACGGTAGCCAGGAACCACTACCTAGTGCTTGGTAGGCATGTAGGAGGAGTTGTCTCTAAGGGGCTAGCTGGAGACCTGCTCTCTTTTGGAAAAGCTGTCCTGTTACTACATGTTGAGGACTCATAACTGCATTCAGCTAGGGGAGCTGGGATATATACCTACAGCATCGTGGCCATGTTTGCTCCCTGTTCCCCTTCCTCTTCTCTTCCCATTTCCTTTCCTCCTAGATCTACTTCATGCTTAACTTTTATTTATATTTAAATAACCAAACAGGGTTAGTACCTGCCATGTTGTCTCCACAGTCTGCCTCCCTTTTACCCACTATGCCTCCTTATTCATTTGAAGATTTCCTTTCTGTGAGATCTTAACCCATGGCCTGGGTTCTTTGAGCCTTTGGTTCCCCATGTCTCGGTCCATTTTGCTCTAGGTGTCTCTGGCCCTGGCTCTTGGACTGCTTTTCAGATGTCTGCTGTGTTCCTGTTGTATTGAATGAGCTCACCCTAGCCCTGAGAACAGGCTCTTTTGCACCCTTGGTGTTATATCTTGCTGTGCCTCCACTGCCCTTTATGTCTTGTTCCGAGTCTCATTCTTTTGCTCAAAGCATTTTCTTCCTACTGTTTTCTTTGATTCCTCCCACTGTCTGTCTGTGTTGTCCAATCACAAACGTATCTTTCTGGTTCTGCATTTTGTGCTGTGGTTTGGTAACTGGAGGTGTGTTGTTAACCTCTTCTCACAAGGCCTGTCACAGAGTGAGTGCCTGGTGAATGTTTCATAAAGCTCAGTGATAGCATTACTGTGTAGTGATTAGTCTGTGGTAAAGAAACAGGAAGTAGGGTTTTAATTTTAAAATCCATAGAATGAAAAGGAACAATTTCTAGTTTATCTTGTGCATGTATCCATCGTGCTGTTGAGACCCAAGGTTACTGTGGAGTCACCACAGCTCTCTGCTGAGGTCAGAGCCATGAGCTTGTTCTGAATCCCAGCTTCCTTTATCAAACCCGTGAAAATTCTCTTGTGGTTTTTGGGTTTCTCATTTTTGGATTCTATAATGAACTAGAGAGTTGGTGGCTTCTCTGGAGAGACTCGTGCCATGCATGCCTGGCTCCATTAAAATCTCAGCATGTGCCAAGGCTGTATCAGCTGCCCTCTTAGTGTTCCATTTAGGAACGAAAGGGAATTCTTCCACAGTGATTTTTCCTGGAGCATTTTTGTCCTTAAAAGCTTTCCTATCTTTCTTTTCCTCCTCCAGCACATTGCAGCAGATCTAGAACCAGCAAGCATTAATCCAAGCCCTCGGTGAACTGTGGCTTTGATTCATAAAGCACATTTCAGGATGTTACAGTTAGTGTTATTAGATTAAAATGTAGTATTTAGTTCTAACATGCCATGTTTCACATATTAACAGTAGATATAATAACCACACTAAATTATAACTCACAAATGAGAGCTGACTTTATGTGTAATGTGCATACTACTCAAGACTTTCGTTACCTTAGTTGTGCAAATAATGATTTTTATTTATATACTCAAGCAACATAAAGATGTAATTGTTATGATGTAGCATTTGCATTAGTACAAGTGGATACTACAAATTTTAACATAATGCTTTTATCTTACTGAACAAGATGCTTGCTTATAAATAGAATAAAACCCAGACTTTGTGAATAACTACAAAATTACAGATTTCCAGTTGGTTATTATGCCTTTTAGATGGAACAGAATTCTACCACTTAGAGCATATTAACATTTTGTTTAGCTAGTATTAGTTATATTACTCAGCCAATGGTGTTTTCCCCAGATAAATCTAATTAGAGTTAGAAATGGATTATGTATAAGATTCCCATTAAAAAAGTCATTTTCACTGTGGGAAAACTTGTTATAAACCTTTAAGTAGCTAAAGATTTATACAATTGGACTAACTAATGTTTAAAAGTCAAATATGGTCCAAACATAGAGCTATTTTATATTGTTCAGAGAATTGTTTAGAAATATTGCACTTAAATAAAAGCAAGTGAAATGGCAGTTGTTTCAATACTGTGGCCAGCGCCCTGTGTCCCTCCCTGTTGATGAACAGGTGAATTGTGGCCACGTCTTTGCTTTTATGAATAATGTTACTGTAAACACTGATATTCAAATTTTTGTGTGAAAATATATTTTCAGTTCTTAGGCAGGTTATCTAGGCGTAGAATTACTATATGTTTTGAGTGTTTGTGTTTCACATTTGAAGAAACAGCCACACTATTTTTCAGAGTGGCTGTGCATTTTACATTCCCGCCAGGAATCTGTTCAAGTTGAACTTCTTCATCTCCTGCACATCATCACCCACTGTCTCTGTCTGCCCCTGCCTGTGGAGCTCTGACTAAAGCCACACTCACAGGGGCACCAGCTCATCCTAGTCTTGGTGTTTGTGTGTCATGTAACAAGTCACAGTGACAGCCGTGTGGAATGCTCATTGGCCATGCTTCTACCTTTACTGGTGAAATGGCTATATAGATATTTTGCCCACTTTCTAAACTGGGTCACTTGCCTTGTTAATAAGCAGAGAGCATATTTTGTTTTTTTGGTCTTTTTTTTTTTCTTTTTTAATATTCTGGATATAAATCATCTATCAGATTTGTGATTTGAAAATGTTTTTCTCTCAATGTCTGATGTGCATTCTTATTTTTTTAAAAAAATTATTTATGTGTGTATTTATTTATTTATTTGGTACAGGGTCTTGCTATGCAGCTTGGACTTGTAGTGATCCTCTTGTCTCCTTAATCCCCAGAGCTGGGATTACAAGCATACACCACCATGCCAGGTTTCATTGGCTTGCATTGGGTCCAGCATGGCATTTGGTTCTGGGGGTCAAACCCAGGTCCTTGAGCTTGCCAGCCAGGCTCTTAGACCACTGAGCTATCTCCCCAGCCCTTATTTTCTTAATGGTGGCTTCTGAAGTGCAGAATGTCTAGTGTTGCTAACGTCCTATTTATTAATATTTTTCTTTCATTGTTTATGTTTTTGATGTCTGCTTAGAAATCTGCCTAACCCAGGGTTGTAAAGATTTCCTCCTGTGCTCTTTACCTAGATTTTTAGGTTTTTTTCACACATTTATTGATAAGTGAGTAGTATTGTGTCTTTTTGAAAAAGGTAGACTTGACATGTAAAAAGATGAATTACAAGACACACAAAAATTAATGTAAGAGAACCACATTTGTTTTGTTTCTTTTTATGTCTCATGTTAACTTGTTCTTAATTGATTTAAAATCTGGGATATTTCTTTCTTAACAGTAAAAAAAAAATAGATGTGAACCATCTGTGATAAAATGTTATCTGTTAACATTATTAACATAAACTGGATGTATGTGATGATTTTATACTTTCTGCTTTTTTAAATAATTTAATCAAAAAGGTGCTAATATACATTAAAGCAGAGTTCTCCCTTTTTTCTCTCTCTGATGAATCCCACTGCTCACAATTAAACATTTTTAGGCTCATATCTGTCCTTCCACACGTTTCTGGAGTGTAGACAGCTTTTCCCTATGGCTGTCCTCTGGCTCCTTGGAGGATTACTATTTTGTTTTTTAAACTAAAGTGAGTAGTACCCATTTTCATTTTGCAGCTTGTATTTTATACTGTTTTATTTTATAGAATCTACCCTTGTCATTCACTGTAGGTCAGCCATTTACGTAATGGCATTCATTGGGTGCATGTACCATGATTTTTCTTCTTCTTTGCTTTTGGACATTTAGATCATGTCCAGCTTTTTCTGTTTTAGACTGAACTACTTTGAGCATTTAATGCATGCACATTTGCATGTCAGCACTGTTGTTGCCTTGGTATTGCTGGTGGAAGCAGTCCTTGGGATGGGAGTCTCCTGGCTCCATGCAGTTTCTCCATTCTGCTGTGTAAGTGTACACTTTGTGTGTTAGTCTCATATTTCTGACCTTGTCTGAAAAGTGTCTCAGTGGGCCACACAGTCCTGATGTCATTTATGAGGGCCGTATGGTGCTGAAGAGATGTCCTGGTGGCACAACTCAGTCTGCCCCTCTGAGCACATGGCATCCCTCCCCACCTACCTTCGGGCAGTGCGTTAGGCTAGGAGGGTGTGTGCGTGGATCTCGAACACAGCATGTGGATGGGCAGGATTGTGCACCATCCCTCGCCTCATCTCAGCACTACAGCCAGAAATCCAGGGTTGTTTTTGACTTCTACCCTACATTTTTTGCATAGGCTCTGTATTTCTAATAAATCTGTTTTGTGCTATTTTCAAGTAGCTTTTAAGGATTTTTTTTTTTGTTGTTGTTGTTGTTGTTCCTCGCATGCCTTCAGGGCACGTTGGCCAGCGGGAGAGTTGTGAGGTTCGAACTCCAGCCACCTGA